>NC_091439.1:59307782-59629029 GCF_964237555.1 Oryctolagus cuniculus
GCCACCCGCGACAATCCGCAACAATGAGGTGTGATATTGCCGGCAACTGTGAATGAAGCGTGGGTTCTTGATTGTCAGGATCTCTGAGACCATGTATTTCCGAACTTCTTATGTAAATTAACAATGACAACAGTGTCAGTATGGTTTTTGCTACTTGCAAGGAAAGCATTCACAATTGATTGATAATTACTTCTGAGGAGTGGGACCAGGAGTACAGGAAGGGAAAACAGAGTTTTACCTTCAATGGTGTATCTTTTCGTGCTGCTTTAATTTATTTTGCCATATTTGGACAACCCTTTTAAAATTACACAGCAACTAATTTTAATTTTTCAAAATTGCATTTCTGATTGCAGAAAAGGGAGCTCACTGTTGGTGGGAAAATAAATAAGGGCAACCATTATGGAGAACAGTATGAAGGTTCCTCAAAAAACTAAAAATCGATATTCCACATGACCCAACTCTGAGTACATATCTGAAGGAAATGAAATCAGACATCAAAGAGATATCTGCACTTCCATGGACACTGCAGCACTATTCACAATAACCAAGATACAGAATCAAGTAGGTGTGCATTAATGGATGAACAGATCAAAGAACATTTTGTATATATACACAATGGCACGTTACTCAGCCATGAAAGAATGAGGGGCCAACATAGTGGCACAGCGGGTTAAGTCAGCATCGCATATCAGAGTGTTATTTTGAGTTCCCAACTGATCCTCTTCAGATCCAGCTTCCTGCTAATGTGCCTTGGAATGTAGCAGAAGATGATCTAACTATTTGGATCTCCATCACATATCTTCCTGGCTCCTGGCTTCCACCTGGCCCAGACTGTGTTGTTGTGGTCATTTGAAGAATGAATAGTGGAAAGAAGGTCTTGCCATCAAAAAAATAGAGAGAGAGAGAGAGAGAAAGAGAGATGATAGAGTTAGATGATGCCTATAAAATCCTCTAGATAAAAAATTCTAAGTTAAAGTTCAGTGTTTCTGGAAGTGAATGGACAACAGAATTATTGGGAGCTCCTAAAGTGCAAGCTCCTAGACTCTTCCTACAGCTATTCTGATTCATTCATTGAACAACTGATTATCAAGGGTCTTAGGTTGTATGACAGGTACACAATGTTCAATGAATCAGGCATAGTCCCATCCCTCCTCAGCCTTCACAGAACGGAGATAGAACCTAGTGGTCTGTGTTTATAAAATACCCTCCAGGCAATTCTGAAAACTAGACAGTCTACAGAAGCAGTTTGTCAGAATGAAAGCAAGCAAAAAATGTTTCTTAGGGATCAATTTGACTTGGAATAAACTCTGATTTTACACTTTGAGAAATGTTTCTGTTTTTAAACTATAGTTCTAAAATATCTTCTCTAAAACATATATATGTATATATATGTAGATTGAAACATATATGTTGACAAGAAGAGTAGTCATACTTAGTAGATGTAGTTACAATACATTATATTGAGTAGGTTTTAACAAATTAACATTGGTGCTTGATTCATTAACCATAGACATCTGTACAAATTAAGGAAAAATCATTTGTGAATTAAAGTTCACCTTGCTTGTGCAAATATTTGAGTCCTATTATTTACTTTGATTTGTCCTTTAAGGAATTTTAAAACAACCACTGTAATGTATAGTGATTCAAAATATATGCTGAAGTATTTTATTACCTATTAATGCTGAGACTTACAAAAAGACATTATATGGTTGCTGCAGTCGTATACTCTACTTCCCTTTGAACAATTACAGATGAATGATTTTCCAACATAAAGTATGTGAAAAATCTTGGTTATACTAAGAACTCAAATGGGAAAGGTAATTTGAACTAAGTCCAATAAATGGATCACTAGGAGACAGTAAGGATAAATATTAATGAAGGTCTATGCATGGGCAAATCATAATTATTTAATTTGTAAATTAGAACCTTCATCACAAGTTTTTTTTTCCACTATCAACACTTATATTCCAATTTAGCCAGTAAAAACTAAAATTGATAATCCTTATATTAGAATCATATATATGAAATACATGAACTCTTCCTTTATATTAATAAAAGTGCTTAAAATAAATAAAAATGTCTGTGTCCCACAAAAAAGATAAGTTCAAATCAGTAAAAGTAAGTATTTTTATTTTTCTCTATCAATATGATGAGAGTTCCAGCAGGTAATAGCATCAGGTGATTTTTCTTAGTCCATTCCTGCTACTATAATGAAATATGGACTGTATAATTTACATTTTTTAAAAAAGATTTCCTTATATATTTGAAAGGCAGGAATACAGAAAAGGCAGAGGCAGAGAGAGAAAGGTCTTCCATCCACTGGTTGACTCCCAAATGGCCACAACAGCTGGAACTGGGCTGATCTGAAGCCAGGAGCCAGGAGCTTCTTCCAGGTCTCGCATGCAGGTGCAGGGGCCCAAGGACTTGGGCCATCTTCTACTGCTATCCCAGGCCATAGCAGAGAGCTGGATCGGAAGTGGAGCAGCTGGGACTTGAACCGGTGCCCACATGGGATGCTGGCACTGCAGGCGGCAGCTTTACCTGCTATGCCATCATGCTGACCCATGGATAATTTATAAAGAAGAGGATTTTCTTGAAGTTTGGAAGCTGAAAAGTCCAAGGTCAAGGCACCCACATAGTCAGTGTCTGATGAGGGCTGCTCTCTTCTTCCAAGATGGCACATCTTGCTGCATCCTTCCATGGCAGAAGGCAGAAGGGTGAAAGGGGCAAATGCCGTGGGACGCTTCTTTTAGAAGGCAATGGCCTCATTCACAAGGGTGGACATGACGTAAACTGCGAAAGGCTCCACCGTTTAATATTATCACATGGCAGGTAGGTTCCAACACAGGAATTTTGGAGGACACAGACCATAGCATGGTTCAAGTGATAAGACCTTAATGCAAGGAGCACAGACGGGTATAGGCAAGTTGAAGGAATAAAGAAAAGATGGTGAGATGTTAAGAGCTAGCAGAAGTGGGAAGCAGGTCAACAGTCCTGGGTGTAAAGGAGTAAGGCAGAGCCACAGGCCCTGAATCATGGAGGAAGGGCCCCTCGCCAGAGCTGTAGTTGTGAAGGCGCAGTGTCCCAGACGCTGCGCTAAAGCAGGAGGCCAGGAGCGGTATCTTTGCCTCCCTCTCATTCATCCTGCCTTCTGAGTTTCTGCCAGTGCTTCCCCTGAGTCAGCTTCTTGGTGGCATCAGCAAGGCAGAGAATGGACAGGGAATGTGTGCACAATTTAAGGAAACACAGGAATGCTCTAAACCAGCAGAATCTAAAAGACAGTTACAGTGGGTGTTTCTCTTTTTTTCAACTTTTATTTAATAAATATAAATTTCCAAAGTACAACTTTTGGATTATAGTGGCTTTTCCCCTCATAACCTCCCTTGCACCCGCAACCATCCCATCTCCCATTCCCTCTCCCATCCCATTCTTCATCAAGATTCATTCTCAATTATCTTTATATACAGAAGATCAACTTAGTGTATACTAAGTAAAGATTTCAACAGTTTGCATCCACACAGAAACACAAAGTATAGAGTACTGTTTGAGTAGTAGTTTTACTGTTAATTCGCACAGTACAACACATTAAGGACAGAGATCCTACATGGGGAGTAAGTGCACAGTGACTCCTATTGTTGATTTAACAATTGACACCTTATTTATGACATCAGTAATCACCCGAGGCTCTTGTCATGAGCTGCCAAGGCTATGGAAGCCTCTTGAGTTCACCAACTCTGATCTTATTTAGACAAGGCCATAGTCAAAGTGGAGGTTCTCTCCTCCCTTCAGAGAAAGGTACCTCCTTCTTTGATGGCCCTTACTTTCTACAGGGATCTCATTCGCAGAGATCTTTCATTTAGGTCATTTTCTTTTAGTTTCCATGCCTGTGAAACTTTCATGGGCTTTTAAGCCAGATCCAAATGCCTTAAGGGCTGATTACAGTGGGTATTTCAAACTATACTCCATTTTTTATCCATAGACTTTTTACTTTGTGGATCCATGACTGCTTTCGTATTTAAACCCAGTTTTTGGTTACAAACACGTTTTTAGTCTCTATTTTCACTAAATTTCAGCTGAAAGAATTATATCCTTTTATATTATGTCCTGTCAGTTTTCATATTATTCACAGTAAAATTGTAAGCAAGGAGCCAAATCTAATATAAAATGATATTTTGGATTAGCTGTAAATTGCTTCCTTCATTTGGGTAAATCCAAAATTTGATTTTAGTGATTAAAATAATAGGATTAATAAATGATTTGATTTATTCTTTCTTATTATAGGGAATTGGCTAGGTAGTTATAGAATCTCTATTATTAGGATGGATGTGGGCCTCAGTCAATACTCACACAAAACTTGTCTTTTTGAGCTTCAGTAATTGAAAATGCCAAGATACGTTTTATGAATTCAGCAAGAAACAAAAGTAATCATCATTAAAGCTCCGGACAACCTGGATGAATAATTGGCTTTGAGATACTGCAAGATGAAGATGACAGCAGCTCAAATGTCATTGCCTCTAGGAGGACAACTAGTATTAGGGCAGCTGCCATTCCTGTGATTTCATGAAAGGTTACCCAGAAGGGCTGTTCCCCTCTTCAAGAAGCACAAACATCATTGCCAGGACCTTACGTTCTTCAAGAGAAGCAATATAAAGACCATTTGACCCAGGATGATAGACTGCGCATCACACACAATTGATTTGTAAATCCAGAAAGCAGTAGCCCTTTCCCAAGAAAACAGTTGAAAAGTTACATTGGAACACTGGTATCACAGATAAATATATAGTTACTAGTCTTAAGAGACTGATGTACTAAAATAGCAATCTCCAGTAGAAAAGGTAAATTTTCCTCCTTTCTTCATGGGAAAATCAGAAAAAGTGTAGGGAAGCCCATTCAATACTATTCTATTTGCAAGGTGCAAGTGAAGGTAAATATTGGTCATTTGTGCATTTGCAATTATTTTCAGATAACCTAAGTAAACTATTTCATAACAATTTCAAGTTTCATCATATATATAAGTTTGGGGTCATCTGAAGATTAAGATTGGTAGGAATTGAATACGTAATATTATCTCCCCTTGGGTTACTTCTTTGCTTTTACAATCCCTGGATCCCAAGAAAATCTCTAGAAGACTGAAGTATAGATAGTCATTAGCTCTTTCGTTCTGTTTAATTTGCACCAGTCTATCTATTCTGGCCATAGTAGCAAGCTCTTTGGAAGCTCCATTTTCTGTCCCTCACTGGTGAGAGTAATCTGTATCTCTTTTGTTGGGAGATGGCCAAGTGTTAATTTGCCACAAATACATAGGTGTTTCCTGTTTCTTAAAATAACATCTCAGTCCATTACTACCCTCCCCAAAGAACTGAAAGGCTTCTCATTGTAGTTAAGACTGTCACAGAATCATATATTCAGATATTTGTTTGTGGATTGGTTCTTTTTACCAACCAGTACTTATTATCACTCTCTCTCTCACTCCACAAAAAGAAAAGGGAGAAGGGTGCCAGGCTTATAATTTTGGGGCATCTGTTGAGGGTTTAAGCAGAAGCAACTTGTCTTTTTCTACCTTTTTCAAAAGTTTGAGCTGTAGTTCAGGCAAAGCTTAGCAAGGACAAGGAGAGGAGAGAAATGGATATCTTTGAGGAAGGGCACAGGTAAGAGGGAAATCTTCCACAGGCTCAGGAAAGCCAGCGAGTCCCTCTTGGATGGGAGCCCCATACTGCACTCTGAGGGTGTGATCGCATTTCATAGGGGAGAGCCGGGTGATATAGCTGGTGGGAGTGGATCTCTAGCACAGAGGGTCCCCGTGCAGCAATAAGCTAAGATTTTCCTCAACTTAAAGATGGCAAACATTACCTAATTAAACATCATAGACAACTCAATAATTTAAGAATCTTTGGTGAGGAGGCACTGTGATGTGTGATCTTAGGGATCACACCTAGTTTCAAATCTTTGCTTTGCTATCACTAGTTATATTTAGAATAAATTATGTATCTTCAGGGAGCCTCAGCAACTGTGTATGTAAAATGAGAGATTAGTAACCACCAGGCAAGACTGTGAGAATAAGAGATAATGAATGATGTGTGACTTATATAGTCAGTAAAAATAAATAACAAGAATTACAAAAATTTTCATGTTAAAAAATCCCTAAACTGACAGTATTTATAAATTTTTATACATTTTCATCAGTTCAGGAAACCTTTTGGGTCCATTTTTTTTTTAAGGTGAGAGAGAGGGAGAAAGACTTTCTTATTTGCTGGTTCACTCTCCAAATGCCCACAAGAGCCGGGGCTGGGCCAGGCTGAAGCCTGGAGCCAGTAACTCTATCCAGATCTCCCTTGGGGGTGGCAGGCACCCAAATACTTGAGCCATCATCTGCTACCTCCTTTGGGGTGAGTTTTGTGAATGCCATTTCTTCTATTTCATTTCAGAAGCCATCAACAGAATAAATGAACAATATTCATGTATAGCATTACTTCTTAAAATATTTCAGGGCACAAGGTCCCCTTGAAGATATGATGAAAGCCATTGGAGCCTCTTGTCAGTGAAACATAGACATGCAATAAACAGTACAAATAGTTTCTTGGAATGATAGGGCCCAGATACTTATCTATGAGCCCTAGTTTAAGAACACTTGTGCCGGCGCCGCGGTTCAATAGGCTAATCCTCCACCTAGCGGCGCCGGCACACCGGGTTCTAGTCCTGGTCAGGGCGCCAGATTCTGTCCCGGTTGCCCCTCTTCCAGGCCAGCTCTCTGCTGTGGCCCGGGAAGGCAGTGGAGGATGGCCCAAGTCCTTGGGCCCTGCACCCCATGGGAGACCAGGAGAAGCACCTGGCTCCTGCCATTGGATCAGCGCGGTGCACCGCCCGCAGCACGCCGGCCGCAGCGGCCATGGGAGGGTGAACCAGCAGCAAAAGGAAGACCATTCTCTCTCTCTCTCTCTCTCACTGTCCACTCTGCCTGTAAAAACAAAACAAAACACAACACAACAACAACAAAAAAACCCACAAACTTGTCCTAAAATAGCTATTCACCAGCTTTCTTGAGACTTAATGATTTAAATAGGGACAAGCAAACTTTTCCTATAAAGGGCAAGGCAGTACCTATTTTTAGCTGTGGGAGTCAGTCTATTAAAACTACTCAATTTTGAAATTGAAATAGTGCATAATCAGCCATAGTAAATATGTAAACACATGAGCATAGTTGTGTTCTAATAAAACTTTATTTTCAAAAATAGATTGTGGAATGACTTTGGCCTCTGGGTTGTAATCTGACCACCTGTGAATTAATTTTATCTAGAACTGGCTGGCAGTGTTTCACACTGCGGAAGTCCTCAGTACACACAAATACACATGCTGTGGAAGCCACACAAATATATTGTAAAAGAGCAGCAGTTGCTATATCTTCCTTTCTCTGGAATGTCTAGGACGGAACAAGAAACCACTAAAATGATCCTTCCCTCCTGTCACATTTGATAATAATCTTTTAAGTTGCATCTGATGGCAACCGCCAGTCTGCTTTTAACTGTTTGGCACATCATCAGAGACATTCATCAGTGCTTCTTGCCAGTGACTTAAATTTAAAGTACATTTTAATTTATCACTGGGAAATATGAAAATACACAGGATTGAATATTAGATTTTGCTCTGCCTACAGTCTACCATGTCTTCTTAAGGAATCTGTTCAAGGTTCATTCTATTGTGTTTTTTCTATTACTTAGTTTCTATTTCTGTTCCTGAAAAGCTCTCTTGATGATATTCACAATAAAAGTCTCAGAGAGTAACAGATATGTGAGTTTAAATTCTATACAGTAAATACTGTACATTTAAACATCATTGAGAGAACAATCTTATAAGCACTTTGCAGATCAGCCGCCAGCAAGTCTCCAAGAAGAATAAACACTGTCAGACTAACCTCATCTGTTAGGATAAGAGTTCCAGGTAGATCAAGAAAAACTGATAGCTCTAATTTATCTTGACTCTTGGGAGGTGAGGTGATTCAGTTGTATGAGGCCATAAATTTAGAAAATATGGTCCAGCTAGCATAACTATTAGATGAGAACACAAATTGCTATAGGGACAAAAATAATACAAGGTGTTTGTCAAAGTCAGGTAGTGGCCTCGCCTTTTGTCTCCTAAATTTTCATCAACAGCCTAGATAAAGAAATAAAGAGATCAGCCCAGACAATATCTTAGAAAAATACACCCTTAGAAAAGCAATTCAAGAAGAAATGGAAAATAATATATCAGTAATCATCTAGGAAACTTACTAAGTAGCTTAGAATCTGACTCCTATTCTCTTGTCCGCAAATACGCTGGATGGTTTTATAAGCCTGTGAACAAAGCATTTGAGAAAGAAAAGCCCTGTTTTATAAAAAACAGTTCTAAAGAATAGAGAAAATATTTTTTTCAGGTCAGTCAGTGGTGCTAGAATAACTTTGATCTTGAGATCCAAAATAGATCAGCACAACATCAGAAAGTCCAATCGCACTTAAGAACAAAGATAATAAAGTTAAAAATAAAATATCAGTAACTGGGAAGAAACTTAATCTTGAACTATTTTATTTTTTCCAGGAATATGAGAACCATTTTACATTAGAAAATTTACTACTGAAATTAGTTTCATCAAAAATACTAAGAGAATAAAAGAGCCAGATGATCACTTCAGTGGATAGAAAAGGCATTTGGGCATTTGTTAAAATTGGCAATCCATTCACAATACAGTTGGAATTGAAGGGAACTACCTTGTGCATATATACCATACTTAGGATTAAGAACATGAACATTTTTAAGATGTCAGTTCTTTCTTAACTAATCTCTAAATTTAGTTTAACGCCAATAAAAAAAAAAAACCCTAAAGACTTTTTCATGGAACATGACAAGCAGATCTTAATTTTAGATAGAAGAGCAAAAGGGCAAGAATAGCCAAAACTATTCTGAGGAAGCAGCACAGGGCAGGGCTTCACTCGGCCAGATCTCAAGACTCGCAGAGCTTCCGGTAATGAAGAGACTAACTGGCATTAATTATTCTGTGCATATTATTTGTAAGTTCTGTAATGCATCCAAGAGAAAGTGAAAAGAAAGTGTTGGCTTCGGAAGAGAGCCTGAGAAGTATTGAAAGACCTAGGAAATAAGACCAAGAGTAAAATCGGAACTATTTTGTCTGATGATAATTCTAACACTACTCTCCAATACTAAACAATAGCAAACAAAGACAATTTAGAAGTAGAACTTTTGAAGTATAACTCACTTTGAAGCAAGGGCAGTCAGTTCACAACTCTTGTCCTTTTCCACCATAAGTACCTGAGAAGCATTTTAAATATAGCATGAGGAATTTGGCTCAAATTGAATCTTGTTGAGGTGAGATAATGGTAAATATACTAAAGGTTTGCTGAGAGAGAAGGCAGGGTATCTTGCTCTAGATGTCTTTAAAAAGCAGATTGAGAGATTTATGTAATAAAGCTGTTGAAATTAATACTTGGCTTCAGGGACTATTTCCACTTGTACAGTTATAGAGCTAACCCAAGCATGCTGTTTTAGGGTAGGACTGAGGGGAAAACCAGGCTGTGAAACATTGGATGCACCGTTTCCTCTCTCTCTGCCCTCTCTGTTCACTTCCCCAGATACACACACATAACTTTCCCAAAGCAATTGGCTTTTTTTTTTCAACATTTCAACAGTCAGCTTTAATGTTATATGTCCCAGTGAAAGGATACTTATTCAAGAAAATAATGCATTTAGTGTAAGGAAAAGCAGTGTTTAATACACACACACACACACACACACCACAAAATCCTACAGACTAGTTGGTAATAGGTCACTTGAAAATGGCCTTTCAAACCCAAAGAATATAGCTTTCTTTATTATTTCTTTATCAAAAAAAGAGAATGTTTTTCCACAAAATGAATAATGGACAAAGGCACAGGCAGCTGTTGACATGCTTACAATTAGAAAATATCACAGCCAGGGTTAGCGCTGTTGGCGTAACAATTTAAGCCGCTGTCTGAGATGCAGGTATCCCGTATGGGTGTGTTTTGGGCCCTGGCTGCTCTGCTTCTGATCCAACTCCCTGCTAATGTGCCTGGGAAAGCAGCAGAAGATGGCCCAAGGACCCTTGCACCCATGTGGAAGACCTGGATGAAGTTTCTGGCTCCTGGCTTTGGCCTGACCCAGGCCCTGGTTGTTGCAGTTATTTGGGGGAGGGAAGATCTTTGTCTCTGATTTTCAAATTAATAAATCTTTAAAAACAAATCCATTTCCAGTTGACTAAAAATAGTTAATAGTAAAATAATTTTTATTTTAAGAGGAAGGGGAAAACTACTCTGGTTTGAGTTTTCAATTTATACTTTCAAGATTAAGAATAGAGGAACTTAAAATGATATTTCATTCAATTATAAAGAAAATGATTACATGTTGGCTATTCTTAATTCAGCCAGGAACACACATCCAAGTCATCTCTGAAAAGCCTATTTAAAGAGTCTCAGTGTCACCAGTGCATTGTGGCAGCACTAAACTCAAAAAATAATAAGGGGGAGCAGTCCCTATACACATACAGGAATGTACTTAGGCATTTTCAGATTTCTTTTTTTCCAACAAGAAGCCATAATATTATTAATGATAGAAACAGTACAAATTTCAAACCAAGCTGCAGTTACTCTTTGAAACACCAAAAAAGATCCTTGTTTTTCAGATGGTTACATTGTAAATTCCATAATAGTATTTACAATCTCATTACTGTTGTTCTTCAGGGCTCGGACTGCCTTTGCTCTTGACACATTTACTTGTGACATGACCAACTCCATATCCTTAACTTCCACACCCGTTTCATCGACCTCTTCCTCTTCACTCTCCTCCTGTACGGTGGGAGTCTGTGTGTTTTCCTGAATGTTTGAGACAGCTTCACTTTGAACTTTGAATTTCTCAGCCGCTGCCAGTTGTGCTTGCTGAGATAAGTCCTCAATCTTGGCTTCCCCAAAAACTAGGTAGGTATCTGAGGCTGGGCTCTTGTAGACATCTGGTTTTGTGATGACAAAGAGGATATTCTCAGATTTCTTAAAGTCAATTGTGAAATGATTTATGAAAGACTTAATATGAAGAATAGGTTTCAATCAAGGAAATAACCAAGCTGACCATCTATAAAGTCTTAATGAAGTATATTTAATTGTGTATAAAAATTACTTTACTGATACATACTTTGTCAACTGCTAGTTGTTTATGGACATAAACCATTACTTCAACTCCATGGTAAACCTTTATCCCTAGGTTGGGTTCCTTTGCCCATCCAAGAAGTTCTAGCTTACTTTTCCTAACTACTGAGAACTTCTTACGAGAGAAAGTCGCTCTCAACAAAATATCTGCTGCATCCCAAAGTTATAATGAGTTGTCTAGTATCCTCAGATGATTGAGTTAGCTGTTTGCAAAGGAGAAAGCACCTAGCAGGAAAATTAGTCTAGTAAGAAAACAAGCAGGAAATTTAATCTAGTAGGAAAATTACATTAATATAAAGTAATGTGTTAATACATATTATAATCTATAAATTAATATAAATAATATAAAAATAAAATTAATCTAGTATGAAAATTAGAGGACTCCAAGGTTTGCATATGCTCCCCTGACTGAAACACAGGTGGGTGAGGAGGAGCGTTCCGTTCCTGAGGCCCCTTACCAGTCCTGTGACGGGCTTACCAGTCCTGTGACGGGCTTACCAGACATCTCTGAAGACGCTGCAAGGCCAGAGGAGTGGCCTCCCCTGAAGACTGCACTTGACTCTTCTATTTCCTTGACGGCCATTCGGTCTCTCTCATGCAGCACAGCGTTGATGAGCATGCAGCATAAGTGATGCTCTATTCTGGGACAAGTTTGGGACAGTGCACATCAAACTAACATTTCTCTCTTCACTTTAGTATAAACTCATTTCCTTTTGCTTTTTCCTCCGTGGACAGGGAACATAAGTGACCAGGATCTACTTCATTTGAATGTCAGAAAATAGTAACCACCACTCCTTAGTCTTCTTTAGCACTAGACTTTCTAAGTATGTTGTAAGGACATTACACAACATAAAAAAAACAATATAAACCAAAACAATATGAATTCTACATAAGGAAAGCCGCCCTTGAGGAAGGTGTTAAAACACAATACACATGCTACGTTTATTGAGTTCTTACTATGTCAGACACTGGATTATGTTTGAAAGTATAACAGTGATTATAGAAAAAAAGTCTACTTAAATGCTGGTAAGGAAAACACAAGAAACATACCCAAATGTATTTTGGGGCTGAAGGGAGTAACTGGGAAATGCAACTCTAGTCGGCCAGAGGGACTTCCGGTAGGTGACGAGGTGGATGCACTATCCGACTGACATTATGGACATTTTCAGGACTTTTTAGATGATTCATCCTGTGAGTACACTCTTCTGTTGGCTGCTGAATTTTGTTTTCTAGCTAGATTAAATACTAGTCCTAAAAGCAAACAAACACTAATGCATAAAACCTGGCTTTTCAAGACTATTATAAAAAAGGAGTCCTACAAAGGCAAATAATGATTTTTTAATTGTAAATATTGAGTAAAGGTTTCAATATTTGGTTAATTCTTTAGTGCAAAACATTGAGTTCTGTTACCATGGTTCTGTTTCGTTTAGATTAGTGACACTTAGTGTTATTTTGGGTCAGGGTCCTTTTTTTTTTAATAAAGATTTATTTTATTTATTTGAAAGACAGAGTTAGAGGGAGAGGTAGAGACAGAGAGGTCTTCCATCCGCTGGTTCACTCTCCAGATGGCTGCAATGGCCGGAGCTGCACCCATCTGAAGCCAGGAGCCAGGAGCCTCCTCTGGGTCTCCCACGTGGGTGCAGGGGCGGCCCAAAGACCTGGGCCATCTTCCACTGCTTTCCCAGGCTATAGCAAAGAGCTGGATTGGAAGAAGAGCAGCCGGGACTGGAACTGGCGGCCATATGGGATGCCGGCACTTCAGGCCAGGGCATTAACCCTCTGCGCCACAGCGCCAGCCCCAGGGTTCTTTGGAGAATTTAATTAAAACTATTGGTCTGGCCCAGCCCTGACCGATGTGGCCATTTGGGGAGTGCACCAGCAGATTGAGGATCTCTCTCTCTTTCTCTCTGTCTCTTCCTTCTCTCTGTAACTGCCTTCAAATAAATAAATAAATAAATATTAAAAAAAAAAGCTATGGTCTGTCATGATTACAAATGTAGAACACAGACCAGTAGATGTCACAATAAACCTTTTAAACTTTATATAATTTAATATATTTAACGCAAAGTTGCAATAATTTAATGTGTGGTTGTAGTACAAGAACAGAATTAATGTGAAGAAAATCGCAAGTATACTTAGTATTGATAAAAGAATCTCAAAGTAATTGTAAAAAGTTGAATTTTTTTTAAAGATCTATTTATTTTATTTGAAAGACAGAGTACAGAGAAGCAGAGGCAGAGAGAGAGAGAGAGAGAGAAAGAGAGAGAGAGAGAGAGTCTTTCATCCATTGGTTCACTCTCCAGATGGCTGCAATGGCTGGAGCTGTGCTGATCCAAAGCCAGGAGCCAGGAGCTTTTTCTGGGTCTCCCATGGGGTGCTGGGGCCCAAGGACTTGAGCCATCTTCTACTGCTTTCCCAGGCCATAGCAGAGAGCTGGATGGGAGTGTAGTAGCCAGGATTGGAACAGGTGCCCATTTGGGATGCCAGCATTGCAGATGGCGGCTTTACCTGCTAGGCCACAGTGCCAGTCCCAAAAGTTGAATTTTTAGAATAGTATTATAAAAAGTAAATTAATAACATCAAGAGAAATGCTATATTTCTATCTCAAAGCACCCATCAGCAGAAATTCTGTCTGGTTGAAGGATTTAGTAAAAACTAAAATTATTCCTGGCCAGCGCCGCGGCTCACTAGGCTAATCCTCCGCCTAGCGGCGCTGGCACACGGGGTTCTAGTCCTGGTCGGGGCACCAGATTCTGTCCCGGTTGCCCCTCTTCCAGGCCAGCTCTCTGCTATGGCCTGGGAGTGCAGTGGGGATGGCCCAAGTGCTTGGGCCCTGCACCCCATGGGGGACCAGGAAAAGCACCTGGCTCCTGGCTCCTGCCATCGGATCAGCGTGGTGCGCCGGCCGCAGCGCGCCGGCCCCGGCGGCCATTGGAGGGTGAACCAACGGCAAAGGAAGACCTTTCTCTCTGTCTCTCTCTTTCACTGTCCATTCTGCCTGTAAAAAAAAAAAAAACCCTAAAATTATTCCTGAATTAGAATATCAAAAATGTTAATATTTTATCTGTGGTTGGCAGAAAATTTTTAAATAGAAGCCACAAGGAAAACAGTAACATAATGAACACATGTGTATTTTAAAATGTATAATAATGGAATAAAAATAACAAAGTATCCTCTTAAAAACATAATTAATAACAGTCTTTAACTCACAAATAAATGTTTATTAATTTATATAAAAGATGAAAGTACCAGATAAAAAATGATCAGGGGACATAAACACAATGCCTGGCTTCAAAGTTCAATAAATGTGGCCGGCGCCCCGGCTCACTAGGCTAATCCTCCGCCTAGCGGCGCCGGCACACCGGGTTCTAGTCCCGGTTGGGGCGTCGGATTCTGTCCCGGTTGCTCCTCTTCCAGGCCAGCTCTCTGCTGTGGCCCGGGAGTGCAGTGGAGGATGGCCCAGGTGCTTGGGCCCTGCACCCCATGGGAGACCAGGATAAGCACCTGGCTCCTGCCATCGGATCAGTGCGGTGCGCTGGCCGCAGCGCGCTGGCCGCGGCGGCCATTGGAGGGTGAACCAACGGCAAAGGAAGACCTTTCTCTCTGTCTCTCTCTCTCACTGTCCACTCTGCCTGTCAAAAAAAAAAAAAAGTTCAATAAATGTGTTCATTAAAATAAATTCATGGTTGAGCAGCAATTCACAGAATATTTGGCCAATAAACATGAAAAAAAGTATGCAATCATTTGAATAATTTAAACAATTAAAATCAAAATAACTTTTTTTGGCCTGTCAGATTGGCCAAGAACTTTAACAAAATAATTTTTTTTTTTTGCCTGTGAAATTGACCAAAAGCTCTGACAATGCTTTTATTGATTAAGGATGCTAGGAAATAAATATTCATATATTCTTAGTACAAACTTCATAAAGCAATATTTGGCATTAAAGATAAAGTACTTTAATGTATAAAGCAGAGTTTGCAAATTTGAAACCCTGTTGCATAGTTCTGCAAACGTCTATAATAATAAACAATTCCACTGAGTGTTTTTTGTGGAAAAATCTTTTCCAAAGATAACTGTGAAAATTCTCAGAGCAATAACAAGAAGTGCTTGTGGCATATGTCATAATTCTCCTCGATGGATTAATAGAATATCCAACAATAAATCAATGGCATTCAGAATCTCTAACTCCAAATTGGAATAGGGTCTTTTCTTTCTGTTGTTTCCTTCTTCCTTTCCCTCATCCTACTTTATCTACTTTATGCTATTATATGAGGGTATTTTAAACAGTTCAAAGAAACATAGATTTAAACGAATTTTATTTTGGTGTAAAATATTTTTTAAATCCATGCGTACTCTTCATAATACACATTTCTCACATGTACAAGTACATATCCCCATCCTATTAAACTCAGGAAAGACTATGTAACTTGCATTAGCCAGTGAAACAAAGAAGAGATATGTATCACATCTGTGTCAAGTCTTTAATAGCTAGCTGGTAGTTTGCCATGCCTCTTTTTCCCTTGCCAGGAGACCAGCTGTGTTCTTGCTAGAGGCTAGTTGGTCCAGCTGGGTCATGCTGTGAAGACAATGTGGACTAGTTGTAGTATTTTGGATGGGTATGTAGTGTGAGTGACAAACACATCTTTCTTGCATAAAGGCACTAAGATTTTTGTTCTCATAGATTATCCCTACCAATTCTAATAGGCTTGCCAAAGAGACTTATATCTTTGCCAATTACTGGCTGGGTTCAAATCCAGGTCTGCTTTAAGTGTGTAATCTTACCATTAGTGTCTATAAAATGAGATTACTAATGGTATATAGCTCCTAGAGTCATTATGGGAATTAAATGACATAAAAGAATAAATGAAATATTATTTGTAGGGGCTTAGAATAGTGCCTAGTACATGAAAGTACTATATTAGTGTTTGTTCAATCTGTGCATGTATGTGCATATACAACACAAAGCCTAAGAGGGTATACAAAAAAGTATCCACATAGTGAATTAAAAAATTTTGTACTTTTTGTTTAGCCACATATTCTAGCTGTTCTACAACAAACCTGTATTTTCAGAGTAATTAGAAATTGCTATTCAGACTCCAAATTACTTTTCATTGGGTCTATTTTTAAAAAGCTGTGATTTTCAAATGTGTGGCTTTATTGCGATTTTTTTTATGATCATTTCACAGGATTTTCTCTCCTGTGACCTTCATTCTTAAAGTCACTAGAAAAATAGGTTTCAGTATGTGAAGTTCTATTAATAGCAGTTGACTTGAACCATGAAGTAGGGAACACCTGTAGCCAAAATCTTTAGAATGAGACCTAATCCTAATATGTAAGTATATATGATTTTGCAATGTGTGCCCTTAAAAATGCTTTAATTTCTAATGACTGAAATTTGTTCCCCCAAATAAGATAAAAAAGTTTGGCCATTAACAATTATGCCTGTTTCTCAGAGTCAGGCCTAAATACCAATGCAGGATGAGATTTGGTTCCTAATATTACTACTACCTTAGGAGAAACAGATCAGTGAGGGGCAGCCTTATTTTGGTGGACAACGGTGGAGTGAGATCAGGTCACTTGCTGAGATTATTGTCATTGCAATGATTTCCCTGTTGCTTGCATCCCACTGACCACTTTTGTTTGCTCTGGCTGGCCAACAGCCTTGGCAAAGAGTTACACCATAAAATCATGCTAAAAGAGCAATTGCAGTACCCGTGTCTATTATTGGCTACAGCCATCATAGCTGGAGAATACCATGTACAAGGTGTCCGGCGTGTGACAAATCTTCCCAGTCAGACAAATCAATTAATTTACAAGCTTTTATTGGGATTTCGCTCCCTGGCGAGGTTCACTGGTCCCAACAGAGTGTGGGGGTGGGGAGTCGCCCGTCAGAGGTTGGGAGGCTCCTTTTGTAGAATCAGGGCGTGGGGGTTAAAGGTTGAGGCATGTCTGATCCTCACTGGTTGACCTTTAGGCACCCGTGGGACCTTGGCAAGGACTTTTCATTCCCGGAAGTGCGGGTATGGACTCTCCATTCCTGGAAGTGTGGGCCTTCTCTCCTGCGGATCCCAAAGCTACCACCATGCAGAGAACAAGGCAGAGAGAGCAGTGGAGTCTCTTTTTTTGTTCTCCATATTCATCATCTTCAGATAGGCTTTCCCCTCCCCCTGGTGGGGGGAAAAGGGCCTCCTGAGTCACCTGGGGAGGAGTGGGCAGACTATTCCCTATGGAAGATATCCTATATAGCAGGTACCTAACCAGGGAGGTTGGGAGAGTCTTCTCTCAGGAGGTCATATCTTCAGAGCAGAGGATGAATGAGATTATGCTGGTAAGAAGGGTAAAAGCGAGTTATTCTGAGTAGTGGGAATAGGGTGTAAAAAAGCTACGGTTGAGGCAGGAGCTATGGCGCAACAGGTTAAGCTTCCGCCTGAGGCGGTATGTGTCCAGGCTGTCCCATCTCAGATCCTGCTCCCTTCCAAAGGCCTGGGAAGGCAGTGGAAGATGGCCCAAGTGCTGGGCCCCTGTGCCCATGTGGGAGACCGGGAGGAAGCTCCTGGGTCTTGGCTTTGGATGGCCCAGGTCCAGCCGTTGCAGCCATCTGGGAAGTGAGCCAGTGAATGGAAGATCTTTCTCTCTGTTCCTCCCTCTCTCTGTCTATAACTCTGCCTTTCAAATAAATAAATAATCTTAAAAAATAAAAGCTCATAGTTAATAGTATCAAACCATGAAATAATAATAAACAAATCATCTATACTGATAGTTACAAAATATTTCTATGGGCGATTAAAGGGTATCTAAATACATAGAAAGATGTATTTATAGATTGTAAGATTTAATAATGTTGGGATGTGCATTTCCCTCAACTTGATATAAAGAGACCAGGCAATATTGAAAATCCCACTAAACTATTATGGAAGTAGTTTTAAAAAGACTTATTTATTTGACAGAGAGAGAGAGAGATCTTCCATCTGCTGTTCACTCCCCAAATGGCTCCACAGCCAGGGCTGGGCAGCCAGAGTCATGAGTCAGGAACTCCATCTATGTCTACCACACAGGTAGCAGGAGCTCAAGTGCTTGGGCCATCATCTGTTGCCTCCCAGGCGCAGTAGGAGGGAGCTGGATTGGAAATGGAGAAGCCAGGACTTGAACTGGCACCGTGCTATGAAATGTGGGCATCCCAAAGAGTGGCTTAACTTGCTGCACCACAATACCTGCCCCATTTAAAAAAATTTTTAAAGAAATTTTAAGTAAAAGTTTAAAAAAGAAATTGATATGCCAATTCTAAGATTTATATGGAAATGCAATTGATCTAGAACAGCCAAAACAAACAAGACAATGAAACATGAAATGGAAAGACAAACTACCCAATTTTTCTCAACTCACAATAGCTTAGCTAGATATGGAATCCACTGATGTCCATTAACTGATGACCTGATATAGAAATTGTGGTATATATGGTATATAGAATACTATTCAGACATAAAACAGGGTGAAAGCCTGCCTTTCACAACAAAATAGATGCAACTGGAGACCATTATGCTTGATGAAATAAGCAAGTCCCCAAAAGACAAACATAATGTTTCCCCTGACTTGTAGTAACTAATATACAGAGTACAAAAAAAGTAAATGAACAAATTTAACATTTTGAGATTTGATTATTGTTTATAACCCTTGTCTATACTCTTGAGGAACAGTGTTTTTTTTTACTTATTACTTGCTGATTCTTTATTTAGGGGAGGGTTAAGCTTCTGATTAGAAAGAAAATTGAAAGTATGTTGTAAAAATTAAAATAAAAATGGGAAGGGAGGAGGGAGAGAGAGTGAGAGCAAAGTAGAGTGTGAAAGTGAGTATCATAATGGTCTTAAAACTGTATATATGAAATATATGAAATTTGCTCCCTTTATATAAAATGTTTTAAAACAAAAAAACTATGCCAATCAAGACAGATTTTGAACACACAAGAAAATTCAGAAATAGAGTCATATGTATTTCAATTGATTTTCAACTGAGATACTAAACTCAATGAGGAGAGGAAAGGAATTTTTTTTTTTTGGACAGGCAGAGTGGACAGTGAGAGAGAGAGACAGAGAGAAAGGTCTTCCTTTGCCGTTGGTTCACCCTCCAATGGCCGCCGCGCTGCAGCCGGTGCACTGCACTGATCCGATGACAGGAGCCAGGACTTATCCTGGTCTCCCATGGGGTGCAGGGCCCAAGCACTTGGGCCATCCTCCACTGCACTCCCTGGCCACAGCAGAGAGCTGGCCTGGAAGAGGGGCAACCGGGACAGAATCCGGCGCCCCGACAGGGATTAGAACCCGGTGTGCCGGCGCTGCAAGGCGGAGGATTAGCCTAGTGAGCCGCGGCACCAGCCGGAAAGGAATTTTTAAAAATGGTATTAAAATGACTGTATATTTCTCAAAATCTACTTACCTCTATTTGTGAATAATGATTTGAGATGGATCCTAGACCTAAACATAATAAGCTTTAGACTATAAAATTTCTACAATAAAACACAAGTGAAGTCTTCACAGTCTTGGGGTAAGCAAAGTTTTATTAAAGAGGGTGCAGAAAATATTAACTGTAAGAGTAAAAAGATAAATTAAACTTCATCAAAAATAAGATATTCATTAAGAAAATAAGTAGGCAAGCCACAGACTGGGACAAATCTGACATCTGATGGAAATATTATATATTTTTATTTTGCATGGTACTACCATGGGCATATACAATTGCCAAAACTTCTCAAATGGAACACTTAAAATTTATTATTGTATGTAACTATATCTCAATTACAAAGACAGTTCAGGATAAAAGAACACATCATATTTATGGGCAGAAATGACTAAAATACTTAGATGGTTAATTCTTTTCTTAAATTTTATGCCAGAAAACAAGACTTCAAAACTCTCCCTTCTACTCCAAGCTCGTACTGTCCAGTAAATGACTCTTGTATTTCAATCCATAGACATGACCATCTGAAGCCCTTCCTCCTTATGATATGTGCCATACAGGAGTTGAAAACATTAAAACCAGTTAAATGAATCTTAAATGGAATAACCTATGACATGTACAAGTTAAAGAAATAGCAGCATGTGAGAAAGGAGATGCCATATGTCTTTAAAACTGATGGGAAAAGCAGAGTTTAACCAGAGGGTATTCAAATAAGCTTCAACACTCTACAGTTCTGACACTCCCAATTTATATTCAATAGTTTTTACAAAAAAATAAGGATTTACTGACATTTGAATTATGATATGACATAAAGAAATTAACTAATTCTTCAATCTTGTCTTCTAGATGATTTACTTTCACATTGTGTCTCTTGCAACTGACCTTTGTATCCTCAGAAGAATCTAAGCCACAGTCTTGCAAATAACAGATCCTCAATACTTATTTAAATTAATTAATCAATGTCTTCCTTACTTAGTTAGGATTTATGTACAAATCCATACTCTCATAATGGGAAATTTATTGCAATTGTTTTATAGTCTCTTCACATAAAATGTTTGACCCAGCCATCATTATCTCATTTGGTAAACTGTTGGCAATATACTTAAAAGAAATATACTAAATGATATTCAAGTTCAGTTATCCTTAGTTTAAAAATAACCATATAGTAATTAAATAGATTTATAAAAAAGTTAGAAAAAAGTACAATTGTTAAAAATATAAAAACACACAATGCCCCACCCCATGAGTCTAGTTTTAGTTTATATGTGAATATTTAAGTGATTACAAAATAAGGGTTGCAAGTGCACTGTCTTGAATTCAACATGACATCAGTAAGATCAGAAAAGCTTGTGAACTGAGGAAGACATTGTTATTCCGGTGATGGACTTCCACTGGGGAGGAGCATTCTGCTTGAGGGGATTCTCACCGTGAAAACCAGCAGTCCTCTCATCACAGATTGTAAGAGCATCTGTGATGCTTTGCAGGCAGCCTTTCTTCTAAGATTTTCCTGTCCCTTTCCTTCCTGAGTGTAATGGGTTCAGGATGGCTGATGCCATGTCCCAGTTATGCCAAGAAACCCTGAATGCC
This sequence comes from Oryctolagus cuniculus, assembly GCF_964237555.1. Classification (NCBI taxonomy): domain Eukaryota; kingdom Metazoa; phylum Chordata; class Mammalia; order Lagomorpha; family Leporidae; genus Oryctolagus; species Oryctolagus cuniculus. Next base: position 59,329,022 of record NC_091439.1, read on the forward strand.
ACTGGGCTTTCATCATGAAGACTGATGGCAAAACATGAAAGGTGAGTATCTTGTTCTACATGGGGACTCCTACAATCATGTTATTTTTGGGAGAGCAGCTCTCTGGCTCCATAGATATTACTTGAACGGAATAGCCATGTTCTTCTGCCGCTCTTGCTCGATCCATATCCACCAGGCACATGCACTGTTTCCCTGAAATACAGCAGATGGTATCGTGAGCAAAGCAGTGCAGTTTCAGTTAATAAGGGAAACCAAAGGGTGACAAAATCCACAAGCACCATGGAGAATGCTGGCAACACCAAGTCTTGTTTAAACTTTTTCAGTTTGATTCTTGATCCTTGTTGAGAGAAGATAGTCACAAATACATGACATTTCCCAGGTTTGTCTCTGTTAATAGTTCTAAGAAAGTTAACTTCTTCAAATGTAGTTGTAGACAACTCTCAGATTAAAACTACAGATTTTCTCCTACCTTGGTTAAAAATCCATTTCTCTTTAAACTACATTATTTGTAATATTCTGAAATGAAATCTGTCTTTTAGGGATGTGCATTTAGCCTGGTCATTAAGATGTCCACATTTTATGTCAGAGTATTTGCGTTTAATTCCCGGCTCTAGCTCCTGACTCCAGTTCTTGCTAATGCAGGCCCTGGGAGGTAGCAGGTGATGGCTCAGAAGTTGGTTTCCTGCAGCCCACCCACATGGGAGACCTGAGACCAGTTCCTTGCTTTGAGTTGGCCCAGTCCCAACCATCATGGGCATTAGGGAGTGAACCAGTTTAGATGGAACCTCTGTCTCTCTCCCTATCTCTCAAATAACTAAATGAAAAAAAAAAAAGACAGAAATAAATCATGATGACAAAAAACCCTCTGAAAAATGCTACATTTTCCACCTGGGGTTTTTCAGGACTGTGAAGAAATAAGAAATGGAGAGTATTTCAGAAAATCCTCAATTATGTGCTCATTATTTCATGTAGACATGTAATGTGAGGTATAATATACTCTTCCTTTTCAGAGCTCTTGAACTTCTGTAAAATACTGGTATTCTATGTCCACTGCAATCTTTGGAAAACAAGTAGAAACCTGACTGGCAAACAAAGCAGCTAATTTGTTTCTCTTTGGCAGACACAAACTTCAAACTTGAGAAGTGCCTTGAGAGAAATGATTGGGGCTGAATATATTAAAAGTTATGGTTTACTTTAACACTTTTCTCTAAATTCAATATATAAGCTTCCGCATTCTCTTGGAAATAAGCTACTGACTATGCAGAACTTCTTTCATTCCATTTTTCTTCAATAATTATAATGCCTCAACCTTATTTTAAAACAATTTATTTGAATGACAGTGGAAACTGCCAAGCTAAAATCAATTCAGAAGTGAAGACACATGTCCAAAATAGAAAAGTCCTCTGTGAAAGACAGCATCCTCCCAGGAAAAAAATCAATGGAAGGTGAAAGCCACAGATAAGAACTGGCAATGGGAGAGTCGGATTTAAAATGCTTATTTTGTATATTTTCCTTAAAAGGACCAATGCCATAAGGATGAACTGTGTTAGAAATGATATAAAGAGATGTTTAGAATTCCATTTAGACAAAATATCCCCTCTTCATCAACAGTCCAATGGCTGACATTGTTTTTTGCCTGAAAACGTCGTCTTTCACATCTGTAAATGTTTCTGCATCTACTTTTCAGTTTGAAGTGAAATATTCTCTGCCAGAATGAGATGCTCTACATTCCTTCAGTACCCACCCTGGGCTTACATTGCAGTGCATTTACACTTGGCTTTGATCCCACTTCAGTTAATTTTTTTTTGTTTTCATTATGTAGAATAATCTCATGTTTTCACATGTTGAAATGTCTTTTACAACTAAAATTCAGTTGTTGGTAGTCTATCTTTTGGGGTCTGATAAATTTCCTAAAAATGTTCACAGAACACAGGAATAGCCTGTATGAAGCAGAAGTGTAGATATCTGACGGAGTCTACGGCTTTATTTGAATCTGATTTTCTCCCCTTCCTGCCTGCAATTTTAAATGCTCTTCTTCCTCAAGGCTAGCAACTTCCAGCCACCCAACTTCTGTTGTGTACATATCCATCTACTATATAATTATGTCTTCATTATGTGGCCCTGGAATGAATATATTCCCTAAAAAGCAGGTGTTGGAAACTCAAATCTCCAATGCACAATGTTGGGGGTGGGGCCTAGCAAGAGGTGATCAGGCCAAGAAGGATTAATACTGTTATCTCAGTGATGTGTTTGCTATCACAAGTGTGGGTGCCTTATGAAAGGGCGAGTCTGGTCCCCTCTGGTTCTCTCTCTTCGTATGTGCTTTCTGCCATATTATGACTCAGAGAAAAGGCCTCACTAAATGCATGCCCTTCAGTCTTGGACTTTCCAGCCTCCAGAGCTGTAAGTTAAATAAATGTGTCTGTAATGAATTACTCAGTCTGAGGTATTTTGTTTTTGCAGAAAAAAAAATGGACCAAGACAAAGGACTACTGGAGTTATATCAAATGTACTTTTGACTTACTCAAAGTGTCGGTGATGTGACAGGAAGAGGGAAAGGGAAATGGAGTGCAAAAGAAAGAGTAGCAGTTGTAGGTAAGAGACAATCAACTCTCTTCAAAAGTTTATGTGACACTATGAGAAACGGTGACTTGATCAGCCCTTGCCCTGACTATTGATGAACAACTTAATACGTTATCCCTCTTAGTATTTTTTTTTTGTTTGTTCTACTTAATACTTTTGGTTGAATACTGTAATCAATACACAGTTATTCTTAAGTGTTGAAACTTAACTGAAAAGTGATTGCTGTTAAATATAAGAGTGGGAATAAGAGAGGGAAGAGATGTGCAATTTGGGACATGCTCAAGCTGACTTGCCCCAAACGGTAGAGTTAGAAACATACCAGGGGATTCCAATTCAATCCCATCAAGGTGGCATGTACGAATGCCATCTCACTAGTCCCAGTGATCAATTTGTGTTCACAATTGATCATAATGATAGGACTAAGAGCCAAAGGGATCACATAAACAAATACTAGCTGATAGAATAAAAGAGGGAGAGAATGATCCAACATGGGAAGCGAGATACACAGCAGACTCACAGAATGGCAGATGTCCTAAACAGCACTCTGGCCTCAGAATCAGCCCTTAAGGCATTTGGATCTGGCTGAAGAGCCCATGAGAGTATTTCAGGCATGGAAAGCCAAGACATTCTGGCAAAAAAAACAAAACAAAACAAAACAAAAACCAACCAACCTAAATGAAAGATCTCTGCGAGTGAGATCCCAGTGGAAAGAACGGGCCATCAAAGAAGGAGGTACCTTTCTCTGAAGGGAGGAGAGAACTTCCACTTTGACTACGACCTTGTCTAAATATGATCAGAGTCAGTGAACTCAAAAGGCTTCCATAGCCTTGGCAACTCATGACAAGAGCCTAGGGTGATTACTGATGCTATAAACAAGAGTGTCAATTTGTTAAGTCAACAATAGGAGTCACTGTGCACTTACTCCTCATGTAGGATCTCTGTCCTTAATGTGCTGTACATTGAGATTTAATGCTATAACTAGTACTCAAACAGTATTTTTCATTTTGTGTTTCTAGGTGGGTGCAAACTGTTGAAATCTTTACTTAATACATGCTAAACTGATCTTCTGTATATAAAGAGAATTGAAAATGAATCTTGATGTGAATGGAAGGGGAGAGGGAGTGGGAAAGGGGAGGGTTGTGGGTGGGAGGGAAGTTATGGGGGGGAAGCCATTGTAATCCATAAGCTGTACTTTGGAAATTTATATTCATTAAATAAAAGTAAAAAAAAAAGAACCAAAGTAAAGAAAAATATAAATATATAAATGCAGCCAAGGGAATAAAAAAAAAAGGTTTATGTGACAGAATATAAGAAAGAAAAGGAAATAATATCTCTCTCCTCATCAGGTTTCACATACCTCTCCAACTGTGAACACCTAGCTATGCTGACTTCATTTTTAAAGATCAATTTTAGAGTTTAAAGATATCTATTTCTGATAAAATATGGTCCCTGAATACCAGCTAACTTTCATCTGGTGCTCAACCAATAAAACCATAGACTATTTTCTAGTATCTTCGAGGAAAATGTGTTTTATTGAAATTTTGAAGAGAAAGAATGAAATGTCTTATATGGGGCTTTATGAATGATTTTTTAAGACTTATTTATTTATTTGAAAGTCAGAGTTACAGAGAGAGAGGGAGAGGCAGGGAGGGAGACAGCTTCCTTCTGCTGGTTCACTCCCCAGGTGGCTGTAATGGCCAGGTCTCGGCCAGGCTGAAGACAGGAGCCAGGAACTTCATCTGGGTATCCCATGTGGAAGGCAGAGGCTCAAGGGTCTCTTACATATATGGCAGGGGCCCAAGCATTTGGGCTTTACCCAGGCCATTACCAGGGAGCTGGATCAGAAGTGGAGCATCCAAGACATGAACCAGCACCCATACAGGATGCTGGCATCTCGGGTGGCGGCTTAATTTGCTACGCTATGACACTGACCCTATGAATGATTTTTAAGATTATTTTTGACTCTGCCCCTTTATCTTAAGCTCTGATTTTAGAACCTAAGCTTCCAGTGATGTGATTCCAGCATGCTAGGTAGCAGCACCGCAAAGGTAGTTAAGAGCTTCAGAATCAAGTAAGTTGGGTTCATATGGTAGCTCTATCATCTATTAGATGAAGTACCCCAGGCAACCTTTTGTCTCAGCTCTCTCAGCATTAAAACGTAAACAACAGTTTCTATTCCTTAAGTATTTTTATAAGAATTTACTGAGATAATAGGTAAGAGCATTTAGCTTAGTGCTTAAATGTATAATACCTATTAGCTTCTATATTCTTCTAAATGTGATTCCATTTTCTAAAATGAAGTCTTCAATACATCAATTACTTAATAAACTTGAAATCTTTCTTTGGGTCTCCCTATTTATATAGTGTTTAATATTGCAAATGTCAGATAAATTCATCTATGATGAACACACAAGTATATTTTTTCTGAGGAAGAAAATATTATCTTTATACATTTTTTAATGCATCAATTTGGCATCATTATTATTTCTTTTTGACTTTTGATAGATGCTGCATTTTGTTCATAACAGTAAGAGAGATTTAACATAGGAATTCTATTCAATGTACAGACATCGAAAATGTATTTAAATGTATTAATGTTTGCCAAAATAGGATATAATGTTATTATAGTTACAAAGCCCTTTTTCAATATGGACTAAGTTTTCTGAGAAGAATAAACTTTAGTTTCTTGCTAGTAAATGGGCCAGTTTTTCTCACGCAGCCTCTGTCCATTGGTTCCACAGCATATTGTGCTTGATCTACTCACCAGCTGCTTTGTGAATATACATACCTATGAGTCTTCTTTGGGGTGGAAGCTGGACAGCTGTCTGATCTGCAAATCTGCACAGAATCATGTGTTCCTGAAAGAAACAGCAATTGGATGTGGATTTATTTTAGCCTTCTACTCCCACAATGTAAAAATAACACAAAAACTCTCTCAGCTCAACACTGTTTAATTGAATAAAGTACTATAGAAATAGTACTTTTCAAAGAAGCAAACTTTCAAAAAATGATAATTATTTCTTCTGATGTTTATGCAGTTCTCTAATCTATTACCATTTCTTGGAATGTAATATCCCATGTTATTGACCAATTAGTTATTAGTTGTGATGTTCAGAAAGCAGGAGACTATGTAGCTCAGATTGGTGATGCACAACTATGTAATGTTCTTATTATGTTTGAGACACAATTTTCCATGACTTTTGTGTTTTTTGTGTCTTATAAGCAGAGGTTTGTTCCAAATAAGGGATTGGCAAACTATGGCTCATAGATCCAAACCAACCTATCACTTATTTTTGTATAGCTCATGAGTTAAGAAAGTTTTTATATTTTTAAAGGGTCATAAACTAGCAACAACCAAAACAGTAACAATGGGAAGGACAAGGAAGAAGAATGTGGAAGATTTGTATGTGACCAGCAAAATTTGAAATAATTACTATTTGGCGCTTTACAGAAAACTTGCTTCTGTTCTGGATTACCTTTTCAAAAATTTTTATATAGTGAACAACTTTGGAGAATATAGTTTCTCCCTCAGGAGAAACTCCATTTCCTGAAGCCCTGTGGGTACTGGAACTCTGGGAGTCAGTGTGAAAACGATAGCAGTTTGTCTACTGCTATCTCTGTGAGCAGCAAATTGATTTTTGTCCTTGACTCAGGAGGCGCTTATCTTCTGCCACTACTCACAATGGCAGGCTAACTCATTAGCTTCCAAGTGGGCCAAACATCTCAGATCTTTTAAAAATCTTATCAACAATTTTAGAGTAAATCTGGATTTGTATAATAATAATAATAATCCACATTAGATGTTGAAGTAATTTAAATATAACTATAGATTATATATTCCATTAGAGATTTGAGGGAGTGGGCATTTGGGGCAGTGGTTAAGACATTAGCTGGACACCACATCCTATATTGGAGTGGCTGGTTTCCAGTCCCAGCTCTGTTCCCATCCCAGTCTTCTGCTAATGTGTTCCCTGGAAGACAGCAGGTGATAGCTCAGGTGATGAAGGGGTTCCTGCCACCCATGTAGGAGACCTGGATCGAGTTTCCAGCTCCTGGCTTCGGCACTTGCTGGGGCTATTGCAGGCATCTGGGGAGTGGACCAGCAGATAGGATAACTGTGTCTGATTGTCTGTTTCTGCCTTTCAAATAAATATATAATAATTAAAAATAAATTAGAGAGGAAAAAATATAAAGAATGAAAATGCATATTAGGAAGACATATAGATGTGTACAAGGTTACCTTGTATGATAAAGTATTCTTGAATTGTTCACTGGAATAAAGAAAAAGAAATTAGTCATAATTTTAAATCATAAATATTGAGTAAAATAATTTTTAAGGAACTAAATTGTAAATAGACATATATATTATTCTGAAGAGTATAAAAAGCTATACTGAAGTAAAAACTATGCCAGTTTGAAATGTTTTTATAAAAAATGTCATCAATATATTAATTTTAAAGAATTTCTTTCACAGATTATTTACATGGTTATAGAAGCACAACCAATTTCTTTCTCTCACCCTCATGAGAACACAGATTGTGGTGTTTTACTATTCCTGTGTGGGTTTTATTATTCAGGGGTAGTGAGGCCAACAAATCAGGTGATGATTGTTATTGGATACATTCTTGGTTATTCATAGCTCCCCAAGAGGAAGGATGCCATGACATGCAGGGCCATATGGGGAAGCACCAGTGTTAGGAGAAAGGGAAGAGTCAGATGTGGTGTCCCTGGGAAGGAACAGGGAGGCAGGACAAGCAGGCTGAGTTTGAATTTCAGTAGGTCTGGAGAATAGGGCTCTCAGTGAATGATAATACCAGGCCCTGGGGTATTAGAGCAAGAAGATTGTGATGTGGAGGCAAAAGAGCCCCAGGAAGGAGGCAGTTGGAGGATATGAGCTCTGCATTGGTTAGTTTGCTAATGAAAGTCATGCTTGTAGCAAGGTTTTAACTATCTCTGGTTGTTAGATATAGCCCTGGGAAGGGCAGTCTCTCCACGATCAGCAAGGCCTCAGATGTCAATGCATCAGAAAATAAAGATGTGATTAATGCACCAGGAGAGTAGTGCTGTCACAGCTATTAAAGTAAACATACATTCCATGAACATTGTCTATTATCAGTGCTGTAACCCTCACTCTTAAGTTAATCAAAAACATGCACCTATACATTTGATGCTAAGTCTATTAGTGCCAATTTGTTTGTTTGAAATGAGTATTTGTTTTCACATATTCTAGAAATCGTGCTAGTTATAAAATTCCAATTCTATCTTTGGTGATTGAGGTCAGTCTTATATCCAAAGAAAGAAACAAACTTTCTAATCATTTCCAAGGACAAGGAGAGCAAATGTCAGTAAATCTATAGGGGTGGCATTCAATTGAGATTTTAAAATCAATTAAGTTAGACTGGAAGCAAAACAAGTTAAAATAGCATTCTTAAAATATTGATAGTGTTATACTTACAAATTTCTTTTTGAGTTGTAAAACTATACATTTTATCAAAATAGATTTAGAGTAAAATGAATTTTGGCTGCTGAATTAAGTCTCAAATTGTATTTTATTTTCTACTTTTAATGGTTTCTTTTTTTTTCTCAACTCTTTGCAAATTTAGTAAAGAACAAGAAAAAGACAAAGAAAACTATTATTTTTATTTTGTTATTTTAAATTACTTATCAGTTGTAATGAAAGTTTTCTAAGCTTTCCTAAAGGTAATGATGCAATTGGTCAGGAAGTCTTTTTTGACATATTATAGGAAAGGCTTCCCCAAAGTAATATATTTAACCTATTCTGTAATTAAGGTGACCATCATTATTCTCATTAACTAATAACCAAAGTGTCTTCTTCTTCTAAGTGGTATAAGGGCTATAAAAATGACTGTCAGCTTGCAGATTAATCATCAACACCCATGGGCAGTATGTTAAGATACCACTGCTACTACTATTATCAAAAGTTGTTTGATGAGTGCTTGCTCTAATGCTACTTCTAAGAGCTTTACTTAGGACTCCAAATTCTCACAAAATCCTTGAAGTAGTTACCATTATAATCATTATTACATAGATATGAAAACACAGGCAAAAAGAGTTTAACTAAGTTGACAAAAGTGAAACGACTTATAAAATGATAAGAAACTGGCATTTGCATCCAGGCAGTATACTTTGTCCAGTACCTAAATATGTATTCACTACAATTTACAGAGTGGTTAATTACAGTCTGACTTCTAGAATGACTTGCTTTATTTCAGCAAGAGCTGGATCCAAGACAAAAATCAGAGACTGATATAGATGAGATTCTTTTTTCCTCATACATCTTAACAACAATCCTTGCCATCAAGGAAAGAAGAGGTAATGAGCTCAAAATAAAATCTTAGTACAATGTGTATCAATCAAGTTTTGTCCTTGGCTAACCCATATCTTGGTGTCTCAGGTAGAACAGGAGATCTTACCTTTTTGGAAAATTAAACTTTGAGGTGTTCTGAATGAAACCATAACAGCAAGGGCATGTGACGAAGGAAGCCCGTGTTTTGACACAGTGTTCAATCACCATGTCAGTTGCCACTCCACAAGCATGCAGTGCCACCTGGAAAATAAAACTAGACTTTAGCACTAAGTTCTTTTCCTAACTAACAGTATAATTTCTGTGCCTTTTTATTTTTAACTTTTTGTGACTAACCTTTGAGAGATTCTAAGTTACTAGAGTATTACTCTTTAATAGTTTAAATAGCTCTCATTTCGTATACCAGATAACTACTGAGCTATTCCTATTAGGAAATCAGATGGGGTTGGTGCTGTGGTGTAGCAGATAAAGGCACCACCTGTGATGCCCATATGGGCACCAGTTCGTGTCCTGGCTGCCCCATTTCCAATCCTGCTCCCTTCTAATGGCCTGGGAAAAGATGCAGAAAATGGCCCAAGTGCTTGGGTCCCTTACCACCCACATAGGAGACCAGGAAGAAGTTCTACGCTTCTAGCTTCCACACGGCCCAGTCCCTGGCCCTTGTGGCTATCTGGGGAATGAACCAGTGGATGCAAGATCTTTCTCTCTGTCTCTCCCTCTCTTGCTGCAACTCTGCCTTTCACATAAATAAAATAAATCTTAAAACAATTTATAAATAAAAAAGAAAATTAGGCAAGGTTGAAAGATTAAAAGTGTAATATTGTAAATGAAGCATAAGATACATTCAATGGAATATCTGTGCATTCTTAGATGTGGAAAATTTAATATACATATACATATATGACTATCTAAACCAATGCTTTTGCCGATTATGAATTTAGTTCAATCATAGTATTGTAGCAAGAACAATCAATTTGAGAATTTCTAGTCTAGAACTCTGGTTGTTTTTTTTTTTTCCTTTTTTTTTTTTTTTAAATTTTTTTTTTTTTGACAGGCAGAGTGGACAGTGAGAGAGAGAGTCAGAGAGAAAGGTCTTCCTTTTGCCGTTGGTTCACCCTCCAATGGCCGCCGCAGCCGGCGCGCTGCGGCCGGCGCACCGTGTTGATCCGATAGCAGGAGCCAGGTGCTTATCCTGGTCTCCCATGGGGTGCAGGGCCCAAGCACTTGGGCCATCCTCCACTGCACTCCCGGGCCATAGCAGAGAGCTGGCCTGGAAGAGGGGCAACCGGGACAGAATCCGGTGCCCTGACTGGGACTAGAACCCGGTGTGCTGGCGCTGCAAGGTGGAGGATTAGCCTACAAATTAAATAAAAATGTATTTGAAACACTGTTTAAAGCTATATGAACATACCCCAACCAGTAAAATCTGATCGAATCATTTACACAACACTTTTCAAAGTGTTTTCATAAAATAACAAACCTTAACATTGAATGATGAATTATATGAACTACTTATTTAAAAGGGGAGGAATGAAATTGTGAATTAGAATAATAATCAGGACTTAAGTAATTTATAAAAATATTCTTCCTTTCCCACTCTAAAAATGACTACAAAATATTTCCAAAACATACATCCTTAAATAAATGTATACTTATTATAATCTAAAGTAGATCATTACTAAAAATCTTAAGCTAAATAAAGCAAAGAAGGACTCTAGGAAAGAAAAGTCACATGTGGAAATCCTGAAAGATGAGTTATTCACATTTTGCCTGAGAAATGCTCACATCTCCATTTCATTCTGGTCATAGACAAGTTGTATGGCACTGTAATTTTTCCCTTCTAAGGAAAGATCTCATCAACTTCAGAGTAGGGAGGAGTTTTTATGGTAAATAAAGAGATTTTCTGGACATTTCTGGGTGTTCAATATTAGAAGCCAGATTCCCCCTTTGAACTGGAAAGCTAAAAACACTACTTTATTAGGGAAGAGGAAAGCAAAATCTCTGTTCTCAACTTTTCTCTGGAATCTCGCTCTTCTTCTAGACTTATAGGAGCTGCATAGAAGTCAACAATCTCGGTGCTTGCTATCAACTCACTTTCCCTGTTTCTCTCTGGAAAGAGAGTCTAGGAAGGCTGCAATTCAGGGAAGCCAGCAACAACTACAGTAGGGTAGTGGGAGAGTACAGAACTTTGATTTCTCATTTTTAGTCAGTCAGCTTTGCAGAGTAAAAATCAGGCTAGTCCTTATTTTCATGAGTAGCTAGGTAGAAGCTCATAGTAAAAATCAGAGATGCAGTTTCCTCTGGAGAGGGTGCCCCTTCTGTGTAGGCAGAAGGCTAGGTGGTAGCATAGAAGTCTTCCATGCCCACAACAACCCTGAAAAACGAAAGCTATCCATTTTAGGAATGAAGAAACTAAGGCTTGGGGGAAATTCAGAACTTGCCCATAAAAACAAAAACAAAAACATCCCAAACCCCAGCTACTGAGAGGCAGGATCCAAAGCACAAGGCTTAACTCCATACATCATTATATCAGGCTTCTCCACAAAACCCTCTCGAGTCTCTAAACAAAGGAAAGTTCTGACAATTTGCTTTTATAAGTCCTTTACTTAGGCGCATATTCCTTTTGCCAAATGCAAAAGAGTGAGTTTGTTTCCTTCATTTAAAAAAATAACTGGAGAAATATTTACACAACAGACTTCACATTTAAGAGGTTTTACTGCATTATATATTCCTAATTTCCACTATCATGAAAGACAGGACAGAAATAGGCAAATAATGAAGAGAGATATATACCAATGGACCCATTCAAATGTGGAAATTTAGCATACATTAAAAGTGACATTTCAAATTAGAGGAAAAAAGACGTATTTTTTAATAAGCAATATTGGGTTAACCTGACAACTTTATGAAAAACAAGAATTATCTTTTCCTTTCACCACATACAAGAAATAAATTTAAAATGGATTAGATTAAAAATGCAAACAAATAAGACATGGAAAAATTGAGGCACAGAGACATTACATAAATTGTCCAAAGTCAAATAGCGAGTTAAGGACTCCAATTTAGACAGCTTGGGCCCTTGACTCTAGATAATCACTGTTTACAAATATAGTTAGTCTCAATTTTATTCATCTTACTGGTGTTAACTACCTTTTTTAAAATTTTTTTTTTATTTTTTGACAGGCAGAGTGGCCAGTGAGAGAGAGAAGACAGAGAGAAAGGTCTTCCTTTGCCATTGGTTCACCCTCCAATGGCCGCCGTGGCCGGCACGCTGTGGCCAGCGCACCACGCTGATCCGAAGGCAGGAGCCAGGTGCTTCTCCTGGTCTCCCATGGGGTGCAGGGCCCAAGGACTTGGGCCATCCTCCACTGCACTCCCGGGCCATAGCAGAGAGCTGGCCTGGAAGAGGGGTAACCGGGACAGAATCCGGTGCCCTAACCGGGACTAGAACCCAGTGTGCCGGCGCCTCAAGGCGGAGGATTAGCCTAGTGAGCCACGGTGCCGGCTTACCTTTTAAAATTACAACAGAATGGGGGAAAAGTATTCATTATCTGCTAGATGTAAAAATCTTCACTTTTTTATTGATTTAACTCTTTAATTTTCCTAATTTAAAATTTTTTTTTCATTTTATTTGAAAGGCAGAGAGAGATTGAGAAAAAGAGACAAATCTATCTGTTCGTTCATTCCCCAAATGCACATAACTGCCAGAGCTGGGCCAGGCGGAAATTAGTAGACCAGAAATCAATCCAGGTCTTCCATGTGGGTGATAGGTTCTCACTGAACCACTTCAGCCATCATCTGCTTCCCAAAGTGTACATTAACAGGAAGCTGGATGGGAAGCAGAAGAGTTGGGACTCAAACTCAGGCACTCTGATTTAAGATGCAGGTATCCCAAGCAGTGACCTACCTGCTGTGCCAAATGCTCACTCTACTTTTTCCTAATTTAATGCTTAAATAGCACTTACTATCACAATATACAGTAAGAGTTCTGAGGCTGTCTTACCAATAAGATTCGAGGTGAACTATGAATCTAAGCCTGACTCCAAAGCTCACATTCTTTCCATTGTATCAGACCATGCCTCACCTTATCCATCATCTTTGCAGCTAAGAAAAAATCTTAGAGATCATCTTTTTTTGAGAAACAATTTCTGGGTATCATTCTTAGGCTTGTCACTGACTTATGAGAAGAAAGGGTGAATTACATGCTAGTCACACATAAAGGAAGAAAAGGACAAAGATGAATACATCTATTTGTTTCGGTAAGCCATTCCTATCCATGGTAAATTGTATGGCATTTAATTCCTAGTTACATTTCAAACATCTTATTCAGAAAGTTTGTTAATTTAATAAACACAAGATAGATAGGTTTATTAAAATAAATCATCTCCCATAGAAAGAAGATCAGAACATAAACCAAAAGTATCTAACAGAGGCTAATGTGCTGGGGGAAACACATTTAATCCATGGCTTAGCTGACTTCGCAGCAAACAAGTATTTCACTGACTAATCCAAAGAAGTCATAATTGTGGTCATCAAATGGAGAGTTTCTTATTATTGACCTCTTTCTCTGTATATACACTGAATTCCTATAAAAGATAAATATTGAAGTTGTAAATGTATCTGTTGTCCAAAATAATGAATATCCTAAGTGAAGCATAAATATTTTCAATCCAAATACATATTGCAGAATTCAAACTACAAAAAAGGTATTTTTCTTCAATTTATCTATATCTCATAAAAATTCTAAGTATAATACTCACCCTCTTATATAAGTTACTGAAATAAAACTGAATAGCCAAGAAACCTCAATCTACATATCTTTGTTATATTCAGTAGCAAGTAAATGAAATGAATCATCATTCACTTTCATGTCTTTCAACTGGCAGCTTATACGGCAAGATTCTAGAAAAATTTTGATATATCTTTTCATTCTTAAAGAATGAATATATTATATTGTTGGTTCCTGGAGAAAAGATTATATCAAGGGACTTTTAAAAAGTTCATGGAAAATGGCATTAAAAGATGAAGTCTACTTTGGTACAAACCATTTTGAAGTCTATGCAAACTTATATTTTGATTCTTAATATAAGGTATATTTTCAAATATCTTTCAAAAATTTTATGTTATTCATAGCCAAAATGTTTCATATTTAGGATTTTAATAAGGCTCCCTGTACTAATTTTTTTTGTATTTTTGAGGTTCACTTAACATTCACTGAGCCTTTTTCTAGCCCAAATCATGCAAGTAGGTACTATTATTTCTCATTTTATGCAAAAAATCTGAGGCTCAAAAAAGTTTTAAGTATCTGGGTCAAGGTTCCAAGTAGTTGACATAAGATTTAAACTGGTACTGTGGCTAAGTTGCTGCTTGCAACACTGACGTCCCATGTCAGTGCTCTGGTTCCAATCCTGGCTGCTCCACTTTCTGATCCTCTGCTAAAGTGTATGGGAAAGCAGCAGAGGATGGTGCAAGTATTTGGGTCTCTGCTACCCACATGGGAGACTCTAATGAAGCTCTGGGTTGGCTACAGCCTGGAGTAGCTCCAGCCTTTGAAGCCATTTGTAGAGACATTCTGTGGATAAAAGATCTCTCTTTCTCTCTGCCTTTCAATTAAATAAATAAAGCTTTAAAAAATAACTGACTGCAGACCAAACTTCATATATTCCAGTTCTCTATGTTCCCATTTACTCCTCTTTCAGATGTAGGATGTGAATAAGGAATTTCTAACTGGACTGTAGTCTCAGCTCTCACCCTAACTTGCTACATCACTCTTTCCCTCTTGTATTGATCTGTAATCAGAAGAAGACATGGCTCCAACTGTACTCATGTTCTTTAAAAAATTCCATGCAATACTATAGGTTATGGGATTTATATTTTTATTTATTTAGTTTATTTATTTTCATTTACATGGCAGGTAAAGTGATGGGGGAGCAGAGGTTGGAGACAGATATTTCATCTTTGGGTTATACTGCAAATATCCAAACAGCCAGAGCTGCCAGGATGAGGCCAAGGGCGCAGAACTCTATATAGCTCTCCCATATGGGTTACAGGTACTCAAGCACTTAAGCCATTATCTGTTGCCTCCCAGGATGTATTAGTGGAAACTGGAGCTAAATGATCCCAGGCAGTCTGATATGGGATGTGGGAGTCCCAAGTGGCAGCTTAATCCACTGTGCCAAAATGCCTGTCCTGACAACCAACTTTAAAGTAGCCAATGCTATTTTTTTAAATTTTTATTTTTCATTTTTTTTCCCATGCAAATTGTTGAACTCTTTACTTAGTATAGAGTTGGTCTTCTGTATATAAAGTTAATTGAAAATGGATCTTAGTGGAGAATGGGACTGGTAATAGGATAAAGAGGAAGAGGACGGGTGGGATAGTGGGTAGGAGGGAGGGTATGGTGGGAAGAATCACTGTATTCCTAAAGTTTTACTTATGAAATGCATGAAGTCTGTATTCCTTAAATAAAAGGTTTCTTTGGGGAGGAAAAAAAATAAAATAGCTAATGCTAAAAGGCATGTAATTTTAAAAAGAGATCCTTGTTCCAGACACAAAATCTGACTACATATTGGTTTTCCTTTCTAAAATCTGTTTTTCCACATAGTAAATGTATATTGCTATCTCTTGATTAGACATTACGTATTGGCTTTCTGTTATGAGAAATGAGCATTTTTGTTTTCATTTTGCATATTCATACAATCTCTTCCTTTTTTGTTCCATCCTGTTTCAGTGCCTTGGAATGTACTGTTCTCTGCTAAGTGTAGTGCACAATGCACAATTTTTTTTTTTTTTTTAATATCCAGCCTTTCCCTTCCCAATAGCTCTGTAAAGACACTACAATACAATTTTCCACTGTATGCAAGCTTTCAAATAATTGGTTAGCCCACTTTTCTTTTCCTTTTTTTTTTTTTTTTTTTTTTTTGACAGGCAGAGTTAGACAGTGAAAGAGAGAGAGAGAAAGGTCTTCCTGGCCACTACGGCTGGCACGTTGTGGCCGGTGCGCTGCGCCGATCCAAAGCCAGGAACCCAAGTGCTTCCTCCTGGTCTCCTATGCAGGTGCAGGGCCCAAGAACCTGGGCCATCCTCCACTGCCTTCCCGGGCCACAGCAAAGAGCTGGACTGGAAGAGGAGCAATCAGGACAGAATCCAGTGCCCCAACCGGGACTAGAACCCAGGGGTACCGGCGCCGCAGGCGGAGGATTAGCCTAGTGAGCCGCGGCGCTGGCCAGTCAGCCCATTTTTCTTTCCCTAAGGCATCTTTCCCAGACTTTCTGGACTTTCGCAGCTCTTGTTCTGAGATTTCCCTTGGCCATCATACTAAGAATTCTCTTCACCCCTTTCCTGTATAGACAGAACACACTTATTTCTTTTTCTTATTGTTTTTCTTGTTTTAGTGAAGTTCATATTCCAGTAACTTGCTGAAAAGGGGTATTTATAACATACATTTCCCTGATGGCTTGCATACCTGGAAATTTTCTTTATTTTCATACTTGATTAATGGGTTGACTAGGTATAGAATTTTACATTGGAAATTTTGTTCAAATTTTGAAGGTATTTAGGGGTGAGTGTTCGGCATAGAGGTTAAGACATCATTTGGGATACCTGTGTTCCATACTGGAGTGCCTGGGTTTAAGTCCCAGCTCCACTTCTGATTCCAGCTTCCTGCTAATGTACTACCTAAAAAAATGGATGATAGTTTAAATACTTGGATTCCTGCCATCCATGTGGGAGACTTGGATTGAGTTCCTAGCTCCTGGCTTCAGCCTGGCTTCAATCCTGGCTGTTGCTGGCACGTGGGAGTGAATGAACAGATAGAAGATCTTTTTTTCTCCTTTTCAAATAATGCGAGTAAAATGCTTTCCTTGTTAGTATTATGAAGTGTGATGGCATTTTGATTCTAAATTATTGTATATGACCTACTTCCAACCCATCCATCCTTTTCTGTGGGAAGCATTAGGAACTTCTTGTCATTCTTGGTTTTCTGAAAAATCACAATGTGCCTCGGTTTAAGTCATATCATTCAAGTGAACTTTTTTTTTTTTTTTTTTTTTTGACAGGCAGAGTGGACAGTGAGAGAGAGAGTCAGAGAGAAAGGTCTTCCTTTACCGTTGGTTCACCCTGCAATGGCCGCTGCAACCGGCGCACTGCACTGATCCGAAGCCAGTAACTTTTAAAATAAGAGAACTACATCCTTCATTAATTAGCATAGTTCTTATATTACTTCTTTGATATTTTCATCTCTACCATTTTTTCCATTTTTTCTCCTTCTGATCTTTGCATTACTAAAGTATTAGATTCTAAGACTAAATCTCTAATTTAAAAAAGTTTTTTTGCAGTTTGTATTTTTTTGTCTTTATTGTTTTTCCATTGATGTCAAACACTTTATCTTTCATTTAATACTTCATCTTTAAATTTTGGTGAAAGAAATGAAAATATTTAAAATTTTAAGGTGCTCTCTTTAATATCTTATTTAATATCATTACTATTTAGACCTAAAGAAAAATAGTCAAAGACAAAAAGCATTTACTAAGGGAAGATAAATACAAACTAAGCCCTTATTGAAATATCACAAAATCATGGATAAATATAGTTTTAATGCATTTCCAATACCTGGTTACTCTGATTTCCTCCCCAGCCACACTATTTTTCCTGGAATCTATTTAACACTAGAGTTAAGGCCGCTGATGCATTTAGTCTGATTTATCTAGTGATTATACTTCAATTACCCTCCCAGACAAATTATTTTCTTGAAAGTGAATTTAATTTTGCCTTAACTTTCTAATAATATTAATTCATTTAATATATACCTTGACAAAGGTAATTATGGAAGGGGGAAAAAGCTATTATGGTTGAATTATTATGAAATGTAGAGAAAAATATTGCTTCCAAAAAGACACACACATTTGTAGTTGCTCGTGACTTATGAACTTGGAAGTCACAAGAATATTCCAGAGCAATAGCACCTATATCACAAAGGGCACGCAGGCATGGTGAATAGGTTGGGACTTCGTGTGATGAGAGGTGAGCAAATGGGCATCATGTCTTATGGCCTTAAACATCCTACTTGGTATACTGGTAACATGGAGATCTGCTTACTCCCTTGTTTCTTGGGATGGGCTCTAACTTTACCTCAACATTTATATGAAATTAAAGTTGCATATAGATGTTTTATTTTTCATTTTCTGGATGAAACGTCTATATTTTCCTGAATTTCCTTATTAGCAGCTGCTTTATTAACAGTTTTCTACTCTGTGAATAGGATTGATTTGAGATAATCACTATAGATCATGTCTATAAAAGAAACAAATTGCATACATTCTATATTGAAAGAAAATAACAGTAATCCGCACTCCTCACCACTACCCCAAATTGACATTACTCAGTATTTAAGGAATGAACTTTGCTGGAAAAAATCACAAGAACAAAAAAGGTCTGAGCTTCTGAAGTTGGGAAAAAGATAAGCCCATGCTTAAGTGAACAAACACAGTTGGGAACAATGTTAGTAAAACCTTCCTGCAACGTGATTTGGTAAATATATCCAAATTTTCAAAATAACTAAAATACCCATCATAACAAGAAAAAACATGTTAATAAATAGAGAAAAGATTATAACAATGATCAGCTCAAGTAGGATCTATTTAATATGGTCTCAATAAAGTTACTATATGCATAAACATACATTTGTATGTATGCATAAATAAAGCCCAAAAGTTTTTGACAGCATTTATCTCATAATAGTAGAATCATAAGTTATTTTTCCCAAGTGACCTGCTGTCACTCGGGAGCTAAAATGCATGTTAATATCAAATCTCAGCTAAAGAAATAATATCTCAGGGCAACTCCAGTATTTAGAGATAACGAAGGAGCTATTTTTTCTTTTCTTTATCTTCTTTATTGTTTTCTTTGTCTTCTTTTAAAAAACTTTTTAAAAATTTATTTTTATTTGAGAGACAGAGAGCTCCTACCCAGAAAGTGGTTCACTGTCCAAATGCCTGCAATGGTTAGGGCTTGGCTGGGGTCAAAGCCAGGACCTAGGAATGCAATCCAGTTCTCCTCCATGGGTGACAGGAATCCAACTACTTGAGCCATCATCACTACCTCCCAGGGCCTGCATCAGCAGGAAGCTAGAGTTAGAAGCTAGAGCCAGGGCTTAAACCCAAATATTCCAGTGTGGGAAACAGGCATCCTATCTGGCATCTTAACTGCTAGGCAAAACACCCACCCTTTCTGTTTTCTTCTAAAAATGCAGAATGAACCATGGCAAATCACCTTTATTAGAATTCATGATTCAATTAAAAGTATCTTTAAATGTTTGTTATGTGTTAAACATTGTTCTAGGCAACTTAGACTGGCGCCCATATGGGATGCCGGCACTGCAGGCGGCGGCTTTACCTGCTATGCCACAGTGCCAGCCCCACTACAAGTTCTATAGTGAATAAAGTGAATAAAATAAAGTTCTTATCTGGTAGAAGAAACAAATGCTATCTCTATCATGCAATGATGAAGTGCTATGAATAAAACAACATTAAGGGACTGGCACTGTGGTGCAGCGGGTAAAGCCACCTCATGCAATGCCAGCATCCCATGTGGACACCAGTTTGAGTCCTGGCTGCTCTACTTCCAATCCAGCTCTCTGCTAAGGCCTGGGAAAGCAGTGGAAGATGGCCCAAGTCCTTGGACCCCTGCACCCATGTGGGAGACCTGGAAGAAGCTCCTGGCTCCTGCCTTCCAATTGGTGCAGCTCCAGCCATTGTGGCCATCTGGGAAGTGAACCAGTGGATGGAAGACTTCACTCTCTCTCTCTCTCTGCCTTTGCCTATCTGTAACTCTGCCTTTCAAATAAATAAATAAATTTTAAAAAATCAATATGTTATAATTCATATATAGTCTAAGCATAGACGGTTACATAGAATTATTTGTTTAGGAAATAAAATTATCTCCTTTATTTATGCTATGACATATAATTGTTCTTATGAGGTAATTAAAGAAATAGAAATTGCTTAATACTTACCCCAATATTAAACATCCCTGTAAAATACTCCATATTTGCTTGAATGAACCAAATGTTGCTTAAACCTAGATCGTCACTTCTCTTCTTAGCACGAATTAATGATAATTCCTTGTTTTCTATTAATATAACCTAGATTTTACCCAGGAAACAATTGTATATTCAGTAACATAATTCAGATGCTAAGGCAAAGCATTATTACTTTGTTTCATCATTTCAATAATGTAGAACATAGTAGATTGATTCTCTATGCTGTGCCAGGAAGTATGCAAGATAACCTGGATGAACAAGGTTCTTACACTGCTGAAGCTTACTATAGTAAAGCGTAAGCATAGTAATATAAATGAAACAGGCAATAATAATACTGTGCTAAGTGTTTAATGAAAAACAATTTTTAACAGGAGCACTTAAATTTGATGACTAAGGTCTTTATGTGGAAGTAACATATTAACTGGGGCTTGAAAAATTAAAGAAAATTAGCTGGGGAAATGGAATCATATTTCAGGTAGAGAGAAACACACACACGAAGGTCCTTAACATTGCTTCTCCAGGATTCTTCTATATGAGTTCTCTTCCTCTTGCTCAATCACAAAATTGTTGCTTTCCTTAATAATAAAACAGACACTTGCCTCTTCTCTCAGGATTCCCTAGTCATTTTGCTCTTGATTCTCAATGAGAAGAACAATGTGCAACCTCAGTCACTCTGTTACATATCATTATGATCAGTCTATTGGGCTTTTTTTTTCTTCTAGAAGTATTCACTGTAATTAGTGTGTACCTTCCACAGAGCTCAGAAATACTCTGCTCCAGTTAAATTAGTAAACAAAAAGAAAAAAAAGACTTTCCCTCCAGAATTTTATGTTAAAAGATGACCTCTGTAAGGAACTGATTTAGTATGGCAGAAGATTAAAAACAGCACAGACTTCTAACAAACAGAAGCAATGACTGCATAAATTGTGATACCTTTACTTAAAACATATAGTCATTAAATATCATGACATATAAAGCTTAGCAATAGGAAAAAATTATGATTATAATATAGTGAAAGCAGGAGTCTAAAACGGTTGTTTGCAACAATAAACATTCATATGGACAATGTCTTACTGAGAATAAGGAAACAAAAGACTTGGATGGATCAGTATGACAGGTATTTTTCTTTTTTTAATGCTTTTGTTATTGTTGCTACAATTTGGACGCAACGGATTAAAATCAGGATATCAAAAGAACATGCTCACTAAGTTTCAAAATCTAGCCTTTTTAGTTAAAATTGTGTTGAAAACTAGCTTAATTAAAATTAATTTATCTAACAATGGAATAGTTATTTGTTTTAACAACTACTTAAATATAAAACTTTAAAAAATTTTCAAAGCAGTGCAGTGGTCCTACTTTGTACTTCTGATTTTTAGAAGTTTGCTTCAAAGAAAAATGCAAATGCCTCTACATTGAACATGGGTGAATATTTAACTTGGAAGAATGGTTAGGAACATGACGGGCAGGAATAAACAAGGCTTGGCTGGATGAACTGCATTTAGCTAAAATGTCTCCTTTTATCTATTATTCAGATTTTACCTGGCATGATGGCAGCATATGAGCAAGGACAATTCCAACATGGCCCTGAAAAAGTCCATAAAGGAAACAGGTTAATTTTTTAGTCCCAAAGGCTTTTGCTCATTTTGAGACAACAATCTTGCCTAATAAAAACATAACCTTGAATGTAATATAGAAAAGTCACACAGTCTTAGAAAGGCTAAAAAAGGATAAAAGGAGAGACATAATACCCCGCCACTGCAGAAATCCACAATCCTGTCACCAGGCTTGGCCTGATTTATCACCACATAAACTAGGTTGTTTAACTGCTGCTGCTTCCTCAAAGCTCGATCACTGGACATCTTACCTGTGAAAGAGAAGAGATGAAGGGAATATTATGTATTGTGAAGGACTACGAAAACACATTCATTATAGACTACCACCATACAAGAGAAGTGAATACACGTACATACTTTAAAAGTTTGTGTAAAATAAAAGTTTATGTAAAATGGAATTATTAGTTTACTTTGATGCAAGAAATTTTGAAACACAGGCAATCTTTCATAATGTGTATTTTCCATCAACACTTTGAGGATCCTTCATAAAGACACACACAAGTACATAAAATAATGAACTATAAATTTCATATTATCAGCTAAGAGAGGACTGGAACCCAGAGATGAACTCTATTTTCACTTGTTTTACTTTTATTCCTATCCATAATTATTGAAAGAAAAGCTATGAAAAAAAAGTCTTTTAAAGAATGTAAACAATAATTGAAACCTTAAATTAAGAAGTATAAATAATGTGTCAATAAGTTATGGCTGGATGGAAGAAACAACAGTAATCATCTTTTCACTATATCCTTCCCAGATATATGTTGCAAGGATTACCTAATTTCAACATATTGCTAAAATCTCCCTACACAAAGATCTACAATCAATGAAAACATTTTTATTATTTATCTGGCACATCCTTTAACTCTTAATGCTTCTGGGTAGGATACTTGGAAACCTTGCAACATAGATGTAACAATGTCTAAAATACATCAGTAGTTATTGAATTTAGAGAGAAATTGGATTTTCCCTTTTATTGCTTTGAAGTTTCCTTTCTTCATGAGTCAGACATGAAATTTAATGCAATTAGAGATTAAAGATAGGGCATTTCCAAGAATGAAATGCCTTGGGCCCAGCAGCAAGAAAACTTCTTAACTTCCTTTTCCAAAGCCACAAGTCAAGTCCACAAAAATATCTTCAGAAGAATGAATGAACTTACATATCTCAAGTGCATTCTTTACAAGAGCAAGATTAAGAAAATGAGAGTAGATTTCAATAATATAGATAAAAGGGAAAACTCAGATAATTTTTGGTGTGATTAGAAACTATTTAAAGTTACCAAGATTTCTGTCTATTTTTATTTTGTCTTTCCTGTTTTTCTTCTTTCACATTACTAAATTAAATTTAAAACACTGGAAAATTTTTATGTTAGGGACAAAATAGGAAATGTGAATGAAAAATATCTATGAGACAAAATTCATAATTTCATAAATCAAAGGTAACATTTATATATATTTATTTTCAGAAATAACATGAAATACTTGATTTTCTAGTATATAAAATCTTATATTACAAATATCTTCCCATGTCAGTAAATTTGTTTTATTTATTTAAATGACTGCATAAGATTC
Source organism: Oryctolagus cuniculus (assembly GCF_964237555.1). Classification (NCBI taxonomy): domain Eukaryota; kingdom Metazoa; phylum Chordata; class Mammalia; order Lagomorpha; family Leporidae; genus Oryctolagus; species Oryctolagus cuniculus. The sequence goes on from NC_091439.1 coordinate 59,352,152, forward strand.
TATTTACTATATATCATAATTTTTATAACCAATTTCCTACTATAATGTGGTCATCATCATACAGCTGTCTTTGAACACAATTTTTTAAAAATGATTTTATTTATTTATTTGAAACGCAGAGTTACAGAGCGAGAGAGAGAGAGATCTCCCATCTCACTCCCCAAATGGCCCTAATGGCATGACCTGGCCAAAAACAGGAGCCCAGAATTCCATCTGGGTCTCCCATGTGGGTGGCAGGGGCCCAAGCACTTGGGCTACCTTCTGCTGCTTTTTCAGGTACATTAGCAGGGAGCTGGATCGCAAGTGGAGTGGCTGGTACTCAACTTGTTCCCATATGGGATGCTGATGTCACAAGAGGCAGCTTTATCCACTGAGTTATAACACAGGCTCCCACATTCTTTATTATTTACTATGGCTTGGTGTGAATTTCAAAAATGAAAAGTATTTAAGTCAATAGTCTGGTGGCTTCATTTGTGAGGATTGTTTCATGTGGCTTTTCAAAGAATTGCCTTCATTTTTCTCTAATGATGTAATTGTAAAAAGTTTAAACAGAGAGAAAAGACTCTATCATCCCAACCTCATGGATCATAACTCCTAAGAGTTTATATCTACAGTTTTTAAACAGAGAACACAATTGAGAGAATCTTACAGTGAATGCCTTCATACCTTCCAACTAATTTCATCTACCCATCCCTCTAGGCATGCTAACAAACCTTATGATTTTTATGGTGGTAAAGTTTAGATTTAGAGGAGGAAAGACAACAAAGAAAAGAAGGAGGAAGGGGAGGCATAAGACAAAAAAACAAAAGCACTTTGAGGTTTTTTGGAGAGCCAGAGTCATAAATGCTGCTATTAAATGGAGCCACCATGATATAAGGGAGGAGCACAGACATCTCTCTCTTTACTCTGTTTGTAGATTTCTTAACAGTTCCCAACCAAAGGATTTTCATAAAGAAAGTTGAAAGGAATTATCATTTTGCTAAGAACAAGAAAACAGGAAAAGAAAATTTATTAAATGGAACATTTAAAATACCAAATTCTATATCATATTTCTATTCGAAATTTGGAATTAACCTAACATCCTTGGGTTTGCTTCAAAAGCAAATGTTGATAAAGATCTGCTTTCTGGTTAAGACTGCATCATTGAATATAAAACAATCCATGCTAAAATCAAGGTTGAAGGCAAAGAGGCATTTTTCAGGGTTGTGTTTCAGTGGAGGGACTATTAAATTGCACATAATATTCATGGAGATTGAGCTAAAAATAAGTCAGCAACATGCCCAGATGCTTCGTGGAAAAACTGCTTGTAGTACAGCATTCCCTGAAGCTTCTGGAAACATGAGCAGGATCTTAAATATATTCAAGGCAAAAAAGTGGTATTTTGGGATATGTTATTAATTTACTTGTTAAGAACTTTTTTAAAAATGTATTAATTCACTTGAAAGGTAGAATGACAGAGAGAAAAAAAGAGACAGAGAAAGAGAGAGATCTTCCATTTGCCGTTTCACTCCCCGAATGCCCTCAACAAACCAGGGATGCAGTTCCAAAGCCAGAAACTGCATCTGGGTCTCCCAAATAGTTGGCAGGGGCCCAAATATTTGGGCCATCATTCGCTGTCTTCCCAGATGCATTAGCCTGAAGCTACATGGGAAGCAGACTCCAACCATCACTCTGATATGAGATATGGAAATACCAAGTGGTGGCTTAACTTGCTGTGCTATGACTCCTACCCTGTGATATTAATTTAAAAATCAGATTCTACTTTCTATTTTAATCCTGTATTGTTGTGGCTGGGACATCATTTATAAGCACAAAATTCTAATCTACTTTTACTTTGAATAATGATGATGGCTCTTTAGGTGTTAAGGAAAAAGAAACTTAAGAGTAGAGTGTTTTACTACAAAGATGTGGTTTATTCTGCTATATAATTCTTAGCAGTGGAAACGTTTTTAAATTCAAGTTAAGGGTTAGTTGATTATTGACACAATTGTCTTGCTTGCATTGCCCAAAATGAAGTACAAGGTGAAGAAGCCAATTTTTAAGCTAAAGGGGAGCCGAGTTAAAACACCTGTTTTGTTTGGCCCAAAGTAACAAATAATACACACAAAAAAATCAATAGGAAAAGTATACATGCATAGCCAGGACACATGGGTAATCTAGTAATTTATGTAAAATAATCAATTAGCTCCTAATTATTTGTTTCTTAACCTGAAGCAACAGTATCCTAAATACTATAACTTAATTGTAAAAGAAATATGGTTAGATCTCTTTACTAAATATTTTCGTGCTGTTTTGTTTTCAAAGCATTTCTTGGAGATATGGCAAGCCAACCATATTCTGTGATGAGAATGTCTTTAACAGAGTTTGATACAGTGTACACTACATGTCTAGAGAAGGTTTAAAACAATTACATTGACAAGATGGTATGGATAGGACCTTTGACAGGTGAAAGGGAAGGTGACATACACAATGTTTTAGTGTTTCTAAAAGAGGCCTGATTAACAGCATTAAGAAATACAAGTTGATCATAATTTTTCATGCTTTTAAATGGCAGTAGGTAGCTACAGTTTTCATGCTTAGCATAGTCACTAAAGCACAAACTATATGCCCAGAACACATCAAAATAAATAGTATCTGTCTTTAAGGAGCTAACAGGAGAAGACTGGCATTTGGTGCAGTGATTTAGACTTCTGTTTGGGACACCCATACCCCCTATCAGTGTGCCTAAGTGCAAGACCCAGCTCTATTTTTTATTCCAACTTCCTGCTAATAGGAATCCAGAAAGGTTGCAGGTGATGCAGCTGGATGGAATTCTAAGCTCCTGGCTTTGGCCGTGCCTGGCCCCAGCTGCTCTGGCATTTGGGGAGTGAACCAGCAGATGAAAGGTTTCTGTGCTTGAAAGTCTCTTTCTCTGTGTCTCTGCCTTTCAAATAAAATGAAAAAAAAAATAATTTTTTACAAAAAGAATCAGGATTAAAATAGAAGAAAAAGAAATAATATCTAAAATGGGAAATAGCACTAGAAAAAAAGGTGCAAAAAGGGTATCTAAGAAGAAAGGGTGTGTCTATTACCTGTACCACACTGAATATAATAGTACTAACTGCTTGAGACATTAGAAAGGGCTTCACAGAGACTTAAGGCATTTGACCTGAATCTTTAAAATGGAGCTGAATTTACTAGATAGAATGGACTGGGGGGGGCATGCCAACAACAGTCTGGCATATTGGGGAAAAATCACAGTTGGCTCACTGTACTTGAAAATAAGGGACTAATGGGCAAGTGGTAGCACATCAGAACAGCCTGAAAATAGAGGCAGCGCCGGATGGGAGAGAATACTGCTTGTTATTTTGTCTCTCTGCCTCCTACAGAAAACGTGGCCTTACATTAATTTTTAATGCACTCAGCCGGCGCCGCGGCTCACTAGGCTAATCCTCCGCCTAGCGGCGCCGGCACACCGGGTTCTAGTCCCGGTCGGGGCGCCGGATTCTGTCCCGGTTGCCCCTCTTCCAGGCCAGCTCTCTGCTGTGGCCTGTGAGTGCAGTGGGGAATAGCCTAAGTACTTGGGCCCTGCACCCCATGGGAGACCAGGAGAAGCACCTGGCTCCTGCCATCGGATCAGCGTTCGGATCAGCGCGGTGTGCCGGCCGCGGCGGCCATTGGAGGGTGAACCAACGGCAAAAGGAAGACCTTTCTCTCTGTCTCTCTCTCTCACTGTCCACTCTGCCTGTCAAAAAAAAACAAAAAAACAAAAAAACAAAAAAAAACAAAAAAAAACACTCAAAGCTCCTTAGAGACAAGTTCTACTGGAATAGACAGCACTGTTTTTTTTTTGCATCATTACATTCTAAAAATATTTTTATAATGATACCAATGATACCCTGCATCATTTTTATTCTGGATAGTGTAGATCCTCAAATTAAATAAGATTATTCATAAAATTCTCTGAAGCATTCAACCTCAACTGATACCATTACTAAGTGATTTAATTAAAAGAAAATTGGGACAACTGAACTCACTGAGTGATTTTGAACCTTGAGATCTAGATGAAGACATCTCTTGGGCTCCCTATAAGAGTCTCCTTCTAAATATTCCTGTTCAATTGTCTCTCTGTTGCTTAAACACATTAAAGGTTCCCCTCTTTGTTTTTTAACTTCTATTTAGTAGATATAAATTTCCAAAGTATAGTTTATGGATTACAATGGCTTTTACCACCCCCCAAACTCCCCTCCCACCCGCAACTCTCCCATCTCCCGCTTCCTTTCCCATTCCATTACATCAAGATTCATTTTCAATTCTCTTTATATATAGAAGATCAATTTAGTATATATTAAGTAAAGATTTCATCAGTTTGCCCCCACACAGAACACAAAGTGCAAAATACTGTTTGAGCACTAGTCATATAATTAATTCACAGTGAACTACACATTAAGGACAGAGATCCTACATGAGGAGTAAGTGCACAGTGACTCCTGTTGTTGACTTAACAAATTGACACTCTTGTTTAAGGCGTCAGCAATCTCCCCAGGCTCTAGTCATGAGTTGCCAAGGCCATGGAAGCCCCCTGAGCTCGCCAACTTTAATCTTATTTCTACAAGGCCATAGTCAAAGTGGAAGTTCTCTCCTCCATTCAGAGAAAGGTACCTCCTTCTTTGATGGCCCGTTCTTTCCACTGGGATCTCACAGAGATCTTTCATTTAGGTTTTTTCTTCTTCTTTTTTTTTTTTTTCCAGAGTGTCTTGGCTTTCCATGCCTAAAATACTCTCATGGGCTCTTCAGCCAAATGCCCATCAACAGTAGACTGGATAAAGAAAGTATGGGACATGTACTCTATAGAATACTATACAGCAGTCAAAAACAATGAAATCTGGTCATTTGCAACAAAATGGAGGTATCTGGAAAACATCATGCTGAGTGAAATAAGCCAGTCCCAGAGGGACAAATATCTTATGTTCTCCCTGATCGGTGACAACTGACCGAGCATCAAATAGGAAACCTGGTGAAGTGAAATGGACACTATGTCCCAGCCAGGGCGCCAGATTCTGTCCCGGTTGCCTCTCTTCCAGGCCAGCTCTCTGCTATGGCCCGGGAGTGCAGTGGAGGATGGCCCAAGTCCTTGGGCCCTGCACCCGCATGGGAGACCAGGAGAAGCACCTGGCTCCTGGCTTCGGATCAGCGCGGTGCGCCGCCCACAGCGCTCCGGCCGCGGTGGCCACTGGAGGGTGAACCAACGGCAAAAGGAAGACCTTTCTCTCTGTCTCTCTTTCTCACTGTCCACTTTGCCTGTCAAAAAAAAAAAAAAAAAAAAAAAGAAATGGACACTATGAGCAACAGTGACTTGATCAGCCCTTGTCATCACTGTTGATGTACAATTTAATACTTTATCTGTTTTAGTATTTTTTTGTTCTACTTAATACTATTGGTTGAGCTATGTAATTAACACACAATTATTCTTGGGTGTTTAAAGTTAACTGAAAAGTGATCTCTGTTAAATATAAGAGTGGGAATAAGAGAGGGAGGGGATATACAATTTGCGACATGCTCAAGCTGACTTGCCCCAAGTGGTGGAGTTAGAAATGTGCCAGGGGATTCCAACACAATCCCATCAAGGTGGCATGTACCAATGCCATCTCACTAGTCCAAGTGATCAATTTCAGGTCATAATAGATCATAATGATAGGTCTAAGAGTCAAAGGGATACATAAACAAGATTAGTGTCTGCTAATACTAGCTGATAGAATAAAAAAGGGAGAGAACGATCCAACATGGGAAGCAGGATACACAGCAGACTCATAGAATGGCAGATGTCCTAAACAGCACTCTGGCCTTGGAATCAGCCCTTAAGGCATTCGGATCTGGCTGAAAGGTTCCCCTCTTAAGAAAAAAAAAAATTACTTCTTGGCAAGAAAACCAGGCCTTTAATAATGTGGGTTCTGGTTAATGTGTTACCTTCACCTTCTGCTACTATCTATCCATTTTCACTGCTCCAGCCTCCCTGAACAAATGACATTTCCTTGAATTCTTCACACTTCATGAGTCAGTGCCCTTACAAAATTTGTTCTTTTTGCTTGAAGTCTATTTCCTTGCTTTATAACTGCAGGAACACCACGGCCTCTCCACATATTAGGCCACATTTAGAACCTGTCATACTTTTATAATAATGATAATATTTTTTAAGGACAAGATAAAAAGGTTACTTTTTCAAACTTTTTATCACTCAAAATAACAAATACTATCTACCATAAGGTCTATTATTGCTAACTAGTGAAAAAACTTATCAAATAATATAGGCACAATTCATTGTAATAACTTCCCCCCAAAGAACCATTAGCTGAATAAACACAGATGTTTCCTGGAACTACATAAACTTAGGCCCAGTTAAATGCAAAGAGTGTCAGGAGGCTGATAGGCACATAACAGGTACTCAGGATAAGTTCCATGAATGTTCTCTTCAGTTATGACTTACACTACATTTAAAGGTAGCATGCCAATTCTTGCAGGTCGGAGTACAAAAACAAGTTATCTATCAATATTACCCCTGAATGAGTTGAAATAGTAGAAGGAAAGGAAAAATTTCTTATTCCTTGTGAGGGGAAAGTCTCTTATTCCTTGTGAGGGAATAAGAAAACAGTTAATTAATGCTCTGTGAATAGACTTTGAAAGTTAGAAAGGCAGAATGGAATGCCTACAGAATTTCCCAAGATGATGAAGCTAGGCAGTACCATAAAATTTACACTCTAAGTGAAGACAGTTTTACTTTAAATTTTAGAGATAACTTGTTGCACACTTTAATATCACTAATTCTCTTAGCCATACTAACCTCTGAGTGCCAGTGTTCTTGCAACAGTCGGTACTAATTGGGAAAGGTACTGTTGCACAACGGTCTAAGCCCACACTTGGGATGCTGGCATTATATCAGAGTCCCTGGATTTGAGTACCATCTCTGCTTCTGATCCAGCTTCCTGCTAATGTACACCCTAGGAGGCAGCAGATAAAAGCTCAAATACTTGGGTCCCTCTCATCCACGTGAAAGACCTGGATGGAGTTTCTGACTCCTTGCTTCAGCCTGGACCAGCCCTGGCTGTTGTGGGCATTTAGGGAATAAACTAGCAAAAGATCTCTCTCTGTTGCTCTGCCTTTCAATAAAATAAACTAACAAAAGTAGTAGATACCAATCATGATATCTCTGCTTCCATTCACATATCCTACAGTCCAGTTTTTGAAATCAACTATAGTGTTACAGTGGGAGACAATTTTCACTAGGATATGTACACTGTTAATGCATTCAATAATTAATTCAAAAGACAGAATTCAGGAGAAAAAAATAATGTTAAAAGAAGCCAAATTTATACTTTCTAAAACTGAGGGATAATGACCTCATAAATTTCTTTCTCAATCATTTGACAAATCAGCCAATGAGTTTGTCTTGCACAGAACTGATTTAGGAAATGTTAGGGACATAAAGATGTATAACAATTTCTAAAACAGGTTTTTGGAAAAGTGGTTAAGACACTGCTTGGGATTCTCACATTCCATACTGGAGTGCCTGAGTTCAGATCTTGGCTCCACTTCCAGTTACAGCTTCCTACTAATGTGTGCCCTGGGAGGCATCCAGTAATGGATCTGTTTGGTCCATGTATCTATGTAGGAGGCCTGCATTAAGTTTTGGGCTCCTGGTAAATGTTGTTGCCAGCATTTGGGTAGTAAATCTGCAGATGAAAAATCTTTCTACCTCTATTTCTCAAATAAAATGAAAATAAAATTTAAAAATAAATATATGTAATACTTGGTTTCTGTCCTTACTGAGATGATACTTTTTTTTATCTATCACAAAGCATTATATTTGATCCCAGAAAATGTATTTTAATAACCACATTGACATTTCAAAAATATTAATGACCATAACTTACAAAAACCCATGTATCTTGCATTAAAGTTTCTAAAATGATAATGCCTTCTGCTTATATGATGTCAGGGTGGGTGACATTTCCTTGTTTGACAAATGAGGCTGCTGAGCACTGAAGAGGTTGCTCAAGCTCAGCAAAAGACACACAGCTGGTAAGTGGTGAAGATGGGACTCTAATAGAGGATGTCTAACTTCAGCCTCAGGCTTTTTCCAATACGATCTTACTTCTTAAATGGATGACTTTGATTAATTGTGATTTCAGAATTTCAGTACTGGTGCCTTTTCTATATAAGTTTAAGAAACTATGGTGATGAGGCCTGGTGCTATGGCACCAATGTCCCATATGGGCACCGGTTCTAGTTCTGGCTGCTCCTTTTCCGATTCAGCTCTCTGCTATGGCCTGGGAAAGCAGTAGAAGATGGCCCAAATCCTTGGGCTCCTGCACCTGCGTGAGAGACCAGAAAAAAGCTCCTGACCCCTGGCTCCTGGCTTCAGTTTGGCGCAGCTCTGGGCATTTGGGGAGTAAATCAGCAGATGGAAGACCTTTCTTTCTGTCTCTCACTCTCTGTCTCTAATTCTCCCTCTCAAAGTAAATAAATAATTTTTTTTCCCCAAAAAATAGTGTTGGTTAAAAATCATCCCAGCTTTGGATGTGGCTGTGGGTGAGATTCTGTGCCCAGAGCCACCAGGGGCCTCAGCTCACCTCCCACTGCTTTGGTGTCGGAAGGTGAAACCCAGGCCTCTGTAGGTCCAAACAAAACAAAACAAAACAAAAACCACAAAAAAAAAAATAAATAAAACAAACAAACAAAAAACCTGAAATGTCTTTTAGCAGGGAAATGGGACCATTCCCTAGTAATTTCTTTTAAAATAATATTTATTTGAAAGGCATAGTTACTGAGAGAGAAAGAGAGAGAGAGATATCTTCCTTATATTGGTTTACTCTCCAAATGGCTACAACAGCTGGAGCTGGGCCAAGCTAAAGCCAGGTGTCTGGAACACCATCTGAGTCCCCCATGTAAGTAGCAGGGGCCCAAGTACTTGGGTCATCTTCCATTGCTTTCCCAGGCACATTAGCAGGGAACTGGATCAGAAATGGGGCAGCCAGGACTCATATGAGATGCCAGTATCACAGGCAGTGGCTTAAAATGCTGAACTACAAAACCAGCCTCTTGTAATTACATCTTAGGGGAAGAAATGTAATTCTTCTGAATCTGTGGTAAAATGCATTTTATTTCAGTTTTCTCTCTAAAATCTCCCAAAGCAGTCTGACTAATAAAAAGAATTGATTTGAGTTTTGCACAGCAGTATTTTGAAAAAAGGCAATAGCGGTCTCATAAGTCACCCTGTTTAATGAATTGACCTTTGAGTGCCACCCTTTCCAGAAAGAGGCCATTTCCCCTCCTTGGGACTGTAGCAACCTTTTTGATTTTATAGAAAAGTGACATGAGGAGGTCGGGCAGTCAATATGTTGAGAAACCAGATTATCCAGAGAGAAAGAAATGAAAATAGATCAGGGAAGATCTTTAATGTTACAGTACAGCAGAGACTAACTAAACATAGCATGCAACTCTCACTCTTCCATATCTAATTCTAAAGCATCGTTTGAACTGATAACAAAAAATGTGTAGGGAGGAGGCTGGATTGAAGGAAAAAAGTAGAAGAAAATGTAGTCACTTTATTCCTCAGATCAAAGCTTCTGCTTTGTTTACAGAAGAGCTCTGATAAAGTGAATAACAGAAATTTTAAAATCTTCTTATTCATGCTATTTTTTTCTAAATTGAATAAAATATTTCAACTTCAGAATACCAGAACCCAGAGTTAATTGAACACATACATTTTCATTTCATTCAAATACTACTTATACCACACAAAGTAAACATTATTTTGCTCTGGTATTTTTTTTTTTAAGTTCACATTATCATCCAAGTTACCCACAAGACCAAACTAAACTGCTTTTAGGACAAAAAAGTTAACTCTAGAAAACAGTTTTTTCTCCCTCTTTCATAGGGTCTTAACAACAATAAGGTATTTTAATAGTTGTATTAGCTTTTTGAGACCATCCAAGTGTCTCAAAATAATAAGGTTAAATGGTACTCAGGTGCGTTCTAACTTCCCCAGATTCAAGTAATTAAAAAAAAAATAGCCTCTTTTGTGCATGATAATTTAATTTCTGCTATGACATGATCCACAGTTTTTCTTGTTTGAATTTCTTTTCGTTCTTTTCACTTTGCTCAAAGAATGAAACATTTACTATCGACATTGTCACGATCCCAGATTCTTTGATAATACTAAGGTAGAGTTGATAAGCGGTATTCCTGTGGAAAAGCCGCATCTATGTCTGCTCCCTGGGAATCTGAGCTCTGTGACTGCTGGGCCTATGTAACACAGAAGTAACACTGTGTTAAAATTTTTCTGGAAGCTTCTATTTCCTGATTTGGAGGTGCTTGCTCTTGGAACGCAGTATCATGATTTAAGAGGTTAAACCTGTCCCCAGATGCTTTGTGGAAAACAGACATGCTTTCCCATCAAACCCCACCTAATTGTTGAGGTCCCTAAGCTTTGTAGTGGTTATTTATGTACCAACAGAACATCAGAATGATATCCTAACAATGACTTTGTGAAGATTATTAGCATTAAACAGTATTTATTAGGGCACCAACCTGTATTTGAAATGGTGTTGGATACTATGACAGTAATCAAAACAGAGGATGGTTATTATACCTAAGAGTTAACACTCCAAGGCAGTAGCATTCACACAAGTTAAGTAGGAACTGTAAATCTCAAAGCCAGTCTTGAAGTAGAGTTTTGTTCCTCTCTACTTTCTCGGTGTTTTAAACCTTGTGGGCCTAACTCTAGAGAACGTTAAGATGTCTGCAGCAATGGATGGAAGAAGGGAACAGACTCTGCGAATGAATACAGCTATAGACACAGGCTGAGATAGGTGCAACGATCCAAATTAATACTCAAAAGGTACCCAATAAGGGCATGTATTGATCTATACAAGTCTAATTTGATGGGTGGTACCTAGCAGTGGTAGTGTTTAGCAGTGTTCAGAGGGTAAGATTTAGGAAAAGGGAGAAATACAAAGGGCTAGGGAAAGTTTGAACCCAAGGGGACCTGTGTGTGTACTATATCTTATTCTGTGTAACAACAGATGCCAGATCTAACTTAGCAATGTTACATTGAAACTGTAACCATTGGGGAGGTCTGAATCTACAGGTATACTGGTTCAGGAACATTTTTTCTCCAACTGGAATTCCTAGTCCCATTCTTTTTCTCTGATTTTTTCATTATAAACATCACAGAGTAGTTCATTAATTTAGCAAATAATTTTTCAAGCACTTATTGAATGTCTGGCTGTGATCAAGGTGCTGAAACACAATGGAAAAGAAGGGAGATGCTTACCCTCTAGTGAGGGGAGAATTAAAATTTAAAACAAAATTGAAACAAAATGATATAGTTGAAATTGACTGGGTGAATATTCTAGATTAGTAAGTTAGAGAAGGCCTCATTGAGCAGGTAACTAAACTGAGATTTGACTTACAAGAAGTAGCTGGATGTAGAAAGAGGAGAAGAAACATTCCATACAAAAGGAACTCCGTGCAAGAGTCATTAGGCTGAAAGGAGCCAGAGAATCTGAAGCAGGTTATAACAATTCTATGTATTTATTTTCATCATTAAAATATATGTCACTGAATAGATATTCTTATTTGCTGGTGTTAGCACTATCAAATTATGATGTGTTAACCATGTTTATTAAGTATTACAATCCTTGTTCATAACAATTCAATGAGGTTTGGTAACTGTTACCTTGTTGTCAGATGAAAAAGATGTAAATAAAAACAATGAAATAACTTGCCTTGTTATGTAATCACTCCATGATGGAGCAAGGATTTGAACTCTGCCAGTCTTATTCCAGACCCTGTGCTCTTATCTACTACCATCCCAGTAATCACAAAGCTTATCAATAAAACATTTTGTTTAGGGCTCAAATATACAAAGGACTATCAATTTTTCTGTTAAGCAGTAATACGGTTTACTATCTTTTAAAGAAAAAAATAGTGTTTTTTTTTTTTCAATTTTAGTATACACTATACAGCCTCTTTTGTGTAGGATAGATAGATGTTACACCTATATTTCTGACTCCAGAGAAATTTTCCTGATTTCTTTTTTCTTTCTTTTTTTTTTTTTTTTTAACAGGCATAGTGGACAGTGAGAGAGAGAGAGAGACACAGAGAGAAAGGTCTTCCTTTGCCGTTGGTTCACCCTCCAATGGCCGCCGTGGCCGGAGCGCTGCAGCCGGCGCACTGCGCTGATCCAAAGGCAGGAGTCAGGTGCTTATCCTGGTCTCCCATGGGGTGCAGGGCCCAAGGACTTGGGCCATCCTCCACTGCCTTCCCAGGCCACAGCAGAGAGCTGGCCTGGAAGAGGAGCAACCGGGACAGAATCCGGCGCCCCGACCGGGACTAGAACCCGGTGTGCTGGCGCCGCAAGGCGCAGGATTAGCCTATCGAGCCGTGGCGCCGGCCTTCCTGATTCTTAAACATCATTCTTTAGTACTTTGATAATGTCTTTAATTCTCAAATTAGCATGAAAGACATGCTGGAGTCTAATTTTCAAGGAAATTTCATGTGGTAGGAGTGCTGGAATGAAGCATGTGTCTATAAATGTTTGGATTTTGTTTTTAAAATTATTCAAGATTTATCTTGGTGGTTATTGTAGATTCAGAGCAAGCACTCCTTTTAACCCCAGTTGAAAGTCAATAAATATCAATTTTCCCATGTCATCACTGCTTAGACTTTCACTTTTAAGTAATGATCAACAGTGATTAAAAATCATAGTGTGTGAGCATGCACAAGCCCACATATGGGACAACAGTGAAGTAACCAGCGACCAAAGAACCTGATTCTACTTGTTAAATGAATACTTTCTAGATTCATATGACCATTAATAAAAAGAACCTTTAGAAAAAAAAAGACTCTAAAAGCAAAACTGGAATAAATTTACCACAAAAAACTGCATGGGAATATCTGTAGTTCATCTAACATTGCTGTCTGGAACTTGGGATCACGTATAGATCTGATTTTTCTAATTGCATTCTTAATATTTCTTGCTATGCCATTTAGGGAAAATAAACCAAACATGTCCCAAACTGAACTCATTTATCTTCCATAATGAAATCTGTTTCTCTTTTGGTATCTTATTTGTTAACAGTTTCATCATCTATTCATCATCCTCCACCAAAGCCATATAGTCAGTTCATACTCTTATTGTGCCTCACTTAACGCTATTATATTCTGTCCTGTATTTTCACCTGTTCTTGCCTATTCTTTGTAAAACGCGAAGTTTTTCATGCTGCTTCCTTTCTTGGAAGTCTTTGGTATCTCCCCAATGCTGATAGGATAATTTTTTTTTTTTTTTTTTGACAGACAGAGTGGACAGTGAGAGAGACAGAGAGAAAGGTCTTCCTCTTTGCCGTTGGTTCACCCTCCAATGGCCGCCACGGCCGGCGCACTGCGGCTGGCGCACCACGCTGATCCGATGCAGGAGCCAGATACTTATCCTGGTCTGCCATGGGGTGCAGGGCCCAAGGACTTGGGCCATCCTCCACTGCACTCCCGGGCCACAGCAGAGAGCTGGCCTGGAAGAGGGGCAACCGGGACAGAATCCGGCGCCCTGACCGGGACTAGAACCCGGTGTGCCAGCGCCGCAAGGCAGAGGATTAGCCTAGTGAGCCGCGGCGCCGGCCCTATAGGATAAATTTTTAGCTTTTGGACTTCATTATCTTGTCTAGCTCACTTTCTGCCACTTCTTGATTCTCCTGTTCTCACCATTCTCTGGCCATATAGAACATATGATGTTCTTCAGCCCTCTGATATTTTAAATATGTTATTTGCTTTGTCATGAACAATATTATTTCAGAAATTCCAAGCCATTTGTGGATGACTAGCCTCTAGAGATCCCTTTTTCCAGGGGATCCATGCTACATGCTACTCAACTGTTAATTACTTAGCAGCCATCTCAGTTATTAGATTGACTGTTGAGGTCTCCCAGTGCTTGTGGTCAGTTATTTTACTTGATAAAGGCCCTAAAGCATGAGAATAGTGATTCTGGCAATTGTATTACAATATATTATTATAATTGTTATATTTTATTATTAGTTATTTTGTTAATCTTACTATGTCTAATTTATAAAGTAAACTTTATCATGGATATGTAGGTACAACAAAAATCATAGGGTATCTGAGAATAGGATTTGGAACTATCCTTGGTTTCAAGAAACCACTGGGGAGCTTGGAACATATATCCCTGGGATAAGAGGACACTATTGCATTATCTGATTTCTTAGAGAATTATAATGCCAACTAGCATATTAAAAGACTCCAAGGAGTCTCACCATATAGAAACTGGTTTAATTTAAAATAACATTATGTGTCCCCAAATTATTTGAGAACTGAATGATTTCACTATCTAATTTTTGTCAGGGACTATTTAAGGAAAGCACTTTAGGAAATATTGTTCAAATTTTATTGCTGATTAAAAATGTTTATTCACCCTTAAAAACCCAGGTGCAATGAATGCTGTATGACAAGGAGTAGGTTCTTTTTTTCTACAAACCCTTCCACTTCAGGACAACTGTGTATTTCACAGGGACCTCCAGAAAACACATAAGATATAAAAGCTGCTAACACGCTACTAACAATGAGTTGGGGAAAAAAACAAAAAAGAAGAAACAGAAGCACCAATATAATTTTTATTGAAAAGTAGAGTTATGAAAGCTATGCTTAAAAATGCAAATACAGGGACTGGTGCTGTGGTGTAGCGGGTAAAGCCACTATCTGCAGTGCTTGCTCCCATATGGACACCAGTTTGAGTCCCAGCTGCTTCACTTCTGATCCAGCTCTCTCTCATAGTCTGGGAAAGCAGTAGAAGATGTCCCAAGTCCTTGTGCCCCTGCACCCATGTGGGGGACCTGGAAGAAGCTCCTGGCACCTGGTTTTGGATCAGTGTAACTCAGGCCATTGCAGTCATCTGGGGAGTGGACCAGATGACACACTCTCTCTCTCTATCCCTCTCTCTCTCTCTCTCTCCCTCTCCCACTCTATAATTCTGCCTTTCAAATAAATAAATAAATCTTAAAAAAATGTGTGGGGCCGGTGCTGTGGCACAGTAGGTTAATCCTTCGCCTGTGGCTGCCCCTCTTCCAATCCAGCTCTCCGCTATGGCCTGGGAAAGCAGTACAAGATGGCCGAAGTCCTTGGGCCTCTGCACCCACATGGGAGACTGAGAAGAAGCACCTGGCTCCTGGCTTCGGATTGGTGTAGCTCTGGCCATTGTGGCCATCTGGGGAGTGAACCAACAGAAGGAAGACCTTTCTCTCTGTCTCTCTCTCTCACTGTCTGTAACTCTACTTCTCAAATAAATAAATAAATAAGTGCAAATACGTTAGTTATTACATCTATTCTAGAATACTAACTTAAAAAAGGAAACTACACATTTAAGTATACTTTTGAAATATTTTAAGAACAAAAAGTTCTAAGTAGTATTCACCAGTTAAAGGTGACACACTGTTA
This sequence comes from Oryctolagus cuniculus, assembly GCF_964237555.1. Classification (NCBI taxonomy): domain Eukaryota; kingdom Metazoa; phylum Chordata; class Mammalia; order Lagomorpha; family Leporidae; genus Oryctolagus; species Oryctolagus cuniculus. Next base: position 59,367,632 of record NC_091439.1, read on the forward strand.
ATATACCAAAACAGCTAATTCTTATAAGAACTTTTGAGAATCTAGCTTAATGGTTAGTATTTCTGGAAAGTCCATGAAAAATATAACATAAAAATGCTAAAATTTATTATCTGATAATTAGGGACATGGACATACTAGCATGCAGGCACATTTGTATACCCAGTGAACAGGTATAAAAATTACTTCTCTTTAAAACAAGGATACATATCTTGGTGACTTCTAACAACTGCTAAAACTAAATTGAGATCTTATAGATTTTCTCCCATTATTTAAATCCCACATATCTGATACTTAGAGAAATTAAACAAACAGAACACAAATCACCAGGAAGATGACAGTCAAAATTTTATATGGTCTCTCATTAATTTTACAAGCATCTGATTAGTTTTTATTTTAAATTAAGAAAGAGAAGTCAGAACTTTCCTCTTTCATTAGCCAAGGTAGAGCAGGCAGAGTTCCTAGAGGATTATGTATAACAGTAAAATAAATACTGTTCTACTGATGGTCTTTAAATTTCATTAGCGATTCATTTAGGAAAAGACCTTATGCTTTCATTTCTAATAAAGGAAATAACATCATGGTAGCATATGAGAATTTTGTTAGCCTTTTAAGGAATTATATTCAGACACTGAGAAAAACACATTGGGATTAGTAGTAAGAAGCAGCAAAACTATAAATAAAACATTAACTTATACAACTCATAAAAGTATAATTTCTTTCCTAAAGTATACTTTGAAAAATTATAAACAATATTTCAAGAAAAAAGAAGAGCAGACATGAAATGAAGATTTGACTGAAAGTGGGGAAAAAACTTCTCTTCTTTCCATCATTAATAGAACAGTAAGAGGAATTCCAACAGTTAATTTGACAAATATTTATCAGGTACATACCATGTGCTAGGCATTGTTTTAAGGACTGGGTGGGTCCTAGCTGCCAAGAAATACACATTCCAGTAGAGGTAGATAAATGAATGCATACAAAATAAACACCTATCAGGAACTAAGAAGAAAAATTTAAAAGAGAAGGGGGACAAAGAGGAAGCAGAGACTTATTTTAGTTTTGATACGAAAGGGCTTCTCAGATAAGCTGACCTTTGAGATGTGAATGAAGTGAGGGAGCGAGATCTCAGGATTACCAGGCAGAAGAGTTTTCCAGACAAAGGTAATAACAAATACAGTTGGAAATAGGAGACTAGCAGAATCAAAGCAGCAGCCAGGGTCTGGATTATGCAAAGTTTATTATCCATATAGAAACTTTGGATTTTATTTTGAACCAGACGGGTTCAGGGATATTATCTGACTTACATTTTTGTATTTTTTATAAAGATTTATTCATTTGAAAAGCAGAGTTACAAAGGGAGAGATAGAAAAAGGGGGTAGAGAGGGAGAGAGCGGGGGAGAGAAAGAGAAGGATCTTCCATCTGCTGGTTCACTCACTAAATGGCTGCAATTCTAGCACTCAGCCAGGCCGAAGCCATGAACCAGGAGCTTCATCCCAATCTCTCATGTGGGTGACAGGGCCCCAAGCATCTGAGTCATCTTCTGCTGCTCTCCCAGGTGCATTAGCAGCAAGCTGGATTGGAAATGGAGTGGCCAGGTGCTCAGATGGGATGCCAGTTTTGCAAGTAGTGGCTTAACACGCTATGCAAGAATGCTGGCCCGGATTTACATTTTTAAAAGGATCTTCATAGGCAAACAAGTACAAGGTGTTCTAACTAGACTACTACTCCAACAACAGTAAAGGATGGGCAGACATGAGAGGTGCTTAGAGCAAGAAATCATTTCGTTTGATATATTTTAAGAGTGGAGCTGATAAAATTTGTGATGAATTGGGTATAGAGGGTAAAAGAAAGAGAAAATTCAAGGATGACTTCGGAGTTTTGGGCTTGAGCAATTAGAAGAATCAAACTGCCATACATATCTGAGTTATAGTACAGATTACAAAGACTAAGCCCCGATGTTCAGAGATTTGGAAGCTGAAGAAGAACTACAAAAGGAAAAGGAGTCATTCTATTGGTTTTTCAGAGGTGAATTAAAGCATTTCAAAAAAAAAAAAAAAAAAAAAGGTGGGGGAAAGGTGGGGGAAAGGAGGGAATGAAGAACTTTGACAAATATGCTGATAAACCAAATACAATAAAGATTGAGAATGGTGCATTAGAATTATTACTGGACTCAACAGTGGTTTTATTAGAGAGATGACCAGAGTCTGATTTTCAAGGGTTCAAGAGAAGAAGGAAAACTCTTAAAGATAGAATGAGATAGAAAAATCACCATTTTTCGATAACCACTGTAATAACTGATTTTGGTAAGAACAATCAATGAATTCTGTGAAAAACTACTGGGGAACAAGACAGTTTCAAACTAGTTCACGAGAGGTTATTTATTACTACAAAGGGAAACCAATGAAGAAATCGGATAGATACCATCTTAACCAAGTGATCAAATTTAATATCACAAACAATGTGTTAAAACAATACTATCGTCCAGCGCCGCGGCTCACTAGGCTAATCCTCCGCCTTGCGGCGCCAGCACACCAGGTTCTAGTCCCGGTCGGGGCGCCGGATTCTGTCCCGGTTGCTCCTCTTCCAGGCCAGCTCTCTGCTGTGGCCAGGGAGTGGGCCCTGCACCCCATGGGAGACCAGGATAAGTACCTGGCTCCTGCCATCGGATCAGCGCAGTGCGGCAGCCGCAGCGCGCCGGCCACGGCGGCCATTGGAGGGTGAACCAACAGCAAAGGAAGACCTTTCTCTCTGTCTCTCTCTCTCACTGTCCACTCTGCCTGTCAAAAACAAAACAAAACAAAACAAAACAAAAAAAAACAAAAACAAAAACAAAAAAACAAAAACAAACAAACAAAAAAAACCAAAAAACAAAAAACAATACTATCACTCTGCTGTATTCTCAATGAATGTATCAGCTGTATAGTATACTGGCCAACACGTTTAAGAGTTCTCCAGTCATAGACTTGCCAATAGTTTAACCTTCTACTAATAGAGGAGATCAGCAAATTCAAATTGAGAACATTCTATTGATCTATTGACAAATAGATCAACAGAACACAATAGAGAACTCAGAAATTAATCCATGTACATATACCCATTTAATTTTTGACTAAAGTGCCCAGACCACACATTGAAGAAAGGCAAAACTGGATATTTATATACTTTCAATCTGCACCTTTCACCATGTATAAAAATTAACTCAAGATGGATCAAGGACCTAAATTTGAGACCTGAGACTAAGAAGCTGCTGCAAGAAAATGTAGGGGAAACATTCCAAGACACTGGTGTAGGTGAAGAGTTCTTGGATAAGATCCCCAAAGCACAAGAAACAAAAATAAAACTAAACAAATGTGATTATATCAAACTCAGGAGCTTCTAAACTTCAAAGGAAACAATCAATTAAGAGTCAACAGAATGGGAAAAAAATCTGCAAACTACTTACCTGACAAAGGGTTAATATCCAGAATGTATTGGCAACTAAAAAAAAACCTCAACAACAAAACAACAACCTATTCAGTTAAGAAATGGGCAAAGGACCTCAGCAAACAGGTTTCAAAAGAAGAAATACAAACGACCAACAAATATATGAAAAATGCTCAACAACATCAGCTATCAGGGAAATGCATATCAAAACCACAATGAGATATCACCTCACTCCTGTCAGAACCGCTATTCTCCAAAAGACAGAGAATAACAAATGCTAAAAAGGATGCGGAGAAAGGAGAACTTTTATATACTGCTTGTGGGAATATAAATTGATGCAGCCACTGTGGAAAACAGTATGGAGATTTCTATAAAAACTAGAAATAGACTTGCCATATGATACAGCAATCTAGTATATAATAAAAGGCATGAGAACATTGTACCAAAGAGATACCTGCTCCATATGTTTATAGCAGCATTTTTCACAATAGCTAAAACATGAATTCAACCAAGATGTCCATCATTAGATGAATGGATAAAGAAAATGCAGTACTTTCTGAGAGGCTCTCCTGGTCTATCAGATGTATTTCTTTTTATTAAATTTTACTTCAACATTCAAAAAAAATGAAAAAGAAAAAAGAACATGTGGAACATAGATACAATAGAATATTATCCAGCTATAAGAAAGAATGAAATTCTGTCATTTGCATTAAAACGAAACAAGAGCCCATTATATTCAGTGAAATAACCTGAACACAGAAAGACAAATGCTGCATATTCTCCCTTACGTGTGTGAGCTAAAAAAAATAAATAAATAAATAAAAAACAATAGCAACAACAAAAATAAAACAAAATGAAAAAGAACTGCCTGTGTGTATCAGGTAGTTGCAAACAGTGTTTTGCCAAATGTTCTAAAATACATTTGCCAAACAAATTATTCAAATTGTTAAGAATAATATACTATTATAGCTTTAATAATCAATTATTTTAAAATTTACTGTAAATGAATGAAACTGACATCTTTTCATTTGATTATTGATTATAGCCCTTGCCTATCGTCATGCTGAACTATGGTCTTTAACTTGTTACCTTCTTTATGTAGTATAACATTAAAGCCTTTGACTACGATGAAAATTAAAACTTATCCCAAAATTTTAATTAAAAATGAAACCAAACATTGGAAAAAGAGAGAGAAATATATAAATAGGGTGGTAAGTGTAGAGCTAAGTGGGCTAAGAGAGGAATTTTAAAATGGGAAGGTAATTTAGCATGTTTATTTTCTGATGCTCCTGAATGAGAAGAAAAAGAAAAGTGCTTGAGGGGTTAAGATACAGTGCAGTTGAAGACTTGGGCTTAAATGGGAATATGACTTCAAGGCCTGTAGTATATGAATATAGAAAGGGGACATTGGTATGCTTGCTGGTGGAACCATATAGGAAATCTTTTTGTTTCTTTTCTCTCTGTGAGTATAGAAAGAAGGAGAGGGAATATTGAAAGTCTAAAGAGAGAAGAAAATTAAGGGAAACAGTTATATACACTGAGTCCACAAAATCAAGTATCAACTTTTTAAGCAAAGATTCACATAATAAGATGGAAAAAATGTTTGAGCTCATCTTGTCTAATACAGTTATTTTGCAGGCAAAAAACTGGAGACTTGGAATATCTTCTTAAAACTGATAGGTTGAGGGCAGAAAAACAGATAATATTGAGAAAATAAATATGATAAACTGGCCAAATATAAAAGTAGTATTAAGAACATAAATCATTTATTGGAATCATCCTACATGGCAGTATTATAACAGGTACTTTGTATACTTTATTTCTTTTACTAAAAACTACCTATTTGAAACTATAAAAAAGGTATATATTTAATCTCCATTTTTTATATGAATAAAAGAGGTTCAAAAAGCTTAGATTCCTTCTCCAGAGTCACAGAGCTATTTTTATGAGTAGTATATTTTCAAATATGTTTACTGAATCAAACGCTTTAGTAAACTGGAAGTCCACTAAGAAATCTACTAAAGACATAGATCTGTGCATCAGACATTAAGGAAAAAGATGTAAATGAAGAAGGAACACATGTAGAAACTGAGGTAGTGAATATTATGGAAAATCAGCCTAAATTTCTTCATTGGTTAAATACACAGATGAAGTAAACTATGCTCAATATTGATTGGTATTCAAAAATTTTTAACAGATGGGATGGGAAAATTTCTATGAAAACAATATTACAAAAATATGAATAATATGGACTTACATACTGGGAGGCAAGGAAAAGGAAGCAGATGGAAAGGGTCTGAATTAACTGGTAATTTATAAATTCTCATATAACAAGGGAGAGTTTAAAGAAGTAAAACATTCCTTGCTTCACTTTAGTGCAATGCCAGTCTTTTAATCCCCTCCTGACCCATTTTTATTCAGCACTGAAAAGGGTACATTGTTTGATTTGGGTATTAGCTTTTAAGGAGATTAGTTTCCAGGAAAAGCAAAGCATTTTGCATATATAGAGGGTCCCAATCTAAGGCATCAGAGTATACTTTGTTCCCAAGCCACCTGTTAAAAAGTAAAAATAAAATATAAGTAAATGAGTAAAAATTTTAAAGAGATAATCCAATATCTTATTCTCTCCAAAAATTACAGATAAAATAAAAAATCATTGTGCACAAAAATATTTGAAAACCTTTCAAAATGCTATATATACTTGCCTTCTACAGTTTTAGACAAAAGGAAACTAAATTTTTTCATTCATAAATAAGAAATGAAAATATTTTTTTTCTTTTTTAAAGATTTATTTTATTTATTTGAAAGGCAGTTACAGAGAGAGAGAGAGAGAGAGACAGGGAGAGAGAGAAAGGGAGGTTTTCCATCTGCTGATTCACTTCCCAAATGGCTGCAATGCCTAGGGCTGGGCCAGGCTGAAGTCAGGAGCCAGGAGCTTCTTTCAGGTCTTCCAAGTAGGTGCAGGGGTCCAAGCGCTAGGGCCATCATCTACTGCTCCTTGCTGCTATCGATGTTTTTTTTCCCAACATTCTATATTTTGAATTTCCTCCTTGTACACATGGATACCAGCCAATGAAATTTAAGAATAGTGCTAACAAGGAGAAAACGTAGATTATGACTGAAAGACCAAATGGGAGCTTTTCTTTGGGGGGGGGGGGGGGAATGTGTGATACCTAGGCAATAAAATGGTATTGTGTAAAGAACAAAAGTTTTGCTATTTCAGATTAGTTCAAGCAATCATTAGCTACCTGACCCGTCAAGTAATCAAATATCTCTGAGTATCTACTTTTTCATCTGCACATGTAAATAGCAAACTATTTGATGACATTATTGTGAAATTAAAATAGCACCATAGCATAGTCCCAGTAAATATAGGTCGTATTATATTCTTAACTACTTACTTTCCTTATACGGTGGCATTTGCCCAAATATTTCCAGAGTCCAGAGACTTCTTACCTCCTTGTTCACTGATACATTCTACGTATTCTCAGACATACGACAACCTTCACAGAGGTGAAGTGTTGTTATAGCATCATAGATCACAGCAAACAGTTCATTATAAATGAAAAGAAGCAGAACTGCTACTGCAGAAAAACTGGATTAAGGCTTAGGGGAAACTCTTGCATGCAAGGAAGCACAGAGAGAAAAGAGTAAAGGAGAAGAGAATATGAGGAATGTGGTCAAGAGATTATGAAAATTCAGTTTACAGGTAACTAGTATTTCTGAAGAGAAGATAAAAATAATAGAATGAAAATTTTATTCAAAGACATAAGTTGTCTTGAAGGAAGGAAAACTTCCTAGATAGAAGATATGATTCATATTTGAAGGAACTCATCTGCTATGGCAAACTTAACGAAAGCAACTGCTGTCTTTAAATATGTAGACTTAAAAATTTAACTTGACTAGACAGGTTTTGAACAGACAGAACACTTTAAATACTAAAACATCTAGGTAGGATTATAGGTTAGCTACATATATAGAAAAGACAGATTGGCCTCAGATATCTCTTGCAAAATTACATACTTCATAATGGAGCATACATCTAAAGAGACAACTGTTGCTTAAGAATTTTTTCCAGGGGGCGAGTGCTGTGGTGTAGTGGGTTAAGTTACCACCTGAGACACCAGCATCCCATATGGCCGCCAATTCAAGTCCCAGCTACTTTACTTTGGATTCAGCTCCCTGCTAATGGGCAGAGAAAAGCAACAGAAGATGGCCCAAGTGCTTGTGCCCCTGCCACCCACTTGGGAGGACCCGATGGAGTTCCTAGCTCTTGGTTTTAGCCTAGACCAATCCCAGCTGTTGCAGCCATTTGGGGAGTGAACACGTGGATGGAAAATCTCTTTATCTCTTTCTGTCTCTCCTTTTCTCTCTCTGTAACTTTGCCTTTCAAATAAACAAATAAGTCTTTTTTTTTTTTTAAGAATATATGAGAAGTGAGGAGTAAAGATACAAGGTAAGCTGCAATTTTAAGAAGATAAGATTTGAAGTCAAGTAGAAGGTAGAATATTGAAGGGAAGACCTTTGAGCATAAAGATATTTAGGAACTGAAAGCATGAGATGTGAGTTTTCTTGCTGGAATTACTTTGGTATAGGGGAGGTGTTTTTTTTTTTTTTTTTTTTTTTGAGACAATAATGGCATGAACTTGGGTGAGTCTCTATTTTTAAGCATATTAAGTTCACACTTTGCACTCACGGCAAACTTTATTTAGAATTCTATTCTTTTCTAAAGCAAAAATACCAATGAACTATCCTTATCTGACATTTATTCCCATTACTTATTAAACATTAAGAAGGGAAGAAAATAAGAGAGGGTAGAAAGGTAAAGTCACGAAAAATGTTGTAGTGGGATGTGGTGGAATTAGCAGGCCATGCCAAGATGGCCGCTGGCAAGTGAGGGTCAGTTACTCAGGAATGGCTTTGAAACCCACCTGGCAATGGAGCCTGCCTGGCAGCAAGCTGTGATTGGATGGCTTTGAAACCCACATGGCAAAAGGAGCCTGCCTGGCAACAGGCTGTGATTGGATGGCTTTGGAAACTGCCTGGCAATAGACTGTGATTGGTTGTGGCATAGGTCGCCCCTTGATTGAATTGGCTGGTCTTGACTATATAAGCTGTTGTACTAACTGAAATAAACGAGGCTGCAGGTTGCTTCCCTCAAGCCCCTTTCACCTGACTCCCGGGGTCTGTGTCGTGACTTCACACCTCTTGCCCCCACCACACTCCTCCTCTCAGAAACGAATCCACTGCAACATTGTTGAGAAATAAACTGCAACAGTGGGAAATATAGGAAAGTCAGTGTAACTAATTACCTATTAAGTACGACAGTTCTGAGCACTGAACACCCGAAGGAGGTGCAGGTATTTGAACCTATACTGACAATCTTTGGCCTCCTCCACTTAACCTCAAAACATACACAAAATCTCCTTCTCTTATCATCCCTTCCTTGGCTCTTCTCTATACCCAAGTAAGTCTTTGAGATGCTGGAGCTTTTCTCACCTAGGAAGGAATGGCATCAGGATGGTGGTTGCAGGAATGTCTTGGAAGCCAATCCTCTGAACAAAGAAGTGACCAAAAGCCACACAGATACAGCCTCTAAATCCAAACTAAATATACATCCAACCCAACTTTTCCTTAGCCTGTTCCAAAAAAATACCCATGAATAAATCTGTGGCTTTTTAAAACTTGGCAAACAATGTTAAAAGATGTTTTAGCAATGTGTGGGTTAATCAGTAGAAGTCTGTGGTTTTCTGGCCAAAGGACCACCAGTTTGTGACCTTAATAGCATAATTCAAAAGTAAGGGGATGGGGGAACAAGAAAATGTGATCACTCTAGCAAAATCTAGGAAAAGAGAAAACTAAGCACAACAAGAAAACATAATGAATAAGAGAAAATGATATATGGCCTATCCAACATAAGACCAATCATGGTAAACCTTATATTTGGCCATTGACAGATATAAAAGTTCAGAATAAATACTAAAAGCACCAATCAGCTAAAATAAATTGGCAGGGGAAACATAGGAATAAAACTGTGAATAATATTGTTCTAAGTGCTGCAAAAAGACACACAAGAATTGCAGCATTAATATCAGAAAAAGAATTCAGGGTCCCAAATACTCATAATTAAGTAGCAGAGTACTGAAAGCCAGATTTAACAGGAATTCATCAGTTGTGAATTTTTAGGCAACAGAACCACAAAATATCTAAATATATAAAAATAACGTTGGGGGAAAAGAAGACATTGACAAACCGTTAGCAAAGTAGGAAGCTACAATGCACATTTTACCATTCAATCAACAAACAGAAACCAGGGGACTGAGGTTAAACAACAACAGGATAATATATATATATATATATATATATATATATATATATATATATCTGTATGAATAGCAGCAACGGGTTGGAATAACTTTCCAAAGAATATGTGAGAACAGCTTTCCTGCCCAACTCTAGTGGGTGTTGCCCAGGAACTACAGATCTAAACTTTCATAAATGTTTTATTTATGAACACAAACTCATGTACACATAAAACTGTGTATAGCATAGAAAGAATACACATTTTAATTTTTTAAAAAATTATTTATTTACTTCATTTACTTGAAAGGCAGAGAGATAGAGAGTCAGAGAGAGAAACTGAGAGCAAGCACTCCCATCTCCCAGTTTATCCTCCAAATGCCAGCAACAGCCAAAACTAGGCCAGGTAGGACAAAGCCAGAGCCAGGAACTCAACCCTGTTCTCCCACTTGGGTGGCAGGGACTCAAGCATTTGAGCAATCATCTGTTGCTTCCCATGGTACATGTTAGCAGGAAGCTAGAAGCAGGAGCAGAGCCCGCACTTGAGCCCAGGCATTCTTAGATCAGTTTGGGAGTCTCAAACACTGTTTTAACTCGGACACCAAATGCCAACCCCAGAATATGCATTTTTAAATGCTCATGAACATTAATGAAATTGATCATGTACTAGATTAGACATTCCAATCACAATGCAACGAAAGCTCCCATGAAGTCATCATAACTGGAAATTAAAAACAATGTATAAAGAACTCTTGGATGATAAAAAAAAATACACAATTACTCTTAAGTGTTTAATTAATGCTACAACTAGTACTCAAATAGTATTTTACACTTTGTGTTTCTGTGTGGGTGCAAACTGGAAATTTTTACTTAATATATGCTAAATTGATCTTCCGTATATAAAGATAATTGAAAATTAATCTTGATGTGAATGGAAGGGGAGAGGGAGTGGGAGAGGGGAGTGTTGTGGGAGGGAGGGAAGTAATGGGGGGGGAAGCTATTGTAATCCATAAGCTGTACTTTGGAAATTTATGTTCATTAAATAAAATAAAAAAAAAGAACTCTTGGATGAAAATATTAATCTAAACTAAACCACATATTCTGAAGAAATAAATGAGAACACTATATAGCAAAACTGCTAAGTTACAGCCAAAACAGGTCTCAGAAAAAAAATCTAGAACTTTTATTAGAAATATATTTACTGAAAAACAAGCAAAAAGGAAAAAATAAATGACTTGTACATTTTATATAAGAAATCAAGCAAATGATCATATAAGGAAAAAATAAAAATGGGAATAGTATACTGAAAAATAAGCATGATAGAAATAAAAAAGAAATCCAACTCAAATTTTGGAAGTGTAAAAACTCCAGGGGCAGGTGTTTTGCCTAGCAGTTAAGATGCCACTTTTGTCATCTCATACCATAGGACCTGGGTTTAAGTCCTGGCTGGTTCTACTCCCAATTCTACTTTTCTGCTAATGTACTCCCTGGAAGGTAGCAGATGATGTTTCAAGTAGTTGGGTTCCTGCCACACACATGGAAGGCCTGGATTGAGTTCCCTGCTTCCAGCTTTAGCCTGACCCAGTTCCCACTGTTGCAGGCTTCTGGGGAGTGATCCAGAAAATGAAGAAAGCACACCCTCTCGCTCAATATCTCTTTCTCTGTTTCTTTCACTCAAATTAAAAATAAAATTTTAGAAACTCTAATACATTTATTTCTATGTGAATATGCTTATGTTTAACAATAGAAGACATTTTATAAGCCATGGAATTGTCAAACATTTGGGCAATTCAGAAAAAAAAGCACACAAAAATATTAAGATGTGTGTATGTTTTTATAGACTTTATTTTTTGAGCAGTTTGAAGCTCACAGCAAAACTGAGCAGCAGGTATGGAGATTTGCCATATACCTCGCTACCCTCACAATCTCCCCCATTATCTACATCCTGAGCCACAGCAGTACATCTGTTATAACTCAGGAACCCCCACTGACACATCATTATCACCCAAAGTCCACTGTTTACATTAGGGTTCACTCTTGGTATTGTGCATTCTATGGGTTTAGAGAAATGTACATTTATCCCCCATTATAGTATCTTATGAGGAATTGGCACTGCCCTAAATATCCTCTCTGCTCTATTTTTTCATCCTTCCCACCTCATAACCCCAACTTTGGCAAACATGGATCTTCGTTTCCAGAATGTCATATGGTTAAGATATATTTTTAATATTATATTTCAAGTACATGAGTAAGGAAATATTACCATACAGATTAATAGGAGTTAAAATACTTATGAGATGCTAATTTTCTATATATTTCTCAAAATCTTCTGAGTATAAACAAATCTTTTTTGAGCACAGGAAGGAAAGCAGTTCATTTCTTTTCATACCAAATTAACCCACAAATACAGTTTCATAGGGACATAGCATATGCTCTTGAATTCTTTCATAGCAGAGCTAATCCTGTTATAACTCAAAATATCAGCAGTTTGTGTTTCCAGGATTCCAGCTTTATAACATTATAATTTAATGGGCACACCCTGCTTAGTGAGCCCTTAATCCAACTTCAAAAGAGCACAGCATAGCTCTGTCAGGGTGGGCTTCATGCTGTATTCACATCATTTATGCAGACAAAAACTATCCAGAAACCCATGAATCCCTTTTACTGGCTTGTGGAAAAGAGATGTGGAGTTTGGTTGGGGAGGTTGCGGGTAGGGGTGAGAAGTACAATTATGTAGTATGCTGAGATTTGAAGTCAAAGTTACATAAGTAAAGATTATCCCCTAAATTATGCATGTAAAAATATAGTTAGTATGGCAAGAAGAGTAAATATGAAATAAAAGTTGAATTTAAAATCAAGGTAACTTTATTTACAATTCAACACCAAAACAGGGCATTTGTTTGCATGAGTTGTTATGATTTTAAAGAAAATTCCAATCATAGTATTTCATCTCTAAATATTTCACTATGTATCTCTAATAGTACGTACTTTCTCTTTTCTTTTTAAAGTTTATTTTTATTTACTTGAAGGGCTAATTGACAGAGAAAGAGAGAGAGAGAGAGAAAGGGAGAGAAAGAGAGAGAGAGGGGAGAGAGAGACTGATTTTTATCCACAGTTTACTCCCCTAGTGCCTGTGGCCATCAGGGCATGGCCAGGAGGAGCCAGGAAACTCCATCCAGGTCTCCTACATTGGGTTGGGATCCGAATACCCGAGCCTCTAAGGTGCATGTTAGCAACAGGCTGGATGGGAAACAGGCAGGACTCAATTCCAGGCACTCTGGTATGAAATGTCAGTGGCTTATCCTGCTGCTCCACAATGCCCTCCCCATGGGCTTTCTTTTTTCTAACAATCCCTATGTCACATTCTGACAAAATGAGCAATAATTTCATATTTGTATGCCTGAATACATTTTTTAGTTGTTTGCTTTTTTCATTCTATAAATCACAGTAATTAACATTTCCATCTTGTTATTGTTTCTTCATGTTTGGAGGCTTCAAACTGTTCTTGTTCCTCCTAAAAAATATAATAGTTGATCATAAACTACAGTCACCCACTGTGCTGTGAAACACTAGAACATATTCCTTCAATCTGTGTTTTGATGTCCATTATCCAACGTCCTTTGTCCTTACTCTTCTCGGCCTCTAGTAATCACTATTTTATGTTGCATATATTTTGATCAGAGATAGAGCTTACTAAATAAACTAACAGAATATAAGAAACCCTGACAAAGGTGCTGCTGAAATTGCAAAAGTTTAGTGTTATTCTATATAAAATACATTATTGGGCATCTTTTTATAGGTTGTTATAGGTTAGGAATGTTTCAATTCCAACTAACTGGTAATGGCTGATTAGAGGAGGGTTAAGAATTAGACAACAATTATAAAGGCTACCCTACCATGTAGTAAAAATGGAATACAGTCAGTATTACCCTTATGTTTTTACAATACTCATATGAGCCTGAAAATTATAACAAATTTTAATTTAGATTTACATACATACATGTTAAGAGTGCACATTTTATTACACTATTGAACTCAACATTTAAAAGTTTTATGTTAGGGCTGGCACTGTGGCGTAGCAGGTAATGGTGCCAGCATCCCACATAGGCGCCAGTTCAAGTCCTGGCTGCTTCACTTCCAATTCAGCTCCTTGCTAATGTACCTGGGAAAGCAGAGGAAGGTGGCCAAGTGCTTGGGCCTCTCACACCTATGTGGGAAATCCAGATGAAGCTCCTGGTTCCTGGTTTTGGATCACACCAGCTCTGGGCATTAAGGTCATCTGGGGAGTGAACAACTGGATAGAAGATCTCTCTCTCGCTCTAACTCTGCCTTTCAAATACATAAACATAAACAAATCTTTTTTTTTTTTTTTTAAGTTTTATGTCATTGAAACTGGAGGTTTTTCTTGTTCATTAAAAAACAGGTTTTTTGAGTTCCAGAATGATAGTTTCACCTTTCCACATAGAACTGACTGCTGGACTAAGTTTTACCGAATAATGTAGAGAAAATTTAAGATCATTTCTAAATTTCCTTTTAGCATTAAAATTTCGCAAGTCTAAACAATATTACTATTTGATTAGATCATTTTACTAGAGATTTACATGGGATCTTGTAAGTCACCCAGAAAATCTCATTTTCAAGCAGAAAAATCCTGCTTAACATGATAATATCTTACGCTTAACACTACAGTTTTAATACTAAAATAAACTCATGATAGTCTAGTCTACTATAGATTAAAATCCTGAACAGTAGTCCAACCTCATGCTAGAATTTCTCGATATGCCCCAGCTATGATTTTTCACATATTCATTGTGATTGATAATATGACCCTGACCCTAGATTGCTCTCCATACTGTTTGTTTCTCTTATGGCTTGATATGAAGAGTCTGAGCTTCTTCCCTGGACATCCAGGCTTTTAATTTACTGTATAAAAGAATGAGGTAAATTTAATCCATTTAGATTATGATTCCCTGGGGTACTATGGGATATGTTAAATTTTTGAAGGAAGCATGGCTTTGCTGACCATCTGTTACACACCCTGCAAAATACTGGATGATATAATTCATGGTTTCAAGAGACAATCAGAGCACATTCAATTCACTGACATCATAATTTTGCAAAGCTGCATTTTCGGCAGTTGCTATAATAAAATGCCTAGTAATTGTAACAGAATTGGATATGAAGGTGGCAGTGTACAATCTGACTCTAATATCTGTGAAACTGTACAGGGTACAATGGGTGCACATATTTCATTTGATGGTAGCTGTGGTTAAGAATGAAATAAATTCCTTAAATAACTCCTTAAATTCACATGTATTTTTTTCTTAAAGGGTTAAGTTTTTCACACATAAATACTCATGTAATTCAGACATAATCAACTAATAAATGTGACTGTTAGGTATTTCTTTTGTTCTAGTGCCTCTGAAAAAAATTACTGACACACAAATGGTGAAAGCTTGAAAAGTTCTGGCATGTATTTTTTTGCTATCTGGTTTGGAATACCATATTTATTCATTCAACGAGTAAGTACTAAGCACCTGCTGTATCTCAGGAACTTTTTAGGTTCTGAATATCCAATAATGACTGATAAAAGCAAACTGTCTGATCTCATGATATATATGTTCCTATGAAGGGAAGGGAGAAAGATCAAGGAATTCCAAAAAGGGAAAATGTGGATTATGAAACAACTATGAATAGATTTCATATTTTTTGAAGACAGATAAACTTGTTTTTTAATTCTATCTCCCAAGAACTTTTTGAAGTTCCCCAGTTCAGATAATCTTAAAAATGAATGAGTGTTATGGAATATTATACAGAATAACCTGATAATGACAAGAATGGGGAGGAGCAAATTTAGACAGGTTAATCAGAGAATGTCTTTCAGATAAGTAAATTTTGCACCAAGACTTATCAGTGATGAGAAGGGATTTTTGAAAGCTTTTCTTAGGAAAAAAAACCACATTTTACTCATCAACAACCAAATAGTTCTATATCTTAATATTTCTTGTTCCCTCTTTTTCCTTAGCATACTTCACAATCCATATTAGAGGAATGACTATATTCTAGTCCTGCCACAGATTAGTTTCTGCCTTGAGGAAAACCACTTTTCTCTAAATGAGAAAGTGATACTTGAGTAGAGGCATAACAAATCAAGGTTACATGTATACTGGGTGGTCATTTTTTAGTACAGTGATAAAACAGTGACTAGATGCTGGTTCTTGTCAGTTCCTTTTGAACAATAACTGTTATAAGAACTTAAAACTAAGTTTTTTGCTACTTTTTACATATTATAAATGGCAAGTGTAAGTCTTATTTTCCAACATTCAATGGCAATAAGCACACTATTACAGCTACCTTTCATATTTTAAATTATACTAACCCTCCAGCTTGGCTTCAACCTATTTTGTTTTCATCATAATGTAAATTTTGTAAGGATTTATAGAGTATACTAATGTTTATAATTATCATTTCTTAAAAAATGTGAGTTTATTCTAGAAACACTCAACTAAGATATCTGGATCCAGTTGTGCATTTTGAAGTCTCACTTGGGAAATCTCTGTTAGCTGCTGTCAATATTCTCAGTTCTCTCTTACAATCTTGCTCCTTAGTTGGAACAGATTTTCACTGAGTGGGAAAACCAATTCAGTAATGAAATTATGCTACCCTTCCTTCTCTGTATCTTTCCCTACTGCATTAATGTAAACAATCTTTACCTATGAGATTGTGGGAAATTAAAAGCAGTTTCTCTTGGAAAACAGTAAGAATTATCAAGTCATCAACTGGTTTGTAATGACCAGGGAAAATCTGAAAGAACAGTGGTTTGGGAATTCAGAGATCAACATTTGGCCTTGCTTTTGCCACTAAAAGGCTATATATCACTTTGGGTATTTCATTTATCAGGGCTTACGGTAGGAGGCTTCTAAAAGTCCCAGTGATCCCCTTCCTACATCCATAGCTTTGTGTAACACTCTCCCTTGATTGGAGACTGAACCCAGTGACTCATTTTTTTTAAAGATTTATTTTATATATTTGAAATACAGAGTTACAGAGAAAGGTAGAGCCAGAGAGAGAGAGGTCTTCCATCTACTGGTTCATTCCCCAAATGACTGCAATGGACAAAGCTAAGCTGATCAGAAGCCAGGAGCCAGGAGTTTCTTCCGGGTCTCCCATGTGGATGCTGGAGCCCAAGGACTTTGGCTATCTTCTGCTTTCCCAGGCCAAAGCAGAGAGCTGGATCAGAAGTGGAATAGCTGCAACTCGAACTGGCACCCATATGGGATGCCAGCGTTGTAGGCCAGGGTTTTAAATTGCTGCATCACATTTGGGCCCCAGTGACTCATTTCTAATGAACAGAGTACAGTAAAGGTGGTAATTATCACTTCCAAGTTTAACTTATGGAGTCTGTGATTTCCCTCTCTGTCTTGTTTTCTCTCTAGCACACTGTGAGGGAAGCCAGATGCCATGCTGTGAGTTGCCTTATGGAGCGGTCCATAGGAAACAACAAACAGCCAGAGACGACCTGAGATTCCTATCCCAACAGTACTTGAGAACAGGATCCTGCCAACAGACACAGAGCTTGGAAGTAGATCCTCACCAAGCTGAGCCCTGTGATGAGACCACAGCCCACCCCACACATTGATTACAGCCTTGAGAGAGGTTCTGAGCCAGAGGACCAATAAGCCATGCCAGAATCTTGAAGCACAAAAACTGTGAGATAATAAATGGTAGTTGTTTTAAAACATTGAATTTTGGAGTAATTTATTATGCAAAATTGATAACTAGTACAATCTGTTTCCTTTTCTGTTAAATAAAGAGTTGGGATGATAATAAGCTTTTGTATCTCTTTTTAGCTCTAAGATTCAGGGATTACATTGAATAGTAAAATGATTACATTGGTAGTAAAAACACAGAAAACACACATAGCCACAAAAACTCCAATTTCATGTTCTGATGGTAAAATTCAGTCAAAAGATCTATGCTAGGAGCTGACTGACATTTAGACTATTGGTTAAGTTGCTGGCATTCCATACCACATCATCAGCTTCAACCTCTGGCTGTTTCCTGATTCCAGTTTCCTGCCAATGCAGACCCTGGGAGGCAGGGGTAATAGCTTAAGCAATAAAGTTCCTGTCAGACAGACCTAGACTGGGTTCCCCACTCAAAGTTTCAGCCCTAGATGTTGTAGGCATTTGGGGAATAGAAGCAGAAGGGATTCTTTCCCTGTAAACCCATGCAGTAATTTACATAATATGTATTTTCCTTGTATTTCTGAAGACTCCTCTATGCATGGATTTAAAAAATTTTTTGAAGCAAAATAAATTCTTTTTTCCATGAATCTTGAAGCCTGACTATAAATTGTTAACACCTAAATACCTAAATACATAAAACAAATGGTGATGCAACTATAATTCAATGGGCTATGCTTTTTAAAGTATTTATAAAACAAAAAGAAAAACATTTTGAACAAAAAATTTAGGAGGAAAAGAGGAAACAGCACATATTCAGTGCCATCTCTATTACAAAGAAATCAAGAAACCAGAAGATGGTGGAATAGTGAGGGTGCACACTGATAGTCCGGGAAAAGATAGTTTAATAAAAGTGGAGTTACAGTAGTCTCAGGGAAAGGCTCGTGAAAAAAATTGCAGAGGAAACTCTTCCAGATCTAGTGGATGTGACAAGGAGGACCTACAGGGAGAGCAAGGACACTCACGGCTTGGAAGCCCAGCCAAGGAGTCTGCGTAACAGCGCTGGAAGGGGAGGCGAGACAAAAACCTCAGTAACCCGAGTCATTGGCAGGGAAACGGCAGAAAGAGCCTAGAGGGAACGAGGCTTGAAGCCCCGCTGGGGAAAGTTCACCAGGATGACTGGAGGAGAGAAAAAAAATGAATAAATAAGGGGAACTGGCACAGACACTAGCCTCTCTCACCACTCACCTTACAAAGCCAAGCAAAACAAAGAGCAGGTGCCATTTGGGACATACAAAAAGCGGCGCCTGCCATCAGCCAAGCAGAAAAACCTGACTCTGGTGGGGAGAAATAACAGGAGGTTAGGACCTAGTGAATGTGTGGAGCTAATGAACTGAGACTGTGAAAATCTGAGGGTGGGTGAGAGAACTCACAGAGTACACAACTCAGTAACCTTGGCAACCCGGTGGAAGACTGCAGAGAAACTTGAGACCACACTGAGGGCTGCATAGACCCTTTGTGTGGTCCTTGGGGTAGAGCAGACGAATATTATACCCACAGAGGCCAGATTTCATACATCAACTACCCTCAATTCACCTTTGGCACACTCTTAACCCTGAAGAACCAAACAGAGCTCTCTGGCCACACCCATCACAGCCTCTAAGGATCCATCAAAAGCAGACA
Organism: Oryctolagus cuniculus; assembly: GCF_964237555.1. Lineage (NCBI taxonomy): Eukaryota > Metazoa > Chordata > Mammalia > Lagomorpha > Leporidae > Oryctolagus > Oryctolagus cuniculus. Next base: position 59,386,724 of record NC_091439.1, read on the forward strand.
GTCCTCTTAATCTAGAGTCACAGTATAACGAGAAAAACCACAATAGCAAAGAAACCAAAGAATATCTCAATAATGCCAAGCAACAAACGCAGAAACTGAGGAAACAAGAATAAGGAAGACACTGTGATGCTGCCAAATGAACAAGACACCCCAATTCAAGATTATGAAGATGATGAGATAGAAGAAATGCAAGAAATGTATCTCAAAAAAATTTATAAGAACATTAAGAAGTTCTCAAAAACAAATTCTTGAACTACAGAAATCCTTACAGGACAGGATAGAAAATCTCTCTTGTGAAAATGAAATATTAAGGAGGAATCAAAATGAAATGAAGCAACTAGTAGAACATGAAACTGTGATAGTCAACAGAAATTATAATGAAATGAAGAATTCAATAGATCAAATGACAAACACATTAGAGAGCCTTAAAAACAGAATGAATGAAGCAGAAGAGAGAATATCAGACTTAGAAGACAGAGAACAGGAAAGTATACAGTCAAACCAAAGAAAAGAAGAGGAAATTAGAAAGCTAAAAAATATTGTCGGGAATCTACAGGATACTATTAAAAAAAAAAAAAAAAAAAAAAAAAAAAAAAAAAAAAAACCTTCGGGTTCTAGGAGTTCCTGAAGGCATGGAGAGGGAGAAAGGATTAGAAGGCCTTTTTAGTGAGATACTAGCAGAAAATTTGCCAGGTTTGGAGAAGGACAGAGACATCCTAGTGAGGAAGCTCACAGTACCCATAATAAACATGACCAAAAGAGATCCTTACCACGACGCGTTGTAATTAAACTCACCACAGTGAAACATAAAGAGAAGATCCTAAAATGTACAAGAGAGAAACGTCAGATTACTCTCAGAGGATCTCCAATCAGACTCACTGCTGACTACTCATCAAAAACCCTACAGGCTGGGAAGGAATGGTGAGATATAGCCCAGGTACTAAGAGAGAAAAACTGCCATATCCTGCAAAGCTCTCATTTGTGAATGAAGGTGAAATAAAGACCTTTCATAGCAAACAGAAATTGAAAGAATTTGTTGCCACTCATCCAGCCCTGCAAAAAATGCTTAAAGATGTGCTACACACAGAAACACAGAAACACGGCCATCAATATGAAAGAAGGTAAAGGAAGAAAACCTCCCAGTAAAAGATCATAGGACGCTCAAAGCATATAGTAGAAAATATCTTTGGAAAAAAGGCAGGGCAAAGTTACTACTTATCAATAGTCATATTGAACGTTAATGGACTCAACTCTCCAGTTAAAAGGCACAGAAAGGCTGAATGGATTAAGGAACAAAACCCATCTATTTGCTGCCTACAAGAAACACATCTTTCCAACAAAGATGCATGCAGACTGAAAGTGAAAGGTTGGAAAAAGATATTCAATGCCAACAGAAACCAAAAAAAGCAGGTTTAGCCATATTAATATCAGACAAAATAAACATTAACACAAAAACTGTTAAGAGAGACAAAGAAGGGCACTATATAATGATTAAGGGTTCAATTCAACAGGAAGATGTAACTATTATAAATGTATATACACCTAATTACAGGGCATCGTTTTATTTAAAAAGTATGTTAAGGGACTTAAAGGGAGACTTAGATTCCAGTACAATAGTACTGGGGGACTTCAATACTCCACTCTCAGAAATAGACAAATCAACCGAATAGAAGATCAACAAGGAAACAGCCGATTTAATTGACACTATTGCCCAAATGGATCTAACAGATATCTACAGAACTTTCAATACTACATTTAAAGAATTTACATTCTTCTCAGCAGTGCATGGAACCTTTGATAGGATTGACCACATACTAGGCCATAAAGCAAGTCTCAGCAAATTCAAAAGAATTAGAATCATACCATGCAGCTTCTCAGACCACAGTGGAATGAAGCTGGAAATTAGTAACTCAGGAATCCCTAGAGAGTATGCAAACACATGGAGACTGAACAACATGCTCCTGAATGAACACTGGGTCATAGAAGAAATCAAAAGAGAAATCAAAAACTTTCTGGAAGTAAATGGGGATAACAACACAACATATCCAAACATATGGGATACGGCAAAAGCAGTGTTGAGAGGAAAGTTTATAGCAATAGGTGCCTACATCAAGAAATTGGAAAGGCACCAAATAAAGGAGCTTTCAATGCATCTCAAGGATCTAGAAAAACTGCAGCAAATCAGATCCAAATCTAGTAGAAGAGAAATAATTAAATCAGAGGAGAAATCAACAGGATTGAATCAAAAAAAAAATTAAAAAAATCAGCCAAGCAAAGGGCTGGTTTTTTGAAAAAATGAATAAAATTGACATACCATTTGCTCAACTAACTAAAAAAAGAAAAGACCCAAATCAATACAGAGATGAAAAAGGAAATGTAACAACAGACACCACAGAAATAAAAAGAATCATCAGAAATTACTACAAAGAGTTGTATGCCAGCAAACAGGAAAATCTATCAGAAATGGATAGATTCCTCGACACATGCAACCTACCTAAATTGAACCAGGAAGACATCGAAAACCTAAACAAACCCATAACTGAGACAGAAATTGAAACAGTAATAAAGGCCCTCCCAACAAAGAAAAGCCCAGGACCAGATGGATTCACTGCTGAATTCTACCAGACATTTAAAGAAGAACTAACTCCAATTCTTCTCAAACTATTCAGAACAATTGAAAAAGAGGGAATCCTCCCAAATTCTTTCTATGAAACCAGCATCACCTTAATCCCTAAGCCAGAAAAAGATGCAGCACTAAAAGAAAATTACAGACCAATATCCCTGATGAACATAGACGCAAAAATCCTCAATGAACTTCTGGCCAACAGAATGCAACAACACATCAGAAAGATCATCCATCCAGACCAAGTGGGATTTATCCCTGGTATGCTGGGATGGTTCAATGTTTGCAAATAAATCAATGTGATACACCACATTAACAAACTGCAGAAGAAAAACCATATGATTATCTCAATAGATACGGATAAAGCATTCGATAAAATTCAACACCCTTTCATGATGAAAACTCTAAGCAAATTGGGTATAGAAGGAACATTCCTCAATACAATCAAAGCAATTTATGAAAAACCCACGACCAGCATCCTACTGAATGGGGAAAAGTTGGAAGCATTTCCACTGAGATCTGGTACCAGACCGGGATGCCCACTCTCACCACTGCTATTCAACATAGTTCTGGAAGTTTTATCCAGAGCCATCAGGCAAGAAAAAGAAATTAAAGGGATACAAATTGGGAAGGAAGAGTCAAACTATCCTTCTTTGCAGATGACATGATTCTTTTTTTTTTTTCACCTTGAATATGCCAAATGTTTTTTAATCACCCAAGAAGAATGAGACATGTCCTTTGCCATTTTCAGTTGTTAACCACTCTTAAAATCAGCCTTAAAATCTTTCAGCAGTCATAGAATATTTTTAACAATAGAAATTCATATTAGAAGTTGCCCATTCAGATATCAGAACAGCTTTACAAGTTCAACAACATACTTTGTTCTTAGTTTAAATTCTACACTTTTTATTAATCTCCTTTCCTCCGTTATATTAAGAAGATTGCCCTTTTTCCCTTTTTTCCTGGCTATATATTGGCTTTGGACTTCACCCTCACAGAAGGATCCATTTTCCTGAAGAAAATGCTGCATTCATTCTATATCACTTTCTTTTGCTGAGCATAATTTGGAGCCTTCAGTTAATCTAATCAGTTAATGAAATGATAGTTTCAAGTACATATCTGGCCAGATTTAGGTTTGTGCAATAAACTGTTAATCCAATGAGAATAAACAATGTAGATTACCCACTAAAATATGATTCTTTATTTAGGTGATCCAAAGAACTCTACTAAGAGACTTTTGGAACTCATAGAAAAGTTTGGCAAAGTAGCAGGATATAAAATCAATGCACAAAAATCAACAGCCTTTGTATACACAGGCAATGCCATGACTGAGAAAGAACTGCTAAGATCAATCTCATTCACAATAGCTACAAAAACAATCAAATACCTTGGAATAAACTTAACCAAGGATGTTAAAGATCTCTACGTTGAGAAGTAAAAAATCTTAAAGAAAGAAGTAGAAGAGGATACCAAAAAATGGAAAAATCTTCCATGCTCATGGATTGGAAGAATCAACATTATCAAAATGTCCATTCTCCCAAAAGCAATTTATAGATTCAATGCAATATCAATCAAGATACCAAAGACATTCTTCTCAGATCTAGAAAAAATGATGCTAAAATTCATATGGAGATGAAGGAGGATGAAGGAGAGTATTTCAGGCATGGAAAGCCAAGACACTCTGGAAAAAAAAAAAAAAAGACCTAAAAGAAAGATCTCTGCGAGTGAGATCCCAGTGGAAAGAATGGGACCATCAAAGAAGGAGGTACCTTTCTCTGAAGGGAGGAGAGAACTTCCACCTTGACTATGACCTTATCTAAATATGATCAGATTTGGTGAACTCAAAAGGCTTCCATAGCCTTGGCAACTCATGACAAGAGCCTAGGGTGATTACTGACGCCATGAACAAGAGTGTCAATTTGTTAAGTCAACAACAGGAGTCACTGTGCACTTACTCCTCATGTAGGATCTTTGTCCTTAGTGTGCTGTACATTGTGATTTAATGCTATAACTAGTACTCAAACAGTATTTTTCATTTTGTGTTTCTATGTGGGTGCAAACTGTTGAAATCTTTACTTAATATATGCTAAACTGATCTTCTGTATATAAAGAGAATCGAAAATGAATCTTGATGTGAATGGAAGTGGAGAGGGAGCAGGAAAGGGGAGGGTTGTGGGTGGGAGGGAAGTTATGGGGGGGGGTAAAAGCCATTGTAATCCATAAGCTATACTTTGGAAATTTGTATTCATTAAATAAGTTAAAAAAAGAATAAATATTCTGCTTACTCATTCCCTACCAAAAAAAAAAAAAAAAGAAATCAAGAAACCAAATAACAAAAATGTAAGTATATTTAAAAATACAGTAAGAAATTCAGAAATTTTACAATGATAATGAAGCAATGGATGAATATAAAAAGTTTTTAGTCAATAAATGCATGTGAAGGTTATATTGCTCTAATAAAAGAAAAGATGTTAAATGTTTAGTTTAGGGGCCGGTGTCATGGCACAGCAGCTTAATGCCCTGGCCTGAAGCGCCATCATCCCATGTGGGCGCCGGTTCGAGACCTGGCTGCTCCACTTCTGATCAAGCTCTCTGCTATGGCCTGGGAGAGCAGTAGAAGATGGCCCAAGTCCTTGGGACCCTTCACCTGTGTGGGAGAACTGGAAGAAGCTCCTGGCTCCTGGCTCCTGATTTGCGCAGTTCCGGCCGTTGCTGCCAACTGGGGCGTGAACCACTGGATGGAAGACCTCTCTCTCTCTCTCTCTGCCTCTCCTCTCTCCGTGTAACTCTGATTTACAAGTAAAAAATAAATTAACTTAAAAAAATGTTTCGTTTAATGATAATGGTACCCAAAAAGGTACTTTATATAAATTTCTGTACTCCTAAAAACATGCTTCTGAATAAAAGCAAGTGGCAGCTTCACCATGAGGCCACAGTGCCAGTCACTAAGCTCAGGTTTTCCTCTTAAGAGTTTTTTTGTCTTACTTTAGTTACATCTCTAGCTCATTTTGACTTAACTTACGAATATGGTGTGATGTAAGGGTTATTTTATTCTTTTTGATGGTATTGTAGATGGAATTATTTTCATTTCATTTCTAGATTGTTCATTGTAGGTGTAAATACAATTGACTTGTATGTTGCTTTTATAGCCTGCAACACTGGTGAACACCTTGTATAGTTCTAAAAGCTTTTTAGTGGATTTCTTGAGATTTTCAATACATAAAATGTCATCTGCCGAGATAGGTTTCCTTCTTCCTTTCCTACCTGCATGTCTTTTTATTTCTTTTTCTTCTTAATTATCCCAGTAAGTGTCCTTGACATATTCCTGTTCCTACAGAGAACCCATTCAGCCTTTCATCATTAATTAATTACAGTGTTTTTTATAGTTGTCTTTAAACAAGATAAAGCATTTCCTTCTTTTCCTAGTTTATTGAGTGTTTTTTTTTTCTAAACCATGAAAGTGTATTGGATTTTCTCAATGTCTTATTGATGTACATAGTGGAGGAAATTGAATATCAAAATATATGACAATAAAAAGTATAATCCACTGAACAAAATAAGAATCCATAAACATATAAATAAATATGGTTTTTTATGTTGATAAGATGTATTATACAAATGGATTCTTGGATGCTAAACAAACCTTGCCTTCCTGGAGTAAGTCCCATTTAGTTAATTTTCTTTTAAAAATCCACTTTTGGATTTTGTTAGCTAATATTTTATTGAAATTTTTCATATTTAAATTTATAAGAGACACAACTTTGTTTTCTTTTAATTTGATTATAGTAGGTTTGCTTTAAAAGTGTTACAGGTTAGCGATTTAAAAAAATACTTTCTGCATATCCTAAAAATGAGCAAATAACTAAATATATTAAGGCTAATAGTATTCTCAGTTTTCTTAATGTTGGAAAAAGGAAATAAAAACATAGAGAAGGAGAACAAATGTGGGAAGCCTAGAATAAACTCTGTGGTGGATTAGAACTAGAAGTGTCTGTGTCCAATTACCATAAACACACACATACTGACACATACATATCCTAATTGTGCCCACTGAGAAGGCCTAGATGCAATGACAGTCTAGTGGCTATATTATACCTCACATTCTGCCCTTGTATAAAGGCTACTTTAGGCTGGGTCAGGAAAAGGATAAGATGATCTTGTGACATTTGTGATGTCAAAATTAAGAAAATACTCAAAGAGTGATGGAAACAAGTTAAAATGACACAGAAGTCAGGTTGAAGGGGCTCTCTCTGTCCAAATGTGGAACAATTTGAATTTAAAATAAACAATGATGATAATAGAATGTAACTCATTAAAAAATAGAATCCATAGATCTATACTGATATAAATAAAGCAAACAAATACTTTAATAAATGGAAGAGGAAACTCTCACTTAGTTTTACAATTCACAAATGAAGAAGGAATGATGATACTAGATTATCATCATTTTGCAAATATTAGGCAAAAATCATCAATGGGTCCTAAATGAAAGTTGATGAAGAACAAGATATTTAAATGTACACAGTCTCAATATACTACAAATTACATATTAATTAAAAAAAGAAAAATATTTTACAGTAGGAAAATCTGGGAGGTACCACCTTAATCAGTAATCAACATCACCATGATCAACAATGGGATAAACTCGTATCACATGCTGCTTCTGTGACACATCACATCTGTGGTATTCCTGCCCCAAATCTCTATATAATCAGATGAACACAAATGGGTAGACACACCGGACAAATGATGAACATTCTACAGAATAATTTACCCACATTCTTCAAACAGTCAGGATTATAAATGATAAATCAAAGCTGAGTAACTATTATAGATTAAAAAAAAAAGGAAAAGGAAAAGGAAATAAAATATGTGATATTGGAGTGGATCCTAAACCAGACAAAAAGTAAACAAAAGACACATTATTTGGACTACTGAAGAAATTTAAATATAAGTTATGGAAATACCAGTTTCATATTAATATTAAAATTCCTGATTTTGATCACTGTACTGTGGTTATATAAGAGACCATAAGGTTGGGGCCAGTGCTGTAGTGCAGCAAGCCGCAGCCTGCAGCCCTGGCATTCATATGGGCGCTGGTTTGATCCCGGCTTCTTCACTTCCTATCCAGTGAATTAGAAAGCAATGGAGAATGGCCCAAATCATTGGGCCCCAGGTCTCTAGGGCCCTGTACCTACATGGGAGATGTGGAAGAAGCTCCTGGCTCTTGATTTCAGCCTGGCCCTGCCCCAACTATTGCCACCATTTTGGGAGTGAATCAGCAGATGGAAGACCTCTCTCTTTCTCTCTTTGTAACTCAGCCTTTCAAACAAATAGACTAAATCTTTAAAAAACAAACAAACAAAAAACAACAAAAGAGAGAATATAACACATCACCCACACCTCATTTTTAACTACTTCAAGAAAAAAAATACATGAATGATGTATACAAAAATACAGAAGGAAACAGAAGGGAAGATACTAAGAGCTCAAGCATGAATGATAAGGCGAATGGGCAAAAATTAAAGTATAAACAATTGTGAATCTGAATCTGGCTAATATAGTTTTGTACTCTTTTTGCAATTTTGTATAAGTTTAGATTATATTAAAATAAAAAAAATTAAGCATACATGTCTGTATCAACTACTCAAATACCCTGGATTTTATTAAGAATGTAGCAGGAAATTTAATTTCATAAAGTGTATATATTACCTTGCTAAAGCAACAGGGAGCTACTTTTTTGTAAAATCAAAAGATCCTATGTAGCAGAGTGAAGGAAAAAAAAAAAAAGCTAACACTGTCTCCGACATACTCATTTCAGGAAGCCGTTTGTTCTAAAGGGTAAACAGAAAAAGTTCAATTTCCTGAAGATGTAATCTAGTATTATCCACACCAGGTGCAATATCCAATCTTATCCAAATAAATCAGTGCAAACGTATGCCTCCAGGAGCAAGAAAGGTCAAAATTGGAACAAACTGTCCAGCTCAAAGAGAAGGAAAGAATGCAAGAAGCGCTTTGTACAAATAAGGTGAATTTATGTGCCAGCACAGATGCTACTGGGATTGAGTTTGACAATAAAGAAAAACTACTTGAGGTTAGGCCAAATTGGAACAGTTATATTTTTATCTACAATATATACTCAGAAACACAATAACTTCTTCCATATAACTTGAAAAATAAGAAAAACCTGAAATAAATGCTTTGTATATTTAGTATGAAGATCTAAGTGATTAAGCATTCATAACTTCTACATATTATGATGCCATGAATGACTTTTTGTCTTTTTCCTCTTTCTCTTTTTCTTCCCCTGTACCTAATGTACTCCTTCAATTTTTTTCTCCCAGCTACCCTGCTTGTGCAGGCTATCCCAATCTTGAATTGCTTAGTGTTGCCAGCAGCACTCAGAGCTGCAGAGGTTGGTGACCTTGTACAAGGCATACACAAGAAATTGCACATTTTTTCTGACAGGGCATTTAAATGAAGCAAAGGTATTTCAAAGTTTCTCACAGAAAAACAATTCCTGCTGAGAAGAGTCTCTGGGCTGCAGAATATGAACTGCCTCCCACTGAGATGCTATACACCTTACAGAACAATATGGCAGTCCTTGACAGCTGTGAGAAAGGTTCACTTTGACTTACAGAAACTTTAGACAAACCTGTGTTATCCTTGTCAAAGAAAAAGATAAATAGTTTAAGAAACAAGGAGAAAGGGTTATAAGTGACAAAACTGACATCTTAAAATTTAGATTTTATTTTTAACGATCTTACCAGTAATTCACTCATTTTAGTTCTTTCCCTTAGCAACAGAAACATTTTCAGTTTCCTAGCTTGTTCAATTTCTGTTCTGCGGCAGAATACTCCATAAGAATACTAACAGATCCATGAATTCACTTTTGTTTCAAAAGAAAATTAAATTCAAAAGCAAAACAAAATTTCATGATTCAATAAAATACAAAGGAAATGTCAACATATAAAGAAAAAATCCCAGTACTAAGTATGAAAAAGGTAAGGTCAATACTATGCAAGTTACTCTACATATTATTTTACTTAATGAAGTGAAGTAAATATTGTGGTTTCCAGACTGAGAAATGTAAGGCTTGAAAGTTTAGGTAATTTGCCCAAGATTACATAGCTAAGAAATGGCTTTATATTCAAGCCTGCATGAAAACCATGTTTCATTTACATAGTCTCTCTTTACTGCCTCTTTGGAATTTTTCTACTAATATTGTAGCAACATAAGAATATCCTGACTTTCCAAATAAAGCAGGAAGAAAATTCAAGGAATAAATGAAAATTTATGACATAAATTGTAGGGATTTAATTTCAACCAAATTCATCACTATTTGACTAGCCAAACAATTTCACAAATTAAAATGAATTATAAATCAACCTTTCCTATTGAAAAAGAATGCTGTCTTGAGTTAATTGTAGAAATCACTAATAAACTAATCCCTAGAAGTAGAAAAAAAATAATGGATAGTGATAACATTTTCTCCTTGGGTATCTATAGATCTTCCTCTGTGAAAGATATACTTGCTCATAATTACCCACTCAATATTCCATACATTCATTTTCTAATAAGATTTTATATGGCTTGAACTTCTTGTTATCAGCCAGAGGACAGGATAGAGTAAAACTTTTTGGAAGCTTTATCCTAGTAATTTGGTTGCTAGCCAGACAGAGTAGCACATATGTTAACTTGGCCAGGAAAAATTTTCCAGAGCATACTAAATAGAGGCCTTGGGGGAAAGCAGTGAGCCAATGAACAAAGCATTTGAATATTGTAAGATAGCTCTTTTCTAGTCTGGAAAGCTCAGATCAAATTCCTGCAAGGCCCATCAATTTCACACTTCATCATCTAGAGCAGGTTGCTATTAACAAGTCAAGGGCAACCCCTGTGGTGAGGACGTCATCTGGAAGCATCCTCGGTCTATACATCACAGGAAGTAGCAGAATCACATTTTGTGCTGTTCATGTTAAGCAAGGTGTACTATTACTTACTATCCACAAATACTTTTTGCCAAGGAACAAAATGGAACATGTAATTAGATTCAACATCTGCACAGCAGGTTTTTTAATCAGGCAGTATTTTTTTCTATTTAGAAGAGAAAATAAAAACAAAAGTCTGAATGGTGTGTATTTATCTATATAAGGAGCACTATGATTTAATGTTAGTTCTGATCTAACAGAAAATATCTTTCCTTGAACATCTGAAATGCAAATCAACATTAAGTGAACATTAATATGAGATGCCTGAATCCTTTCCTGGTCAATGTCCCCAGCATTTGGTGGCAAAAGGTGGCAAAAGTAAATCTTTCAAACCAAGTATTTCAAGTTCTCTGTTTATATTTGTCAAAAAAATTGTAGCTATAATATTGTATTTCAAATCAAACCTATCTCATCATTTACTGCCACCTGTATTAAATTTCCCACTATGGAGACTCCTGCTATATTTTTGTTCATTTAATAATTAATATATTCAACAAACTGCAATAATTTGATAGGAAACATTGCAGAAGAAGTGTTATTCAATACTTAATAGTTTACTGATAGACTAAAACATGAAAAAATTGAGAAATACACTTGTGAAATTTTATAGAATTATGATAGTGCCTCATTTCCAAACTAAAGTCATCATAGTTTATTTTTTAAAATTTATTTATTTGAAAGTTAGAGTTACAAAGAGAGGGAGAGAGGGTAGGAGAGCCAGATCTTCCATTCAGTGGTTCACTTTCCAAATGGCTGCTGGGGCTGTGGCTAGACCAGGCCAAAACCCAGGAGTCAGGAGCTTCATGCAGGTCTCCCAGGAGGATGGCAGGGGCCCAAACACTTGTGCCATCTTCTACTGCTTTACCCAGGTCATTAGCAGAGAGCTGGATTGGAAGTGAAACAGCCGAGACATAAACTGGTGCCTATAGAGGATGCCAGCATCACAGGTGGCAGCTTTAACTGCTACATCACAATGTTGGCTCCCTCCCAGTTTTTTTGTACTCTTGATATGATTCACTGAGAAGAAAACGATATCACACTATTCCTGCTCAAAGTGCATATTAAATCTAATCATTAGAGGCTAGCATTGCAGAGCAGTGGCTTAAGCCATGACCCCATATGGGCACTAGTTCAAGTCCTGACTGTTTTACTTCTGATCCAGATTCCTGTTAATGTGTCTGAGAAAGCAACAGAAGATGGCCAAAGCACCTGCCTCTTGGCTTCAGCCTGGCTCTGCCCCGACCACTGTGGTCATTTGGGGAGTGAACTAGTAGATGGAAGATCTCTCTCCCGTTCTGTTACTCTGCCTTTCAAATAAATAAATAAAATCTTTAAAAAGAAAGATATTTAAAAAGAAACAGAGAGAGGGAGAGGGAGAGGGAGAGGGAGAGGGAGAGGGAGAGGGAGAGGGAGAGAAGATTGCATGCTAGCTCTTCCATCTACTGGTTCATTCTCCAAATGGTTGCAATGGCTGGAGCTGGGCCAGGCTGAAGCCAGGAGCCTGTAATTCCATCCAGGTCTCCCATATGAGTGCAGGGCCCAAGTACTTGGGCAAACTTCCACTGCTTTCTGAGGCATATTAGCAGGAAACTGGATTGGAAGTGGAGCAGCAGGAATTGAACTGGCACTCATATAGGATGCTGGCAATGTAGGTGGTTGCTTAACCTGCTACGTCATAATGCTGGCTCCAAAAAAAACCTTATCATTAGGAAATACCAGACAAACCCAAGGTGAAGAACATTGGACAAAGTAACTTGTCTGTGTCTTTCAAAAATGTCAAGGTCTGCAGCTAGCATTGTGGCTTAATGGGTAAAGCAGATACCTGTGATTCTAGCATCCCATATGAGCCCCCAGTTTGTGTTCTGGCTGCTCCACTTCTGATTTAGCTCCTTGCTGATGGCCTGAGAAAATCAGTGGATAGCCCAAGTCTTCGGGTCTCTGCCGCCCACATTGGAGACCTGGATGAATCTCCTGGCTCCTGACTTCAGCCTGGCCCAGTGCCGCCTGTTGCAGCCATCTGAGGAGTGAAACAACGGATGGAAGATCTCTCTTTCTCTCTGTATTTCTCCCAGTTTCTCTGTAACTCTGACTTTCAAAATAAATAGATAAATCTCTTTTAAAGAGTTTCATGGTGGGCCGGCGCCGCGGCTCACTAGGCTAATCCTCCGCCTTGCGGCGCCGGCACACCGGGTTCTAGTCCCGGTCGGGGCACCGGATTCTGTCCCAGTTGCCCCTCTTCCAGGCCAGCTCTCTGCTGTGGCCAGGGAGTGCAGTGGAGGATGGCCCAAGTGCTTGGGCCCTGCACCCCATGGGAGACCAGGAGAAGTACCTGGCTCCTGTCATCAGATCAGCGTGGTGCACCGGCCGCAGCACGCTGGCCGCGGCGGCCATTGGAGGGTGAACCAACGGCAAAAGGAAGACCTTTCTCTCTGTCTCTTTCTCTCACTGTCCACTCTGTCAAAAAAAAAAAAAAAAAAAAAAGAGTTTCATGGTCAAGAGACAAGGAAATATTGAGGAAGTGCCCCTGATTAAAGGAGAGCCAGAGAGATGTGACAATTAAATGTTGTTTCTTAGAGAATATTACAGTATTAAATCAATATTTATTTCCTAATTTCTTTATATTTAAGAAACCGTGAGTGGACACTGAGGTACAAAGGGTTAAGCCAGTGCTTGTGATGCTCGCATCCCATAGCAGAATGCTAGTTCAGATCCAAAGTACTTTCCTTCCCATCCATCTTCCTGCTAATATGCCTGGGAAGTAGCAGATGATGGCCCAAGTACTTGGACTCCTGCTATCCATGTGAGGAATCCACATGAGGTTCTTGACTCTTGGCTTCAGCTTGGACCAGCCTCAGCTGTTGATGGAATTTTGGGAGAGAACTGGTAGATAGAAGAAATCTCTCATTCTGCTATTCTGTCTTTCAATAAAAATAAATAAAACTTAAAAAGTGTTCTTGTTTTTTAGAAAACATACTCTGAAGTATTGAGGAGTAAATAACGTACATCATTTCTGGAACTCTCTCAAATAGTTCAGAGAGAAAAGGAGTGTGTGTGTGTGTGTGTGTGTGTGTAATTGAAAGAGAGAGAAAGCAAAGATGGCAAAATGTTAAGGGTAAAGAAACTAGGTAAAAGATGTTTTAGTGTTCTTTGTATTGTTCTTGCAAATTTTCTCTATGTCTTGAAAGTATATGAAAGTTGGTCGGCGCCGCGGCTCACTTGGCTAATCCTCCCCGGGGTTCTAGTCCCAGCTGGGGCGCAAGATTCTGTCCCAGTTGCTCCTCTTCCAGTCCAGCTCTCTGTTGTGGTCCGGGAGGGCAGTGGAGGATGGCCCAAGTGCTTGGGCCCTGCACCCGCATGGGAGACCAGGAGGGGGCACCTGGCTCCTGGCTTCAGATTGGCGCAGTGCACCAGCCATAGTGGCCATTTAGGGGGTGAACCAACGGAATGAAGACCTTTCTCTCTGTCTCTCTCTCTCACTGTCTAACTCTGCCTGTCAAAAAAAAAGTATATGAAAGTTAAAAAGTTGAAACAGAATGTAACAAAAGAAAATCTTAGCTTTACTGTTATAGAATATACTATAGTTCAAGAAATGTTTAAAATAAAGTATATACTTTATTTTATATACATAATATATACTTTATATACATAATATATACTCTTTGATTATTTTCGCATATCAAGAAATTGCAGTTTTTGTAAGCTGTCACTGAAATAGTTTTCTCTCAAATTCAAGTAAAACAATGGGGAATAACAGTATGACAATCTCTAGCAGCTAGTAATTGAAAAACTCTTTGCAAAATGTTACTTTACTAATTCAAATAAACAAGAAAATTAATATATAACTATTATATATAACATAAAATAAATGGCTTTCTTGTTACATTCAAGCAGGTATTGTAAAGAAAAACATTCAGGGAATGTTGTCATTTCACAGCTCCTTCAAGCTAATGTGAAAACACATAGGTGCATGTGTGTATATACATAGATGTACACACACATATATATATGTACATATGCCTTTTTGTTCTTATTTAACATACAGTCTATATGGGTTGCTAAAACAACAGCTAATATTTACTGTGTTTTTACTGTTCTAATACTTTAGATGCATTTATCCTATAAAACATAGTGTATCATTACTATGAGGTGAGCTAACATATACATCTATTCTCTTAATTTCAAATTCCTTTCTTATTCATTTCTGTCCATCAAAATCATACCTCAACAGTGAAAGTTTAAATGCCAGTTGCAATCAAGTCTTTATTAATCCTATACTCAGAATTAATCACTACCTCTCCTGAGCTCCTACATGCCTTTATTCAACAACATTTATTAACATTTTCCTAAAAATACATTTAAAAATTACTCCATGAAAAACACTAGGAGTTTTATAAAATATTACAGAATAGAAGGATTTTTAATATAATTTCAACTATATAATGAAGCAGTATTATTAAGAATGTCCTGAAGTTATTAAAAACTCATCAATATGCCAAGCAGAGTGCAATGAACTTTACAAACAATATCTCATTTAATCCTTACAACTATTATATGAAGGAGTAACTGAATTAACATCTGAGGAAACTAAGGCCTAGAGAAAATAAGTAATCTCTTAAGTAGGTGTAACTGGTAAGTGACAGAGTAGGTCTATGTGATTCTAAAGCCCATGACTTTAAACTACTTCCTATTCTCAAGGATGGCAGTCTAATGGAAGAGAAAAACATACACCTAATTAGATTGTATTATAAGCTTAAAATGTATTGCTTTATAAAAAGAAGGAAGAGGTTGGGGAAAGGTTGCTAGGTAACATCTAAGCTGAGTACTCAAAGATAAATAGACTTGTGCTAAAGGGAGGAAAGCCATTCCAGATTGTCTGTGATAGAGAAGTGTCAGAAATTCTGTACATGTACAAAGAAAATAGAAATTAGTTAAGCTCGAGCCATCCATATTCTCATATGGGAAATTAATATTAGAAAGAGAAGCATATATATGTACGTATATATATATTCTGGATACTAGCTAAGAAGGTAAAATGCAAAACTATAGGATTTTAATTTCCCTACTAGTATGAGATGCATAAATTCTGAATCACTTCACTATACTTAGCTCTCAGAATTTATCACACATAAAAATGTACTGGTAAAGTTTTGCTTAATAAGTATGATTTGTTTAATCGGCTCCTAATGGTAATCTATAGAAATCCCATCAAATGAAAAAAAGCAATTAAGATTTCAGTATTTTGCACTCCAGAACAGAGGCTAGAAGAAATTAGAGTTATATATGATAAAAAAGTATATATTATGAAGAGTAATATATTATGCAGTACAATATTAGAGAGGGCAGAAGGAAATAAGGAATGGAAATTTAGGAGTAATCACCAAAAAATCAGACTCCCTAAAGCACACTGGAACATGAGAGATGGATGGCCCATAGAGATCACCCAGCACTATGTTTTGAATACTAGAGATGAAAAACCAAGACAAGCTTAATAAAGTCAGAACCTTAAGGATATCAGTAGTAAACAGCTAGTATTTTTCAAGAAAGTAATTCTTGAAAGGTGCTATATGGAGAAATGTTAAAATAGAGTATTCTCAGCAAAAAGGTTAAGTAAAAGAAAAACAAACTTAAGACCTCATTCAATATTTAACTTAATTTGCTGTTCTGAGATTAAATCAAAATGGACTCTGTCAATCTCTGTAAAAGAATAGATAATATATATAAACAAATGATATCTGTCTTCTGATTATAAAAGTTATGTATACATAACAATGGTAGGAAATTTGGAAAACCAAAAACAAATGAACAAATTAAATAATCAGCTTATAAAATCCATCAGCCAAGACAGTGATTATTAAAAAGCTGCCTGAAAAAATGATAATAATTCTAAGGATTCTAGAAAGAGAAAAGAGCAATTGAAAAGGCACAGAGGCAGTAAACTATATGGCACTTTTAGGAATCTAAAAATAGCAACTTGGAATAAAAATATCAGAAGAGGAAGATGAGGTTTTAGTTGATCCTAAATGGCATCTTCCTGTTGTGGGCTAATTAAATGTGGTTCCTATGTGTAAGTTACTTTTATCCATGTATTAGTGGCTGTATCCTTTATCATCAAATCCACACTGAATCATGAAGACTGTCCCTCTGTAGATCTGGACTTACAATGGCCTCTTGGCAGCATAGAAGTGACAACTGCATTTATATCTAGTACATTGAGTTTATTTTTAAAACTAATTCCCTTATCTAAATTAAAAAAGTGAAAATAAAATATTGTTCAATAATACATAAAGAAATGGGTTTTTAATTAGTTGGTATAGTCTTAATCATATATCTTTAGTAAACTTGAAATAATTCCATTACTTAAATTAACAAATTTTTGAAATAAGTGTATTCTCATACATTATGATTTTTTGCTCTACACCTGCTTTACAGAATGGATTATATGGGCATAATAAAAATCCTTAATAATTCTTTTAAGGGAAGAATATGTTACAAATAAGATTTTATGACAGTAGAAAATAAATCTTAACATTAACCACATTAACATTTAAGTAAAAATCAGCCTATCTTAGCCAGCCATATTATTTATGGCACGAATGCTAATTAAACAATTATTTTGAAGTTAAATTTAAGTATACTAATACTTTCAAACAAAGCAAATTAAAGAATTTAAAAGGATACCAATAAAGTGTTTACTGCTGTAATCCTCAAATATATGAAAGATGTTTTGTTTCTTTTAAAACTAACATATTCTGTGTTAGTGAATGTGTAAAAATAAAAACCAAACTCCAAACAAAAATAGCATGCCTGCTTATCCCTAACATCCTTTCTAATTTCAAAGAAAATTTTTCACACTTACTGAATGCTAAGAGCTAATTTTCAAAACAAGAATTAAATAACCTACATTATGTATAAAAATACATAGGTATAAGCAGATAAAAACTGTTATACTATTTCTTGTCAAAACACATTTTTATTCCATAAAAATGTTTCAAGTTAAAAAAAAAACTCATGAAAAAGAAAACTGATCATTTTATCTCACCTTAGTAATGTGTTTTAAGTTTTCACAAAATATAAGACCACACTAAGGAATTTACTGCTCAGTTTTTCAGAGGGGCTTCTCCTCCCTAACTGTACCCCAGTTATAAGGATACAGAGAATAGAACGACAACAGAGGCGATTATTGTGAAATGTAATAGGAACCACACAGGCTGGGCAGTTTAGCCAACAGTCTTTAGAGGATCTTTCAAGACAGTTCATTCTAGTCTACCGCCCTGGCCACCTGGCCTAAGGAGGGAGACAAGCCTTCTAGGTTTTGTTTTTTTCAGTATGAGAGTCCATGTTAAATCGTTTCCTGGCTTCTGCATACCACAGTCTTACCAGCTTTGTTAGAAGAATATACAAAATGTGAGATAGATAAGCTATTCACAAAAGATAATGCAGCTAGTCAGTAAACATGCTAAAAGCACAGTATATTCAATATCCTAGTAACCTAAGATCCAACAACTGAAAATCAGTTACTACTACTAACCAACTAAATTACACATTTTTTAATGACACCATTATAATGAAGACAAAAGCTTGTACAATTAGTACCATCATGCACAGAAACTAGAACACTGGAAAGGGGCCACAGGAATAAAGCTTAGTAATCAATAACAAAAGCCACAAATGTGTTCACACTTTGCACAGTAGTCCATCTTCTGAATTAATAACTTTCAGAATAATTTTAAATAGGAGAAAGAGTATTTGCATGAACACAGTCATTCCAAAGTAATTTGTAATAGAAAAATATCAATTGCTACATCAGTGTTCAACGAGAGGGAAATGCTTGAATAAATTATGGTACGTCTATTCAAGGAAAAAATGAAAGAAAGAGAAACGAAGATTTTCTAAAAGTCTAAAATTCATTCTATGAATCCATTGTCATGAAAGTGATTTACAACAGTCAACTGTTACAGTAGTATTATGATTAAGATTAAATTAATCCAATAAATAATAATAATAAAAAAGATGAGTCTTAGTAAATGTGACAAGTGTCAGTGGCAAAATATTTGAGGGTAGGAGGAAAGAATAAGCCAGAGTGTTTCCTCTTTCCCCAACTCCCTCCCTCTTGCCATCCCTCTACTTCTCCTGTGGTGTTTCTCTTCAGCTAATGCTCCAAAGACCTCAAAAGTCTTTATGGTGAATCATTTCAAGATCCTAATGCTTCCAAGGTACCTCCAAAGCAGTTTTCAGTTACATTTGGGGGAAAGTTGTAATTACCAGATACCTTGAACTGGTCCAGACATTACTAAGAGCAAGGTTTGCACAGATGAGTCAAAAAGTATCCAAAGGTCACCCTTTGCTTCATTTTAATACCAATATCTCCACCCCAGAAGAAGCTTAAGCCTTACTACTTTAATATGAATGAATACACGTCAAGACATATTTATAGACTGTGCCTGCCTGAACTTGTTCTGACCTCTAATGCAATGATAAGAACTTCCCCTTTTACATATTCATTTTCCCCTAAAGTAAAAGCTATCTGTTTTCCTTTGTTCCAAGAATCACAACTTTGGAAACAATTCCCTCTGGTATTCTTATTTGCTGCAAAGAAATTACTTTGTGTGACAACTTCTGGTGCATTTCTTGAATGAACTCACCAGAAAGTGGGCCCACAATTTTCTTGTGTAACATTTCCAGCAATAGCTGCATCTCTTCTGTGGCTTTTGCTCACCCAGATAATCCTTTTCTTTGTAACCAGTTACAGGTTTTGATTGGTGACCCCAGCTCCTGGGTTCCAGTCACATTACCTTCTTCTAGCAGATTCATATTGTTGCTGTTCTTCAGAATGAATTACTATCCTCTGTTTGGCTTTTAGAACTTTTATCATTGTTATAACTAATACGCTTGATCAAATTATTTGTTTGAAATATTTGGAGTGGTCTCTGTCTTCAGAAACGACCGTGACTGAATACTAAAGTGGCTCCAATTAATATAAAAGGAGCAAACATGATTAATGGCAGCAAAAACATTGAGATTGTCAAATGGCTTATATCAGTGTGTGTTTGCACTTGATTTTCATGGGACTCTGGCTTTCAGGGAAGCTAACCCCAACTATGTAGCAATATCCTGAATATCTAACAGATATTTAATTTGAGCTGTTTTAAGATTGCTAGAAACTGGGGCTGAAAGGTATACTCTCTAGGGCATTTTCCTCTTGAAAGTAGGAAACATTGCATAGCAGAACTTGCTAAAAATACCAACGGAAGGAAGACTTTTCTGTCTCTCTCACTAACTCTGCCTGTCAAAAAAAAAAAAAAAATACTACGGTTGTACAATATTATATTCTGGGAAAGTTATCAGGAATGTTGATACAGCAATACTGCTATCTTCTGAGATAATGCTGGTCAAATGAGAGTTTTTGTCTCTTAAGTAAAGTTTTCAAATTCTAGAGAACATTATAAGTCAAATTGATAGGAAAGAATAGTTTAGTGGGCCATGACCACCACTTAAATTAAATTAAATGAATTAAACCTAAAAATAAATGAGAGAGTAGAATAGAAAAGTATCAAGGTGCAATGCATATAATAAGGTAAAAATACTACTTTACAGTATAAATTTTTGCTTTAGTTATACAGTACATGTGTATGTGTGATTGAGGGTATATGTGAACTAGGTTGTAATAAACAACCTATTTCTTTGCTTTTTCTTTAAGATTCATTTATTTATTTGAAAGGCAGGGCCACAGAGAGAGAGAAAGACAGAAAGAGAGAGAGGAACCTTCCATTCGCTGGTTCATCCTCCAAGTGGCCACAAGAGCCAGGTCTGGCCAGGCCAAAGCCAGGAGCCAGGAATTCCATCCAGTTCTCCTACATGGGTGGCAGGGCACAAGTACTTAGGATATCTTCTGCTGCCTTCCCAGACACATTAGCAGGAAGCTGGATTGGAAGAGAAGCAGCCAGGACTGGAATAAATCTTTTTTTGTTTAAAGAGTTACACAGAGAAGTAGAGACAGAGAGAGGGGTCTTCCATCCACTGATTCACTCCCCAGATGGCCATAACGGCCGGAGCTGCACCCATCTGAAGCCAGAAGCCAGGAGCCGCCTCTAGGTTTCCCACATGGGTGCAGAGGCCCAAAGACCTGGGCCATCTTCCACTGATTTCTCGGGCCATACCAGAGAGCCAGATTGGAAGAGGAGCAGCTGGGACTCGAACCAGCACCCATATGGGATGCCAGTGCCTCAGGCCACAGCGCTGGACCCGCACCTGGAATAATTCTGATGACTTAAGCAGTGACTCCTGGAAGTCATGGGTCAAAAAAATTTTGAGAAAAAAATCAAATTATTATTAAACATATATTTTTAATTCAATGATAAATAAAGCAATATAAAAACCTTGGAATTGGGGCTGGCGCTGTGGCATAGTAGGTTAAGCTTCCACCTAAGGCGCTGACATCCAGTGTGGGCACAGATTTGAGTCATAACTATTCCACTTCAGAGCCAGCTCCTTACTAATGGCCTGGGAAAGCAGTGGAAAATAGCCCACGCACTTAGGCCCCTGCACCCAAGTGGGAGACCTTGAAGAAGCTCCTGGCTTCGGATCAGCCCAGCTCCAGCTGTTGCTGCCATTTGGGGAGTGAACCAATGAATGGAAAACCTCTCTGTCTCCCCTTTCTCTATCTATAACCTGCCTCTCAAATGAATAAATAAATATTTAAAAACAACAACAACAACCTTGAAACTGTTTGAAGTAGGAGAGGTAGGCTCAGAAAACTCAAAAGGGAAGAACTTCAATTCAAATGTTTCATGCAATGTATAACTCTCTGTACATCTCACATACAGAGTCGGGATTTTTAAAAATACCAAAATAACCATTGTCATATTTACACCTTTGGCACTGAAAAAATACATGATACAGTGGAACACTAAAAATTGGTATATAATCTCTTACGTGAAAAGACAGAGGATCAATATAGTATAAGTGGTTAACACAGATTATAGATTCAATGCGATACCAATCAAAATACCAAAGACATTCTTTTCAGAGCTGGAAAAAAATGATGCTGAAATTCATATGGAGATGAAGGAGACCTCGAATAGCTAAAACAATCTTGTACAACAAAAACAAAGCTGGAGACATCACAATACCAGATTTAGGATATACTACAGGGCAGTTGTAATCAAAACAGCATGGTCTGGTACAGAAACAGAAGGATAGACCAATGGAACAGAATTGAAACACCAGAAATCAATCCAAACATCTACAGCCAACTTATATTTGATCAAGGAGCTAAAACCAATTCCTGGAGCAAGGACAGTCAATTCAACAAATGGTGCTGGGAAAACTGGATTTCCACGTACAGAAGCATGAAGAAGACCCCTACCTTACACCTTACACAAAAATCCACTCAATATGGATTAAAGATCTAAATCTACAACCCGACACCATCAAATTATTAGAGAACATTGGAGAAACCCTGCAAGATATAGGCACAGGCAAAGACTTCTTGGAAAAGACCCGGGAGGCACAGGCAGTCAAAGCCAAAATTAACTATTGGGATTGCAACAAATTGAGAAGTTTCTGTACGGCAAAAGAAACAGTCAGGAAAGTGAAGAGGCAACCAATGAAATGGGAAAAATATTTGCAAACTATGCAACCTATAAAGGTTTAATAACCAGAATCTACAAAGAGATCAAGAAACTCCACAACAACAAACAACAAACCCACTTAAGAGATGGGCCAAGGACCTCAATAGACATTTTTCAAAAGAGGAAACCCAAATGGCCAACAGACACATGAAAAAATGTTCAGGATCACTAGCAATCAGAGAAATGCAAATCAAAACCACAATGAGGTTTCACCTCACCCCGGTTAGAATGGCTCACATTCAGAAATCTACCAACAACAGATGCTGGTGAGGATGTAGGGAAAAAGGGACACTAACCCACTGTTGGTGGGAATGCAAACCGGTAAAGCCACTATGGAAGTCAGTCTGGAGATTCCTCAAAAGCCTGAATATAACCCTACCATTCAACCCAGCCTTACCACTCCTCAGAATTTACCCAAAGGAATTAATTGGTAAATAAAAGAGCTGTCTGCACCTCAATGTTTATTGCAGCTCAATTCACAATAGGTAACACCTGGAATCAACCCAAATGCCCATCAACAGTAGACTGGATAAACAAATTATGGGATATGTACTCTATAGAATATTATACAGCAGTCAAAAACAATGAAATCCAGTCATTTGCAATAAAATGGAGGAATCTGGAAAACATCATGCTGAGTGAAATAAGCCAGTCCCAAAGGGACAAATATCCTATGTTCTCCCTGATCGGTGACAACTAACCGAGCACCAAAATGAAACCTGTTGAAGTGAAATGGACACTATGAGAAACAGTGACTTGATCAGCCCTTGTCCTGACTGTCGAGCAACAACTTAACTATTTTATTCCTTTTAGTATGTTTTTCGTTGTACTTAATAACATTGATTGAACTCTTCAGTTAACACACAATTATTCTTAGGTGTTTAAATTTAACTGAAAAGTGATCCTTGTTAAATATAAGAGTGGGAATAAGAGAGGGAGACGTACAGTTCGGCACATGATCAATATGACTTGCCCCAAATGGTAGAGTTAGAAACATGCCAGTAGATTCCAATTCAATCCCATCAAGGTGGCATGTACCAACACCATCTCACTAATCAAAGGGATCAATTTCAGGTCACAATTGATCATAATGAAAGGACTAAGAGTCAAAGGGATCACATAAACAAGACTAGTGTCTGCTAATACTAACTGAAAGAATTAAAATGGAGAGAACGATCCAACATGGGAAGTGAGATACACAGCAGACTCATAGAATGGCAGATGTCCTAAACAGCACTCTAGCCTCAGAATCAGCCCTTAAGGCATTCGGATCTGGCTGAAGAGCCCATAAGAGTATTTCAGGCATGGAAAGCCAAGACACTCTGGAAAAAAAAAAAAGAAAAAAAATCCTAAATGAAAGATCTCCGCAAGTGAGATCCCAGTGGAAAGAATGGGTCATCAAAGAAGGAGGTACCTTTCTCTGAAGGGAGGAGAGAACTTCCACTTTGACTATGACCTTGTCTCAATAAGATCGGAGTTGGCAAACTCAAAAGGCTTCCATGCTCATGACAAGAACCTAGGGTGATTACTGACGCCATAAACAAGAGTATCAGTTGGTAAGTCAGCAACAGGAGTCACTGTGCACTTACTCCCCATGTAGGATCTGTCCTTAATGTGTTGTTCAATGTGAATTAATGCTATAACTAGTACTCATACAGTACTTTACACTTTGTGTTTCTGTGTGGGTGCAAACTGTAGATATCTTTACTTAATATATACTAAATTGATCTTCTATATATAAAGATAATTGAAAATGAATCTTGATGTGATTGGAATGGGAGAGGGAGCGAGAGATGAGAGGGTTGCGGGTGAAAAGGAAGTTATGAGGGGGAAAAAGCCATTGTAATCAAAAGCTGTGCTTTGGAAATTTATATTTATTAAATAGAAGTAAAAAAAAAACAGTCTGGCTCTAGAGGCCACACTTTTAAATCACAATCTGGCTTCAAATTCCAGTTATATATATTATGAGTTACAGGACTCTGTTCAAACAATCTAATTTCTCTATATGTCAGTTCTATATTTCTACCTTGGGGATGATAACAGCTTACACTGAACTGGTGGTTATCTGGATCATATGAGTTAATATTAATATAGTGTTTTCTACATACAAGAGACTTTATTAATAGTCCCCTTTAGGGGCCAGCGCTGTGGCACAGCGAGTTAATGCCCTGCCCTGAAGAGCTGGGATGCCAGTTTGAGACCTGGCTGCTCCACTTCCAATCTGGCTCTCTACTATGGCCTGGGAAAGCAGTGGAGGATGGCCCAAGTCATTGGGCCCCTGTACCCATGGGGGAGACCCAGAAGAAGCTCCTGGCTCCAGGCTTCGGATCAGTGCAGCTCCGGCTGTTGCGGCCACCTGGGGAGTGAACCAGCTGATGGAAGGCCTCTCCTTTCTCTGTGTAACTCTGCCTTTCAAATAAATCAATAAATCTTTTTTTTTTAAAAAAAAGTCCTCTTTAAATAAGACAAATATAACTGCTAACTGAAAAGAAAAATACTCAACTCTAAATTCTTTAGTATTGTTATCCCTTTGCTTTTTCATTTATTTCTGTTTTTTTCATCCTTACAGAGATATTTTTCATGGGAGACTAACAACAAAGGGCTTCAGTAAAGACAGATTTCTAAAAACAAACTTAGTATTTTCTGAAGTCTTTAAGTTTCACTTGGTTATGTGAAATTTCCAGGTTGATGAGTCACCGACAAGAGGAGAAAGAATGGCAGATTTCATATGGTGCCAAAACACCATATGGATTACGGTTCATTTGTTTGTCTTGTGCATTATGTAAATAGAGGAGATATGCTAGGCATTCAGTTGACAGAGATTTTGTCACTTGTCACTCATCTTTTTTTTTTTTTAGATTTATTTATTTGAAAGTCAGAGTTACACAGAGATAGAAGGAGAGGCAGAGACAGAGAGAGGGAGAGGTCTTCCATCAGCTGGTTCACTCCCCAATTGGCCTCAACAGAAGGAGCTGCGCCAATCCGAAGCCAGGAGCCAGGAGCTTCCCCCACGCAGGTGCAGGGGCCCAAGGACTTGGGCCATGTTCTACTGCTTTTCCAGGCTATAGCAGAGAGCTGCATTGGAAGTGGAGCAGCTGGGACTTAAACCGGTGCCCATATGGGATGCTGGCACTGCAGGCAGTGACTTTACCCACTATGCCACAGCACTGGCCCCCTGCCACTCATCTTTAAAACATATATGTATATGCATATATATTATTCATTTTACTTGAGAGGCAGAAGGAGAGATAGGACAGAAAGAGAGACAAACACACACACAGAGTGAGAGAGAGAGAGAGAGAGAGAGAGAGAGAGAGAGAGAGAGAGAGAAACTCCCATTCCCATCTGCTGTTTCACTCCCCAGGAACAGGGAATATAATCTAAGTTTCCCACATATGTGACAGCAACACAATTACTTGAGTCATCAATGCTTTCCTAGAGTCTGCATTGGCAGGAAGTTGAAATTAGGAGCCAAAGATGAGAACTGAACCCAGGTAACTCTATATGGGATGCAGGCCGCTCAACCAGTTGGCTGAATGCCCACTCTCTAGAATATATTTTTTTAATGAGACAGGTTATTCTTATTTGGGATACATTGAGTCTTAATTGAAAGCAACGTGACTGGGGTCGGCGCTGTGGTGCAGCGGGTTATCACCCTGTCCTAAGTGCCAGCATCCCATATGGGCGCTGGTTCAATATCTGGCTGCTCCACTTCTGATCCAGCTCTCTCCTATGGCCTGGGAAAGCATGGAAGATAGCCCAAGCCCTTGGGCCCCTGCACCCGCGTGGGAGACCCAGAAGAAGCTTCTGGCTCCAGATTGGCCGGAGTTGCGGCCAACTGGAGAGTGAACCATTGGATGGGAGACCTCTGTCTCTTCCTCTCCTCTCTCTGTGTAACTCTTTCAAATAAATAAATCTTTAAAAAAAAAAAAAAAGGCAACCTGATTGACTAATTGAAATGATAGAATCTGAGAGGTTTTTTCTTTTGTTTTTTACTTAAAAACACATAGGAAAGAATGAAATGGACTCTGTTCCCCAAAAGGCCATTAAAACTAAGAATAAAGTTGTTCAGGGAAATTCAGACTACCTTATCTGTAAAAAAGAATGGATCAATTTAAAACTGAGAACCAATTTTTTTAAAGCTTACGTGGTCTGTAAGTAAAACAAGCAAAAAGTTCATCAACAGAAACTAGTCACTGAAAATGGCAACCTGGAGCTGTGAAATGTCAATTTCACACTGCACTAAGCATATCCTACCAAACATGACCAAGCTGCTGTTTGGAAAAATATCAATGCCTGCTACTACATTTCTTGAAGTAATAGGTCAGACATATTATATTAGCCAGGTCATGTATAAAACTGCATTCACTTGGACCTACCCACAGGAATCATTTCCCATTTGTTTCAGTGTTTATCACTTTTTAATCAGATGTGTTAATTGACCCAGAACAACAAGAATACTTCAAAGAAACTGTAGTTAGGGTTGTTATAAGTAAATGCTAAGCTTTTCCTAACAAAGCATTGGAGGTAGTCTTAGTGAATTAGAACAGGCTCATCCAGGATTTCGGGCCGATGGTCACAATGCATAACTCAGCACTACGATCTGCCACTCACAGACCCCTTTCAGTCAGGTACCCACCATAGTATTGACAGCCCTCGTCTGAATGATTTATTTGGTGATAAAAATTATGCAGGGGAGGACTATTTTCCATATGAGACGTTCCTTTGGCACAACACTTGAAATCTGACCTCAGGGACTGAAGATGTAGACACTTCCAGTCTGACAATAAAGCAAAAGAATATGTTGCTGTCGTATTCAAAACCTCTAGGGAATTTTCTCCCTTGGGTGGGAGCCTGGAGACCTACCACCTCTCAGCCCTTACCTGACATGACTAAATGAGGTCTGTCAGTAATAGGCAGGTAAAGGGTGGTTCTGGAAATAGAATTTTCAAACTCAAGCAAGTTTAATTGAGGGGGACAAGCCACCCAGACACACACAAAGTGAGTGAGATTTAAGGCACAGAAAAAGGCTAATAAGCCAGTCCTTAACAATATTAACAAGTAATTCTCTCCATGTGCTTCTGGTCAAGCCAGTCAACAGTCAATTTCACAGAAACCCCAGGTTTTTATTATATTGTGAGCAACATGGTGGTCAAGAAGAGTCAGTAAAAATGTTATAGCCCTTAGGTGACAGGCACTACACAGAATCAAACAAAGAATCTGCATTGTGGCTAAGGCGCTGATTGCAAAGCTGGCATCCCATCTGCAGTTTGAGTCCCAGATGCTCTGCTTCAGTTCCCTGCTAATGCGCCTGGGAAAGCAGCAGAAGATGGCTCAAGTATTTGGACCCCTGCCACTCCTGTGAGAGACGAGAATGAAGTTCCCGACTCCTGGCTTTGACCTGATAGTTCAGTCTTTTCTGTTGTGGCCATTTGGGGAGTGAACCAGTGGATAGAAGATCTCTCTTTGGCTTTCTCTCCCTCTCTTTCACACATTTTCACTCTTATTCTGCTTTTCAAATAAGTAAATAAATCTTTTAAAATTACTTGCAGAATCTAGAAACCACAAAAACACTGCTTTATACTTGGCAAATACAGAAAATTTAGCAAATTGATTCTGAACCATCTCATAAGGAAAGGTAACAATTTGCTATTTCAATAGACAAGACACTAGTCTTCGGTAATATACTCTAGAATGTCACTTACTAATGTCCATAGTGCCAAAAAATTAATAATTATAATACTGATGCCTCTGTTCTCTCCAGAAAGGAGAAAGTATAAAGGGTTATATGTGAAAGTATAAAGGAATATATAAAATTGTTCATTGTTCAGAGTTCCAAATGAATGGAAAATCGTTTTGAAATAAAAAGAAAAATCCCTCTACTTCCAACTCCCCCACAAAATTGTAAAAATTAGATTTTACTATATATATATTTAAAAGCATAGAGTATAACATTATAGGCTCTCAGCTGGTTCAAATTTTACTACTCCATCTACAGCTGCCATACATTTGAAATTCAATTTCAACACTCATTCTCTCCAGCTCACTTTTGTTAATGCTGTTAATGTTAATACTTTACATTCTTCACTGTGTTTATCTATAGTTTATTTTCTTTTAAGATCAAATCCAAGACAAGCTTAACCTGTTGAGAACCTTCCCCAACCAAGAATTAATTTCCCTCCTGGGTTTTCACAACACCTACAAATTGCCTCAGTCTGCCCAACTCAGTCCTGCTACAAACAGAAATTATGTTCCTAAAATGTAATATAGTTGCAGAACCTACCTGGTAAGATCAGTCTCTGACAAAATAGTGAATAAAGAAAAAAAATAATGGTTTCAAATATATTTCCTTAGGAAGAAAAGTTTTAGAAGGCATCTATTTGAAAATAATATAGTCACTTGCTCCCAGGGGCTTCCAAATAGGAAACTCTACTGCTGAGGCAGACTTCCTCACAGTCATTGTTAAGAGCCATAATTAGTCTATTAGGCAGACCTTACTGACTTAGAATTCATTGTATTTTATACCTGAGTTTCTCTCTCTCTCTCTCTCTCTTTCTCTGTGTGTGTGTGTGTGTGTACTTTGTAAAGCATAGCAAAATGCTTGTATCATTAACTGACCAAATTATTAGATTGCAGAAGGCATAACTTTCTGGATTGGTGTTCTACATTTGAAAAAGTAGAGAACACAGGTTTCCTATCTCAGCACTGCTTCTTAGACCCAAAGAGATGGCCTACTGAAGAGGAAATGACAATAATTACCACAATCTGCTGCTTAGGTACAGAATTATAAAACTTGATTCTCAAAACACTGATTCTGAGTTAATGTACTGCATTTCACTGACCATTCCATTAAAAAAATGAGTCTCACTGTAACCATGGAAAAAAGTCCACTTTTGTTCTAAGGCCACATAGATATTTACAGATATTTATCATCATTTTTTAGTAAATTTAAGCATATCATATATGAGAGATAATTCTTTAATGTTTATTTTTCTACCTCTGAGAAAGGACTCATGATCGGATTCAGTGTCGTATCTCACAACTCCAATTACTTCTCATACTATTTCTCCCTTACAATTCATTCATCATTGTATCCCAGTGTTCACCAAACCTCTGCCTTCTTGGTGTTTGGTCACTCAGCAAGGCACAAGAGTTATAAAGGTGAATATCCAGTCCTTGCCTCAAAAGAGGTCAGTTTGTTTGGAGGAGATAACAAAGTCTAAGAGATTTTGAAAATAAACGCAGCTAGTAACATCCACTCTGTCTCTTGAGCTTCATCTTTCAACTGGGGTTCATTTGAACCACCACCCTTCATGCTGCCTTGTAGAGGTATGT
The DNA here is from genome assembly GCF_964237555.1 of Oryctolagus cuniculus. Lineage (NCBI taxonomy): Eukaryota > Metazoa > Chordata > Mammalia > Lagomorpha > Leporidae > Oryctolagus > Oryctolagus cuniculus. The sequence goes on from NC_091439.1 coordinate 59,416,300, forward strand.
CATTCTCCCTCAATAACTAACAACAACAACAACAACAACAACAACAACAAAAAAACAAAAAACAAAAAACCTTTCTTGGGCTCACATTAGCACAATGGAAGCAGCCTGACATCTTAAAAAACATCACAAGGATAGAAATGTGTGCTTGGTAAGAAAGGTTAAGAAGTGAAGAGTGTTCTTGGTAAGGAAGGTTAAGAAGGAAAGAGTTTTTTTAAATAAGGAAAGGACATGGTTTGTAAGAATGACTATCCTGATGGCTAGTTTACTCTAGACTGGAATGGAAATGATGGAATGTTTAAAGTAAGTTGAAGAGGGTGTGTGGAAGTCACAAAAGGTTATGAAAGGAAAAAATATTGGACATGCTAACTGCTGCTCCAGGGGGTATCTGTGCCATGTTCCAGGAAGAATGTTGTCTCTGGGTCAATCAGACTAGACAGGTACAAATCCAAATTCGTACTTTTCCTGAACAGCTCCAGGACCAGGCCAAGCAGGGCTGGGATTTCTGGCCTGACATCTGGTCATGGAAATCCTGGCTATTTCCTCTCCTTGGCCCAATAACTTCGGTAATCTTGCTGCTTCTCTTTGGACCTTATGTTTTTAATGCCCTTGTTTGTTTTGTCTCTAACAGAATAAAAGGTGTTGAACTCCAAATGGTTGTCGGACAAGGCTTCCAGCCCATTCCATTGGATGACCTGAGCAGCCCTCTGGACTGAGCAGGACAGTCTTTCCAAGGCCACTGTCACACATCATAAGACAGATAGCAAGAGGAAATACCCAAATCCCCCTCATGCCCAAATCCGCCCACATGCCAGCTTCGAAGAAGTTACAGAAAACAGAACTCCATCCATAATCCCAAAGAAGAATTTTGGGTATTACCTCTTGAGGGGGGAATGTTAGGTAGGAAGTCAGTTATGAGCTTATGTGTGTGTGACATAAAGGCCTAAAGAGAAGACATCTATGTCCAGCATATGCATCTGCATCTCAAAGTCGTCCTGACAATGTTTCAGGGGCAGCCCGGTATTCGAATCCTGCCCTGCCCCCTTCTACCTGATAACCTGCCAGGTGGAGGTCCCCGCCCCTTCTGCCTGACAAATCTTCCACAATATCCCAGGTGCAGCCCAGTCTCTGCATTTCAAATACCCTGCTCAGGATCCCCATTCTCCAGGGGTCTTGCTCACCCTTCCTCTAAACTCAGGATGGCACCAGCTAGGCTTCCTCCTGTCTGATACCTTCAGGGGAAAACTCAGATAGAAGTTTTTCTATTTACATCCAAAAAGCCCTTTGTTCCAAGAGGAGCAGAGGTGGGGAAGCAAGACCCATCTCCTTAAAAACCCCTGGCCTCAACCGGACTGCACGCTCAGCCCTCTGCCTCTCTGCTGAGCCGCCCACCTGGTCTGGCAGGTGTAATCTCTCCACTAAACCATGTAACCTCCACACTCCCCCCCCCCCCCCCAGTCTCTCAGGCTCTCTCTGGAGAGGAGCCCATCCATCCTTACGGATGTCCCTTCCCTAATAAACCTTGCTATTTTACCTCCCACAAAAAAAAAAAAAAAAAAAAAAAAAAAAAAAAGACTTTGCTATATAATTAATGTAGAACAAATAGGAAATGTATATATATTTTATATATATAAATATTTTAAATACTTTATATGTATATTATATATATATTTATAAACAAGTAACATGTAGCCCTCAAATATTCTTAGACTTTTGATCTTACCATTGCAAGCTGACTTCTAGAGCTCAGGCACTGTGTCGTTTAACCTGTCATACTCTTTAAAACCAACAGAAACTGCCCACCTCTGCTAAAATGTTCTATATACAAATGGTACGAAAATACAAAAACCATACAATGTCTCAGCTTGAAGAAAATTACACTGATAATCGGAATTCAAAAGACAAATGATATTCTGAGAAAATATCTTAGGCAAATAATGATGAAAATATTTACTTTGCAGGGCCGGCGCCATGGCTCACTAGGCTAATCCTCCGCCTTGTGGCGCCCGCACACCGGGTTCTAGTCCCGGTCGGGGCACCAGATTCTGTCCCAGTTGCCCCTCTTCCAGGCCAGCTCTCTGCTGTGGCCAGGGAGTGCAGTGGAGGATGGCCCAAGTGCTTGGGCCCTGCACCCCATGGGAGACCAGGAGAAGTACCTGGCTCCTGCCATCGGATCAGCGCGGTGCGCCGGCTGCAGCGTGCCAGCCGCGGCGGCCATTGGAGGGTGAACCAACGGCAAAGGAAGACCTTTCTCTCTGTCTCTCACTGTCCACTCTGCCTGTCAAAAAATAAAAAAAAAGAAAAAAAGAAAAAAAAGAAAATATTTACTTTGCTAAAGAACTCAAATTGACAAGAAAACTATATTAAATAAGATACCTGCAAATATTCAGTCTTACTATGATAAAGTAATATAAAATAAAACAATGAATTATCCCTATTTGCCTATGGAAATTACAAAAAAATACAGATGAGTTAATGCCAATAAAGGTGGAATGAAGCAGGGACTCTTGAACATTGCTGATAATAAAGCAAACAAGTAAAGCCCATTTCAAAAACTAATTTAGCAATATGTGTAACAAGCAGTAAAAATGTTCCCATCCTTTGATTCCATTATCTTTCTTCTGAGGAATAACTGAAAGCATAGAAATAGTTAAGGGTCAGGGTCAGCACTATGGCGTAGTGGGTAAAGCTGCCACTTACAGTGCCAGCATCCCATTGGACACAGGTTCAAGTACCAGCTGTTTCACTGGCTGTGCAGCTCCTTGCTAATGTGCCTGGGAAAGCAGCAGAGGCTGGCCCAAGTCCTTGGGCCTCTGCACCCATGTGGGTGACCTGTAAGAAGCTCCTGGCTTCTGGCTTTGGACTGGCCCAGCTCCGGCTGGGAGTGAGCCATTGTATGGAAGATGTCTCTCTCTGCCTCTGTCTCTCTGTAATTCCGACTTTCAAATGAATAAATAATTTAAAAAAGAAAAGAAAAAGTTAAGGGTAGGATATTTTCATTACAGTGTTATCAACGGTGTTGACAAGTTGAGAGCTATTTTATATTCAGCTGCAGGTTATATTAGGGATAGTTTTATTATATTTTGACTTTTTAAATTAATTTTTGCCAAGTATAAATACTATATGAAGTTATTTGTATTCTTTAATATGCTTTCATAAGTTTCATCACTCTTCCTGATAAGAGGAAAGCATTATCTCAAGAGTCAGTACAAGCATTTGTAAAGCTAATTACAGCTTACAGCTTTTCAAAAATCAGAAAATACTGCATTCATACTGAAATAATATTTTTGTCTAGAAACCTGTATACTTTATAGACATTCAAACCTAACAAAGGCCTCTTTCTAGTAGATCAAAGGGATGTATCTGTTTGTGAAATAGATTGAGAAAAATGCTCCATTTACAATTAAAAATAATAAACACAGATGTCACAGAAAAACACAGCTAACATCAACCATTTCTAGTCCTTGACATGGAGATATAAAAGATCTTAGACAGGAAACTAGTTAAATATAACTGTTTGGGTTTAAAATTTTACTCAGTGTTATTCCCTTCTACATCTACAAAAATTTCCATTTTATTTGAAAGGCAGAGAGAGAGGCGGGTGGAGTGGGAGAGAGAGATGGAGAGAGATTTTCCATTTACTGGTTCAGTTCCCAAATGCTGCAATAGTAAAGGCTATGCCAGGCTGAAACCAGAAGCCTGGAACTCAATCCAGGTCATCCACATTGGTGGCAAGGACCCAAGGACTTGAGGCATATCTGCTCCCTGCCACAATACACATTAACAGGAAACCGGATCAGAAGCAGAGGAGCTGGGACACAAACCAGGCACTTGAGATATGGGTATCCCAAGCAGCAACCTAACTACTGTGCCATTGCTAATGATACAAGCTATCTGATAAAAGAGGAAGAAACCTGGAATGCAAGATCATTTAGTTAAGAAATGCACAAAATTTGCAGCTCATTAGCAAGATCTTTAATTTTATCATTTTAAAACATTTAATGTTTAAAAAAATTTAATGTTTAAAACATTAATGTTTAACATTTAATGTTAAAAGGAACCATATTCCAATAACAAAGGGTTGAGTTCATCTTAGGAAAAGGAAAACTGCAGTCACTGTGGAGAACAGTATGAAGATTTCTTAAAAAACTGGAAATGGGTGCTGGCACTGTGGCGCAGCAGGTTAAAGTCCTAGCCTGAAGTACCAACATCCCATATGGGCGCTGGTTCTAGTCCCAGCTGCTCCTCTTCCAGTCCAGCTCTCTGCTATGGCCTGGGATAGCAGTAGAAGATGGCCCAAGTCTTTGGGCCTCTGAACCCATGTGGGAGACCCGGAAGAAGCTCCTGGCTTCAGATCGGCAGAGTTCCGGCCCTGGCGGTCATTTGGGGAGTGAACCAGCGGGATGGAAAACCTCTCTCTCTTTCTCTATTTCTCTCTGTAACTCTGTCTTTCAAACAAATAAAATAAATCTTAAAAAAAAAAAAAAAACTGGAAATGGAACTGCCATACAATCTGACAATGGCACTACTGAGTATATACCCAAAAGATATGAAGTCATTTTATCCAAGAGATATCTGCTCCACCATGTTTATTGCAGTACTGTTTATAATAGTCAAAATATGGAATGAACCAAAGTGTGCATCATCATATGAACGCAGAAATAAAATGTGATACATATATAAATGGAATATTATTCAGCTACAAAAAAATATGAAATCCTGCCACTTACAGCAAAATGGATGGAACTGCCAGACACAGAAAAACAAATACTGAATGTTCTCCCTTATATGTGGGAGCTAAAATTAAAGCAACAACAACAAAACCCAATCTAGACACAGAATGTTGATTACTAGAGGCTGGAAGAATTCAAGAGAAAATGATTTCTGGATTAAAAAAAATAGAGGAAGCTAGGCATATTTCATTACTTGTGACAAAGCACTAATATGAGATGTTAATCTGAGAAACTGGGTAAGGCATACATGGGAACTCTATTACTATCTCACAATTTTTGTTTAATAAATTTAAAGCTATTCTGAAATAAAATGTTTTAAAACTGAATTTTATGTGCTGCTTTTAATTTTTTAACAAGTTCAAAATTTTAAGCCTATTAAGCAGAATCCAGGGGCCGGTGCTATGGCACACTGGGTTAAGCAGCTGCCTGCGATGCCAGCATTCCATATGGAGACAGGTTTGAGTTCCATCGGCTCCACTTCTGACCCAGTGCTCTGTTAATATGCCTGGGAAAGCAGTGGAGGATGGCCCAAGTGCCTGGGCCCCTACACCTATAAGGGAGACATAGAAGAATATCTTGGCTCCCAGCTTCAGCCTGGCTCCACCCCAGTTGTTATGGCCATTTGGGGAGTGAACTAGTGGATAGAAGATGTCTCTCTCTGTCCTTCTCTCTCCAACTGTGATAAATAAATCTAAACAAACAAACAAAAAACAGACTCCAATAGTTTTATGGCCATTATAATTCCTTCCATTACCTCCCTTCTCCCAGAAGTCTGGATTCAAGAATAATCTAATTAAACAGCAATTTTCTATAACAAGTATGGCTATTGAAAGTAATGTTCTGGGAAAATTATAGTATAGACAAAAATAACATTATGTGGGATGAACAACTCTTCCAAAACATTTTTTCTAATATGGTCAAACTCTCTCGACCCACAAAGCCAAGAAATTTCAAATTGTATTACTTTTGCTTAAACAGTAGCAATATTGATCAATGTAACTTCACATACAGGTATCTGAACAGACATCGTAAGTGGCGACTGTGACATAATTAGGCAGTACAATGGAGGTAAAATTAGAGTTCTCAACTCAGCTAATTAATGGACAATGTGTCGTGATTATGTGTTACTCAATGCATGTTACTTGGCCTTTTCAGAAATTTCGAATTTTCTTATGTTACGTGATTTTGAATTTCTTCTTTATTCTTAATTTTTTATAATTACTCTGCTAGACAGCTTCATTTTGTCAGTTCAATTCAATCTGCTCTCTGCTTGGGCTACTCAATAGATTTGTATGCCTTCTGGCATTATTAGGAATTTGGTCAGTGAAAAACTGAAATAATAAAAGATAGAAAGATGGATAAGATATAGATGGATCTGTACCCCAATTTTCTAAGGCAGAGCTCCTAAATCCCTTGAGATTTTTTAGGTGAGAAGCATCTTTTGTTCTAGTGGGTGACTCTTAGTGGACTCCTAGATGAGGGCTGGTTGCTCCCATATTTCACAGAGGGGGAAGGGCTGGAAATGGAGTAAAAATCTATCATATCCATGTGATAAGGATTCCATAAAAATCCCTGAACTATAGGGATCTGAGAGCTTCTGGGTTATACAAACATTTGTGGGCCAGGAGGGTGGCATATTCCAACTCTATAGGGATAGAAACACTATGCTTGGGACCTCTCCAGATTTCAGTTTATGCATCTCTTCAGATAGCTGTTCATCTTTATCTTTTATTATATCCTTTACAAATAAACTAGGGAATTTTAAAAACTTATTTAATTGCAAGATAGACACACACAGAGACACACAGAGACAGAGACATAAAGGATTCCTATCCCTGTTTCATTCCCCAAATGCCCGCAATGGCTGTGAATGGACCAGACCAAAGCCAGGCCAGGAACACAATGGAGGTCTCCCATGTGGGTGGCAGGAACCCATCTTTGTTGCCTTCCAAGGTTTGCTTTGGCAGGAAGCTGGAATCAACCAGAGCTGGAAATTCAACTCAGGCACTCCAATATGTGAAGCAGTCCTTAACTGCTAGGCCAGCACCCAACTCCTAAACTAGTAAATTTAAGTACAGTGTTTGTGTTCTATGCACTGTCCTTGCAAATTCATCCAATTTATGGAGGGAATCATGAGACCCTTGCCTTATAATCGGTACACTAACAATCTACGGCATCCACAATAAGAGGCAGTCTTAAAGGCCTGAATCTTCAACCTGTAGGGTTTGACACTATCTCCACATAGATAGCATCAGAATTGAATTGAATTACAGGATACTCAGCTGGTGTCTGCTGCAGAATTTCTTAATGTGTAGGGAAAAACCTCTACAACTGTGGTGTCAGAAGTGTTGCCCTGAGTGGTAGGAAAAACACTTTGGGTTTTCCTACATCTCAGAGATGGCCCTGTAGGAGATTAGATAGCAAAGGACACTGAGGCCAGGGTTATTTATTTCTTTGGCTCTCACCCTTCTGCAGGTCACTTGGGGCTGCTTGAAGGTTACTGTCCTTCTCTAAGCAGCAGCACATACAGAACTTCTTTCCATCTCCCCATCCAGTAAGACCACAGGTGAATACAACTTGTAGCTGCTAATTCTGTTTTCTTGCAGGATCCCAAACTCTATAATATTGATTACTAACATGGCCTATTCATGACATTAAGTGAAGACAATTTTCTATTTATGACTACTCTGTTGTCCTATAGTTCAAGATGATGTTTTTCTTTCTTCTGATGATTTAATCTCAGGCAACTATTTTTTTCAATGTCTGTGAGCTATTGTTATTGTATAGCTCTTAGGGAAATATCCTTGTTTCAGGTATAGCTCCAATGAGTTGGCCTAATTAAACAAAAATAATGAATGGTTGTATTTGGGTACCAAGGGTAGTCTGTTCAAAGTACTGAATAAAATAGTTCATTGTGTAGTTGAGCTGATTCTTATCATAACTGTCTGGAATAACACAGAGAATGCCAATTTAAATTGAAATGAGTAATACTAATTAGTTTCTAGTAACAGAAAAATAAGGCTCCATTTCATTAATTCTCCATCTCCTAAATGTTGTAAATATTTAGGATTTAAAAAAATAATAATTCTTGGGGTGGGTATTTTGCAGAAGCTGCGGTTGCTTGCAACACCTGCATTCCATATCATCAGTGTGCCTGGTTCAAGTTCTGACTACTTGGCTTCCTATCCAGAATCTAGCTAATTTGTACCCTGGGAGGCAGCAGATGGTGGCTCAGATACTTGGATTCCTGCCACCCTCATGGGAGACCTAAATTGACTTCTGGACTCCTGGCTTTGCCCTGCCCCACCCTAGCTGTTGCTGGCATTTGGGCAGAGAATCAAGTGAATGGAAATCTCTCTCCTTCTGCCTCTCAAAACAAACAAAAACTTTTGTGATATCAACAAATAGCTTTTAAGCTTGTTGCCAGCATTGTGGCATAGTGGGTTAAGCTGCTGCCTATGACACTGGTTCCGGTCTGGCTGCTCCACTTCCTACCTAGCTCCCTGCTAATGTACCCCGGAAAGCAGCAGAAGACGGGCCAAGTACTTGGACCCTTGCACCCATGGGGGACATCTGGATAAAGCTCTTGGCTCCTGGGTTTGGCCTGGCCCTGCCCTGACTGTTGTAGCCATTTGCTGAATAAAACTACAGATGGAAGATTTCTCTCTTTCTCTGTCTCTTCTTCTTTCAAATAAATAAATAAATAAATACCTTTTTTAAGTTTTTAAGCTTAAAAAGTACATTACTTACTGTGAGATATTCAAATAAGTCTGGAAAGGTAATCCAGGGATTACCAGAAGATTCTAGAAGATGCCATTTTTGCAAATGTACAAAATGGAAGTAATATAAAACTAGTTTTACATTAATTATAGACAGAAGTTGCTTTTCAGGCTTCCAGAGGCATTATCTATTTTTTATATATACAAGGGTAGTTTATAGTATACATATAGTATATTATATATATGTACATATATATATATAACACACAAATAAAAGAGGAATCCTTTTGAAGGAATCTTCAAAAAAACTCATGGAGAACACAAATTATGAAAACAAGTGTGGATTTCAGTATTTTTGTATCAATTTTTCTTTGGAAGTAACCTTGTATATATTATATATAGTTTGTATGTTTTTTTTTTAAGATTTATTTTATTTATTTGAAAGACAGAGTTACAGAGAGAGGTAGAGACAGAGAGAGAGGTCTTCCACCTGCTGATTCACTCCTCAGATGGCCGCATCGGCCGGAGCTGTGCTGATCTGAAGCCAGGAGCCAGGAGCCTCTTCTGGGTCTCCCACATGGGTGCACGGGTCCAAGGACTTGGGCCATCTTGTACTGTTTTCCCAGGCCATAGCAGAGAGATGGATTGTAAGAGGAGCAGCCGGGACTAGAACCGGCACCCATACGGGATGCCGGGGCTTGAGGCCAGGGCTTTAATCCACTGCGCTACAGTGCTGGCCCCATTATTATTTATATAATTTATATATAACTACCAATATTTTCTGTTGCTCATACCTTTATTAAAAATCATGCTAAAGGCTAGAACTAAATATTTTATTGTGAATATCTGCTTTAAAGTAAAGGTACTTCCCTATTCCTTGCTGCTTCTGGATGACATTCAACGGTAAGTTTTGCTAAACTGGGTTTCTGGGGAGTGGATATTTGGTCTAGTGATTAAGATGTTCATTAGGACTCTATCTCGTGTCAGAGTGACATATCCTTACTCTGGCTCCTGATTCCAGCTTTCTATTAATAAGATTCCAAGAGGCAGGGAGTTGGGTTCCTGCCATTGATGTAGGATTGATTTACCAGCTCCCAGCTTTAGGACATTGATGGTTGCCTGCATTTGAGGCGTGAACCACCAGATGGGAGCACTCTCTCTCTCTCAAATAAACAAAAACACTTTTGAAAAAATGAGTTCTTACTAAAAATTCACCCATTAATAATTTATGTGAGCCATTTGTAAACTTTCATCCAAAGATGCATCATTTTAAAACATTAAAGCCTACTATTACAATATTCATTTTCTATGATCACTGGAGAAACTCAGAAAAAAATGCAAAGAAATTCTTGGAAAGTCTTATGTTGAAATGGGTACTCATATCCAGCCCCAACTTAACATGGGTGCTGCTGGAAAAACAGCAGGTCTGGAACAGTGCCCTGGACTCTTTGGAGAAGAGTCTTCCTGAAACAAAATAGGCCCACTCCCAACACACGTCAGCACTAGCTGCAGTGGCACTATACTAGTTAGGACTAGTTTTCAGAACTAAATACTTCATTGCCCATAAAAATACTAGTTTATTTTTGTGAAGAAATATGATCTCTGAAACATACTAATATGTAGCAACATTCACATTTAGATGGATAATTTGAAGTCCCCCCCTTTTTTTAAATAAAAATAGAAAGATTTTTAAAGAAATTTATTTGAGAGGCAGAGAGACATAGACATAGACACACACACACACACACACACACACACACATATAGCTCCCACCCGCTGATTCACTATCCGAATGCCTACAAAGGCCAGTGCTGGGCTATAGCTAAAGCTGGGAGCTAGGAACTCAATCCCAGTTTCCCGTGAAGGTCCATGGAACCCAATTACTTGAGCGGGCTTCCCAGAGTGTACATTAACAGGAAGGTGGAATTAGAAGCCACAGTAGAGGACAGAACCCAGGTACTCCAATGTAGGATACAAGCACCTTACCCAGTGTTTTAACTGTTATGCTAAACACTTGCCCTGATTTGAAGTTTCTTATCAATGAATTCATAATTTTCCTAAAAGCATGACAATTTTCAAACTTGCCTAGTGTTACAATAAGTGACTAGGGAGTCAGCAATAGACTTAAATCTCCTTGACTGTTCAAGAAATACCCATTTTGTTCATTTGGACAAAACAATTCCAAATAATTTGTGCATTCTACATGACTCAACTAAAATAAAGTTCAGATAAATTTGGATAATCACATAGGTATTTTCTCATGCCAACTGTTTTTCTTTTGTTTTAAAAATCAACACTCAGAAGATTGTATGTAATCCACTTGAGATACTGGCATTAAAATGTTTTTTTGGTAATCAGTCATCATGGTCTCTATCTGCAAAGTACTTTAAAACATGGCCTATAAATAAGATTCTTGAACTGTAACCCCAGAGATACAACAAAGCATAACATAATATCAAGAAGAATTACAGTACATCTATCTCCAAAAGGAAAAAAAATACTTTTAACTTTTTTCTTTAATCACATGCCATAGTTAATAAACAAAAAATGCTTTGTATTTCAGTAAGAAGAAAATTTGTTTTCCTGACTTAAAAATAGAAAAGAAAAAAAAGAAAAAGGTAAGAGCCTCAGTGAGCCATATATTATATTGATTTAAACCAAAGCTGTGAGGCCTGTTTTATCAATGCTCCTGTGTATAAAAAATTGTTACCTCAATGGTAGATACTGACCTTGCACTCTTTTTGTTAAAGTTTGAAGAAATAAAACTTGATTTTAATCTTGCTACTCCTTTTCAGGCCTTGTTTATAAGAAAGTGTTTCCAGAGGATTTGGCTAACAGTATAATGTTATACTATTTATGTGTCCTTTATATATTTAAGCTGAATTTGAAGTTCAATATAAACTCATCCACTAATTTTGACAGTGAAAACAAAATAGTCTCTGTTTTCAATATTTTCAAATGCACACTACTTAGGTGTGCAGCCTGAAAAAATTTCCTTATTTCTCTTCATAGCATCCACAACACTCTAACATATATAATGCTGTAACATCTTTAAGGAGTTTTTTGAAGTGGTTTGGGGGAGGGCCTAGAAAAACCTATCAGTCAGGTTTAACACTTGAGCTATTCTGGATTGCATTAATCAATTTTCTAGCACAAAGTTTGTAAACAAACTCATATAATGCTACATCAACTTGAATTTCCTTGTCTCTCTGGGATTTGAGGAAGAATAGTCTGTGAAATGGACTTTCTGTCAAAGGTAAAATCAATGTTTATCTGTGTATATTATATATTAAGATGGCTTTGGGGGCTAGCCCTGTGGCTTAGCAGGTAAAGCTACCACCTGCAGTGCTGGCATCCTATATGGGCGCCCATTCCAGTTGCGGCTGCTCCACTTCCGATCCAGCTCTCTGCTATGGCCTGGGAAAGCAGTAGAAGATGGCCTAAGTCCTTGGGCCCCTGCACCACGTGGGAGACCCAGAGGAAGGTCCAGGCATTGGATTGGCGCAGCTCTGGCCATTGCAGCCATTTGGGTAGCTCACTTGGATAGTGACCAGCAGATGGAAGACCTCTCTCTCTCTGTGACTCTGCTTTTCAAACAAACAAACCTTTTTTTTTTTTTAAAAAGATGTCTTTGTAGCCCATGCCTTATAGCAAACTATAATTTGATTCATAAGATATCACGAATTTTTCTGAATAAGGATATCTAAAAATGGTGAGCTAACAAGTGTTTCAATATCATTTCCCAGATTTCTCTAATGTCTGTGAAATTATATTTTTAACTTTTTATTTTGAAATAATTATAATCTCACAGGAAGTTGCAAAAACAGCATATGGAGTTCCACAGAGCTTTCACCCAGCCAACCCAGTGGTAACATCATTTGTAATTATGGTATAGTATCTGGGGCCAGAACTCTGGTGCAACGGGTTAACGCTCTGGCCTGAAGAGCCAGCTTCCCATGTGGGCGCCGGTTCTAGTCCGGCTGCTCCTCTTCCAATCCAGCTCTCTGCTATGGCCTGGGAAAACAGTACAAGATGGCCCAAGTCCTTGGACCCGTGCACTCATGTGGGAGACTCAGAAGAGGCTCCTGGCTCCTGGCTTCGGATCAGCACAGCTCCGGCCGTTACGGCCATCTGGGGAGTGAACCAACAGATGGAAGACCTCTCTCTCTGTCTCCACCTCTCCCTGTAACTCTTTCAAATAAATCTTTTTAAAAAATTATGGTATAGTATCAAAACTAGGAAATCATTGTGAGTACAACATTGCTAACTAACAGACCTCACTTAGTTCTCACCAGTTTTTACATGTATTCATTTGTGGGTATATGTACCATCTTATGCTATTTAATCTGATGTTCATATTTGTGTGATCACCACATTACCACAAAGGGGCATCCTGCCACATGCAACCCTGTTCCCTGACAATCATTTACCTATTCTTCATCTCTCCAAATTTATCCTAGTGGGTAAAGCTAATGTCTGTGACACCAGCTTCCCATTAAGTGCCAGTTTGAGTTCCAGCTGCTCTACTTCCAATCTAGCTTCCTGCTAATGCACCTGGGAAAGTAGCATAGGATCCCCCAAGTTCTTGAGACTCTGCACCCTTGTGGGAGACCCAGAAGATGCTCCTGGCTTCTGACTGGCCCAGTCCTGGCCATTGCAGCCATTTGCAGAGTGAACCAGCTGATGGAAGATTTCTCTCCCTCTCCCCCTCCCCTTTTCCCTGGCCATTACAGCCATTTGCAGAGTGAACCAACAGATGGAAGATTTTTCTCCCTCTCCCACCCCCTCTCCCCCTTTCTCCTTCCTTTCCCTCTCCTCTCTCCTACACCCCTCTCTCCCTTTCCCCTTTCCCCTCTCCCTCTCTCCTCTGCTTTTCAAATCAATAAAATAAACCTTTACAAAATTTTTTTAAGTAAAAAAGAGAATGTTACAGACATTAATCAAACCGACTAGGTAACCTTTTGAGATTGCCTCACTTTTTGAATCATAATGCCCTTTGAGATCCATCCAGGTTATCAATAGTTCATTTTGTTTTATTATTGAGTAGTAGTACACTGAATTGAGGTACAAAGATTTGCTTAATAATTAACCCACTGAAGGACATTTGGGTTGTTTTCAGTTTTGAGGCTACTAAGAATAAAGTGCTATAAACATTCAAGTGTAGATCTATAAGGATATAAGTTTCCATTTTTCTGGGAGAAAATCCCAGGAGTACAATTACTGATCTTTGTGGAAATTTTATGTTTAACTTTGTAAAAAAATACTACCCATTGTTTTCACCATTCTATTAGCAATGTACAGTGGTACAGTTATACTGTAACCTTGGTAGCATTTAGTGATGTGTTTTTTTTTATCTTAGACATTCCGATAGATAGCAATATCTCATTGTAGTTTTAATTTACTTAAAACTAGAGCTGTGTAGAAATTTTTTCATGTGCTTATAGGTCTTATGTCCTCTTTGGTAAAATGTCTGTTCATACCTTTTGCCCATTTTTTAACTGGACTTTGATTTATTTTTTTAAACTGTTAATATTTGAATACTCTAAATTCTAGATTCAAGTTCTTTGTCAGATTTGCAAATATCTGTGGCTTGCAAATTTTTTTTCTAGTCTGTAGATTGTTTATCATCTTTGGTAGAGCAAATGCTTTTAATTGATGAAATTCAACTTACGAATTTTGCTAAAACTATTTATTTGAAAGGCAGAGTTACAGTGAGAGAAAGAGAGGGAGAGATCATCCATCCCCTGGTTCACTCCCCAAATAGTTGTAATGGCCAGCGTGCAGCCAGGCCAAAGTCAGGAGCTTCATCAGTGTCTGCCCAATGGGTACAGGGGCTTTCTAACCACTTTAGCAGGGAGCTGGATCTGAAGTAGAGCAGCTGGGACTCACATCGGTGCCCATATGGGATGCTGGCATTGCAGGTGGCAGCTTAACCTGCTATGTGACAATGCCAGTGCCAGCAACTTTGTAAATGCATTGCACCTTTGGTGTCATTTGTAAGAACTCTTTATCCACTCTCAGGTCCCAAAGTTTTTATTTATATTTTATTCTAAAGTTCTATAGATTTGAATTTTACATTAAATCTATGATCTTTTTGTATTAACTTTTATATAAAGTGTACACCTTAGATATTCTTTTTTTGACGATACATTTCTGGTTGATGCAGCAACACTTGTTGAGAAAACTGTCCTCCTTCATTGAGTTGCTTTTACATTTTTTCTTGAACTTACATTCTGTTTTATTGACATATTGCCTGTTTCTCTCATTACTGGAGTTAGGTATAAATTTTAACACTGAATAGTCAATCCTTCTATCTCTTTTTCAAATTTGTCCCATATAAAATATAGAATAAGCCTGTCTATAGTTACAAAACAATCTTGTTGAGATTTTAATAAAATTGTGTAGACTCTATAAATAAATTTGAGGAGAATTTGGTTAAATTATTATGTTACTTAAGTAAAATTTCCTTAAGTATAAAGTTTAAGCAGTAAAAAAGCTTTATTATTATTATACAATTGTAATAATGCTTTAAATAGTTCTTTTTTCCTTAAATCTTTCAATATTTCACATGAAGAAATTTTAAAACTTATTAAATCCTTTAAACTTTTACATGAAGAATGTAACAATGAAAAATAAAATTCCTTTCTACCAATACTCTACCTCCTTATGTTATCTTCCTTAAGATGTGATGATATATTATTTTTTTCTTAATTAGAATATTCACTTACTAGTTATTCATTAAAGCCTAATATAAAAATATTCCTATCATCATGACTATCTCTCTTAACTACAGAGCATAATTAATTAGTATCCCATAATAGAGTAACATTTTAATATAAGGAATGCTTAGTGCTACGCTGGAAGAATTTTGCTTAATAAAATTTTACTAACTTCTCTGTTAGTTTCAATTCCTTATGGTAATACTCTAATTGATATCTCTCTGTACTAGAAAAACAATGAATTTAATTCATGGTTTGTTCTATATCACTCAAATACATGTATATAACACATACTTATATGATATATGTCTATTTCAATTTCCACACTGATACACATTAGTATTTTGGTATTTAACAAAGAGTAATACTGTTACGCAAATAACTTGTTATTTGGAATCTTGTTATAATCTAAACTATTTAAAATAAATTCTGTCCATGTTTATATATACTAACTTTCAGAAGCATTTAACTTCAGATTATAAGATAGTTTAAATAAATACTTTAAAGAATACTTTTGCAAGGCACCAAAATGCTTGTTTGGAACTTCATTCAGAATGAAAGAAAATAGCTATAAATTTACAGAATTCTGAGTCAAATATGGTTAGGTTTTGAATCTCACAGCTAAGCACAACTTAGAGAAATGAAAAACATTTATGTTAAGCAAAATTTTTCCAGATAAAAGAAAAAGAAAACTAAAACCCTTTGATCTCATTCATTTGGTGTGCTTTTAGCATTTTACATACCAAAAAGTTCAAAATGTAAAAGTATTTTAATATACAGTTATTCAATATAAACAAAAAAGTTTTTAGGAATATATCCCTATATTATTGTGCTGAAAAATTTTTTAAGAAAACAAATATGTTAATTTTTAGTCTTGTGTAATGCATTGAAGTAGAAGTAATAAGAATCTAAGAATAGTATTTCAGAAAAATACTTTCTTGAAAGTGGTTATTACTTTTATTTATATTATCAATTTCATTATCATTATTAACCATCACCAATAATATATTATAGCTGGTCCAACATAGAAGTTTTCATAGTTCAGAAATGGCCCAGAGGTATGTACCTGCTCTTATATCTGACTCTATACAAAGAATTAAGATGTAAAGAAAGATATGGATAGCTCCAATGTTCATGTTACTCTGGTGGCAGGAACTGAAATCAAAGCAGTCAATGTACAAATTATATTAGTTGCAGCAGAAGTAACATCATCTGGATACTTTTTAGAAACACAATCTTAGGACTCCAGGCCAGACCAGTACAAGAACCTTTGGGGCAGGGCCCAGCAATGTTTGAATAGCCTTCCAAGTGATTCAGATGAATGTCCTAATTTGAGAAGCAAAGGGATAGGGCAAATTAGATCATTACCCTGTCTAAAGGCCTTAGAGCAAGATTTTAGGTAGTACCAAAACGAGGGTACTACTGACTTCTGGGGTAGACAAATCCTTGTCATGCAGAACTTTCATTATCCCTGTTCTTCAGGCAAAAATAGCAATAAATACTGCTCCTAAATGTTTATCATATCCCCAAAGGTTGATAAGAAGCATACTAAGAATTATCTTCCTCCACGATAAAGCTATTCCTCTCTGAAGCCCTTGACCACTCTCTTCTCTTGCTAACCCAAATCATTTCTTCTGGAAAAAGAAAGTGTTTTGTTGGTTTGCTGAAGTATACAACAAAAGGGTTGCAGATGAGGACATAGATTTTACACTGAGACCAATTTTTACTGGCTATATCACATCTCAGTAACTTTTATATTTTCTAAATGTCAAGGATCAATTTCTTCCTTCTAATGTGAAATATTTTACAAAAAATAAATGGGAAAAAACTAAATGTTTTAAATAAATAATTTTCATCAGAATAAACTTTAAATTTAAAATCTTAGATATTTACAATTATGATATATAAATAGTTGACAGAGAAATGCATTGCTTCTAAGAGAGGATAACCTGCCACTAGATTTGAAGAATCATAAATTCCTATATAATTACAAATTCAATCAGTGATCAATACAAAAAGAAAACATACCAGTTCATAATTCTTTTTTTTTTTTTCTTTTTTGACAGGCAGAGTTAGAGAGTGAGAGACAGAGAGAAAGGTCTTCCTTTTTCCGTTGGTTTACCTCCCAAGTAGTTGCTACGGCCAGCGTGCTGCGCTGATCCAAAGCCAGGAGCCAGGTGCTTCCTCCTGGTCTCCCATGAAGGTGCAGGGCCCAAGGACCTGGGCCATCCTCCACTGCCTTCCCGGGCCACAGCAGAGAGCTGGACTGGAAGAGGAGCAAAGCGACAGAACCGGCGCCCCAACCCGGACTAGAACCCGGGGTGCTGGCACCGCAGGCGGAGGATTAGCCTAGTGAGCCGCAGCGCCGGCCATAATTCTTTTTCTAAGAAATTAAATTTATCTACCCCAAGCAATGATATCTACTAGATTTAAAGTCCTCAAAGAAGGAGAGAACTTAATTTCTTCTTGTAGAACTCTGATATTAATTTATTTTTTTATTTCAGTTGAGAAGTATATACCCTAAGTGAGGTGACTTGGGGCAAAGGTGAATGGGTAGTGAAGTTTAGGGTCTGCATATACTCATATTATCCCCCATCATTCTCCTAGGAGATGATACTCTCATGTAGTTCAAAAGCAAAACCAAAGCCTCAGGTGTACGTAATTGGGCCATATTTCTAAAACTGTAACGTGTAGCAGTAAAAGAGAATTACTTTTCTTTTTTCTCTTCTATGAGGTCTTCTGACTCTCTGCTCCCTCCTATTTTATTGGTTATTCTGAAGTGGAAGCGACTCCCAACATAGCAACTACCTAAGAACTACAGAGAATAGAGAGGGCCATCAGGAAAGAATGCATGGAATGAGTGACGAAACAGTTCTGTTGTAGGTCTTAAGATAAAAGTCTCTATCCAGTCCCTTTTTCATACTCAGAAGATAAAAATTTATAAGGCAATAATAGAAGTAACTCTGGGGTTATCAAAAGGGTCCCCAGAGCCTGGCAATATATAGCCTAGCTCATCACATGGAGTAGGACATCAAACAGTTATTTGAGATCAAATAATAATGTAGGGTATGCAATTCCTAACTTTTTTTTTTTTTTTTTCAGATTTATTTATTTGAAAGTCAAGAGTTACACAGAGAGAGGAGACTCAGAGAGAGAGAGAGGTCTTCCATCCGCTGGTTCACTACCCAAATAGTCGCAACGGCTGGAGTTCTGCCAATCCGAAGCCAGGAGCCAGGACCTTCCTCCGGGTCTCCCACTTACGTGCAGGGGCCCAAGGACTTGGACCATCTTCCACTGCTTTCCCAGGCCATAGCAGAGAGCTGGATAGGAAGTGGAGCAGCTGGGATTCAAACCGACAACCATATGACATGCTGGGCACTGCAGGCAGCAGCCCCATTCCCTAACTATTCTGAGTGAAATAGAAGGTTATTGGTTTTATTTTTAAGATGGTGGCCAAAGCTCATTCTATTAGGGGACATGATTAGCAGTAACTTAAACCTTTTATTCCTCATTTTATAGAATTCATCTGGTACAAACACCACATTTATCTGCATGAGGACTATAACTATGTATCCTCAGTTCAAAGAGGAAAATAACTGCAAACTACCTAGAATTCAACTTAGTAGGTACATTTTTCACATTGATATGGATAAAGCATTTCTGAACTACTCTTCATATATTACAGGACTGAAAAATAAAGACAATGTTGGGAATGATGATCTTCAGTGTTGAAAAGGTAGATACCAATATGGAATTTGGATAAACTAGAAGAAACTTATTGCACTGAATTGGAATAGAGGTATCAGTAATAACAGGATTTTCAATATATAAAGATAATGGATACAGATACATCAATAAATACTGATGTGTATGGTTGTGTGTATGTAT
The DNA here is from genome assembly GCF_964237555.1 of Oryctolagus cuniculus. NCBI lineage: Eukaryota > Metazoa > Chordata > Mammalia > Lagomorpha > Leporidae > Oryctolagus > Oryctolagus cuniculus. The sequence goes on from NC_091439.1 coordinate 59,435,356, forward strand.
GTGTGTTTTCATTATGTCTATTTCTTAACAAATTTATACATTCATTTCCCTGCTGAGATGTCCTGGAAGCTGAAACACTCCGTCTGCAATGATTACATCTAGTGTCCAAATCTTAGTTTCTAAAACTACTGTGTTCTTAGAATTGTATATCACTATGTTCCTAAATCTGTACATATGAAATACATGAAATGTGTGTACCTTAAATAAAAAAAATTCAAGTTAAATTGCTGTGTACTGAGTTCAAATTTTTGTTTTTTTTTTTTTAAAAACATGTATCAAAATAAACATGGTTTACTCCTTAAAAAATTCTCTCTAAAGCACAATGAATCTTAAAAACTAATTAAAAATTAAAATAAAAAATCATATATTAAAAAAGCTATTCTCTACTAAAAGGAACTGCGACTCCTTAGAAAAACAGCTGATTCAGGGCTGGGGCAAGAAAATGACATGATGAGCCTGTAATGCTTTGTTATGCCAGAAATTAAAGCAGCATAGAATGGGGCATTTTCAAGGGATCAGAAGCCAGGTTGAAAGGATTCATAACAGAGACAATTTGAACATTTAAATAATGATACTGATGAATTAAAACTAAGTTAATAAAATCAAAATTCATGCGCTGAAGCTGATAATAAGTAAATAAATAAGGTAGAGGGAAAGCTTTCTCACAGTGGAGTGTCAACTAATAAATACAGAAGGATGACAGTGAAAAATAAATCACCATTTTAAAATTATCATATGCAAAATGAATCAAACAAATGTAAATTAGTGACTGAAAATTTGAAAATAAAAAGGATATGTCTTAAGTCCCGAAGTATCTCCCTACAAATTACTTATTTTTTGTTTTACAAATTACTTATTAATTCTATAAAGCAAATAGTAAGATTATAAGAGAAACAATTAGTAGATTCCACCTAAAATAACTGGATGAAAATGTCAAAGTGTGCCTTCTGATAAGATGCACTGAGAAGCACATAACACTATTTCTGTGACAAAAATGCTTAACTTGAATGAGAAAACAGAAAAACACAAGTTGACAGATGTTCTTTTTTTTTTTTTTTTTTTTTTTGACAGGCAGAGTGGACAGTGAGAGAGAGAGACAGAGAGAAAGGTCTTCCTTTTTGCCGTTGGTTCACCCTCCAATGGCCACCGCGCTGATCCGATGGCAGGAGCCAGGAGCTAGGTGCTTTTCCTGGTCTCCCATGGGGTGCAGGGCCCAAGCACCTGGGCCATCCTCCACTGCACTCCCTGGCCACAGCAGAGAGCTGGCCTGGAAGAGGGGCAACCGGGACAGAATCCGGTGCCCCGACCGGGACTAGAACCCGGTGTGCCGGCACCGCTAGGTGGAGGATTAGCCTAGTGAGCCGTGGCGCCGGCCACAAGTTGACAGATGTTCTATAAAAACTGAACTGAACTAAGAAAAAAATTGTCCATGTTATCAAAGACAAAGAAGGGCTAGAAACTATCTTATGTTAAAGGAGACTAAAGAGACCTACAATTATAAGTGCCATAATCTATAGGACGATATATAAAATAATAATATGAACAAAAATAAATATCCTGTTTGATACTTATATCATGACTTTGTAAGAATATATCTTTATTCTTAGGAAATAGTTAAGTATTTAGGAGTAAAAGGGAATTATGCCTGCAACTTAGCCCCACAGTTAATAAAAATATTTTTAAAGCCGGCGCCGTGGCTCAATAGGCTAATCCTCCACCTTGCGGCGCCGGCACACCGGGTTCTAGTCCCGGTTGGGGCGCCGGATTCTGTCCCGGTTGCCCCTCTTCCAGGCCAGCTCTCTGCTATGGCCAGGGAGTGCAGTGGAGGATGGCCCAGGTGCTTGGGCCCTGCACCCCATGGGAGACCAGGAAAAGCACCTGGCTCCTGGCTCCTGCCAGGATCAGCGCGGTGCGCCGGCTGCAGCGGCGGCCATTGGAGGGTGAACCAGCGGCAAAAGGAAGACCTTTCTCTCTCTGTCTCTCTCTCTCACTGTCCACTCTGCCTGTCAAAAAAAAAAAAAAAATAAATAAATAAATAAATAAATAAAAATATTTTTAAAAAATAACAGTGTATATTAAATCCTGAGTTCTTTTTTCTTCAAACTAAGTATCTCAATTATTTTAGACTTTTAAAGTACAATTTGAGAAACTAAGAAATATTGGAATCTGTAGTTAAAATCAATTTAATAAAGGATTACTGAGTACCTACCCACAATTATCCTATTTTCAAAGCGTTTACCATCTATTGGAGAAGAAAAACATATACATATCTAATTGAAGTAAAAGAGAAGTAGAATGTAAGTATCAAAAATGAAATACAACTCAGTACTAAAGAAATATTGACAGTTAGCTAATATTACATTTTAACATTTAATATATATTAAGTATTCATATTAGGATTTATTTACTATATGTAAATATATTAAACTTAAAACATCCAAAATCTGAAACACTTCTGGTCCTAGTATTTCAAGCAAGGGTTATTCAACCTGAGTAAATATAGGTCATATAAGAGAAACAAATAGCTCAGGGTATGGCATTTAAGATGTGGAGAGAGAAATGCATGAAGATAAATATGTGGAGAGAGAAATGCAGAAGACAGAAGATAGATAAGCATAAAAAATACATTCCATTGGAGGATTTAAAAAGCCATTGTTATTAAATAGAATGACGTTTAGTGCCAGTGTTGTGGCTCAGCAGGTAAAGGTGCTGTCTGCAGTGCTAGTTCATGTTCCAGTTGCTCCTCTTCCAATCCAGCTTCCTGCTAATGTGCTTGGAAAAGTGGTTCAAAGATGGCCCAAGTGCTTGGGCCCCTGCACTCATGTGGGAGGCCAGGAAGAAGCTTCTGACTCCTGGTTTTGGTTGGCTGAGCACTGGCAGTTGCAGCCATTTGGGGAGTGAACAAGAGAGTGGAAGATCGATCGATGGATTTCTTTCTCTCTCTCTCTCTCCATAACTCTGCCTTTCAAATAAAAAAAAGAATGATTCTTAAGCACTAAAATCCTGATGTAATCCAATGGATTCAGAGTAAGAAGTCAGTTTTTAAGACATCCAACTAAATCAAGTACAGGTTGAGTATTCCTTATTGGAAAGGCTTGAGACCAGAAATGTTTCAGATTGTATGTTTTCTTTTTTTTAAATGTGAACATTCCAAACGCAGTGGGATATCATAAGGATGTGTCCCAAGTATAAATATAAAATTGTTTCATATAGACATTATGCATATAGTATGAAAGTAATTTTATATAATATTTTTAATAATTATATGCATGAAACAAAGTTTCATAGTGTAGAACTTTCGGCTTGTGGCATCATGTTACTACTAAAAACCTTTTGGATTTGGGAGTATTCTAGACTTCAGGTTTTCAGATAAGGGAAATTTAACTTGTACCAGTAAAATCTCATTACAATATAATCTCTCCTAAAACATAGTACAAAAACAGAAATTCTGAGAATATTTTCATAGTAACCTTCTACATCCCTAAATAATAATTTCATTTCAAAAAGACCCTATAGTAATACAATATTTCTAAACTCCCAGACCTGAAAACAGCAAAACTAAAATTACATAATCTGCCTTAGTTTAACCAAGACTATAAACCTTCTGGGAAAAAGCAAATGAAACATGAATATGTCTGCTGTTATAAGATCTCTTTATCATAATATTTATGAAAACGAAGTGATTCAATTAAAGGGATGTAATGAGTAATATATTCCATGCACTCTGTAAGATCTGAACTTCTAATCAGAAAATCAACCAGGCATGAATGCTTAATGTACGCTCTTCTTGAGTTGGCAGCTGATGTATTTGATTGCTCATATTATTAAGTGAAAATATTATTTTGGCTCCATAGTAAATTAATTACAGATAAAGAAAAAATGTGGCATTTAGAAAGTTCTATTTTCATTTCTTGATACATATAAATATTAATGAAAATCTTAAACTGTAAGTTAAAATTGTTTAAAATCTATATTATAACTGAAACACATACAACCAAAGCCCAATTGCAAGCACAATACACAAAAACATATAAAAGTTTCAAAATGTTATAAAATATTTAAACATTAAAACACAAATTAATTAGTCATTGTTTTGCATACAATTAATGAAAGGCCAAAATAATGAATTTCAGTTTATACAATATCTTGGGAAGAGACTTTAATTCCCCAACAAAATTTTCTATCATTCTCAGAGAATACTAAATTATTTCCTTGATTGAAAAAATAGAATTGGCTCATGAGATATAGGTAGTATTGGCTACCATTGAGGAGGAAAATATGCAATGAGAGGGCAAACTATTCCAAAGCGCAGTTGAAAATCAAAAGTTATATTTAGCTAAACAAAAAAGTAAAGAACAGGTGAATAATTAAAGAAATGGAACATTGAAGTATTCTAAAAAATTCTCAATGGGAAGTTCCAAGATAGCAGAGTAGGGAGGGAGTTTACTGCTCTGGTATAAGAGAGGATAGCTTAAAAAAAAGTGAAGAGAGTGCAGCCTCAGGGAAGAGTTACGGAAAAAATGGCAGAGGAAATGCTATGCAAATTAGAGGGACACAGTGGACCTATGTGGAGGGTGTGGACACTCACGGCTCAGGACTCCAGCAGATGAGAGCTTCTATACCAGCATGGGAGAGGGAGGTGAGACCAGACTACAGCAGTCCAAGCCACTGGCAATAAAGCTGAAGGAAGAGCATGGAGGGAACCTGGCTTGGAGCCTTGTGAGGGATAGTGTACCAACCAAACTAGAGAAAAAAAAAGAGACACGTTGCTCTCTCCATGATCACCTTACAACAGTGTCCTGTAACAAGCCATTAGGGCGGGTGCCATTTTGAACATATGTAACAGCTGTACCAGCTTGTATATATGACCAGCAATCAGCGGAGTGGAAAATCCTGACTCTGGTGGGAAGAATTAATGAGGGCTGAGTGCTCATGAATGTGGGAGGCTTGTGTGCCAGAACTGTAAAAGAATAAATTAATTAATTAATAAATAATTAATTAAAAAATGTGAGGATGTGTGGGAGGACATACAGTGTTGCTGGGACTTTGGGCAGTCACAGTAGGACCTCCACATGCTCAGGGCTCCCTGGTTACCTGGTAAGGGAAATTGTTGGCGAATTTGAGCTTACACTGAAGACTGCACAGATCTTTTGTGTGGTCCTTGGGACAGAGCAGATGAATATTATACCCACTGGGGCTGGAGCTCAGGTACTGGTTTCCTTTAAGGAGAGGAGCTAAGCTGAGCAGAATAAATCTCCCTTCTGATAAAAAAAAAAAAAGAAAAGAAAAGAAAAGAGGAGATTTGCTATGCCAAACCTGGGTGTGTCACATTAGGCATGCCCTTCACCCTAGAGAACTGAACAGAGCTCTCTGGTCACACCCCCTAAAAACCTCTAGATATTTACTGAAAGCAGACACTCCACTTATCTACAGACACATAGTACAAAGATAAAAGCCACCACATCAGAAAAAAAAACAAAACAAAACAAAAAAAAACAAAGACGAAACCAATCAGCATCTCCACAAATGCTGAATAAAAAACATACCAATTTAATTAACAAGAATAAGGAAGAGAATGATGCCCCCAAAAGAATATAAAACTTTAGTACTGGATTGTGAAGATGATGAGCTTGAAGAAATGTCAGAAATGGAATTAAAACACTGATAATAACATTGCACAGAAGTAATCAGAAGCAAATGCATGAGCTACTGAATTCTGTACATGATATGAAAGAAAATTTCTCCCATGAAATTGAGATCTTACAGAGAAATCAAAATGAAAGGAAGAATACAATAAAAATGCAATGGAAAGTCTCAACAACAGAATCGGTAAAGCAGAAGAAAGAATATCTGACCTAGAAGATAAAGCACAGGAAATTATACAGTCAAATCAAAAACAAGAAGAGGAAATTAGAAAACTAAAAAACACTATTGGGAATCTACAGGATATTACCAACTGACCCAACATACAAGTTCTAGGAGTTCTTGAAAGCGTGGAAAGAGAAACTATTTGAAGGCCTTTATAGTGAAATAATAACAGAAAACTTCCCTAATTTGGAGAAAGAAAGGGACATCCAATACAGGAAGCACAAAGAACACCTAATAGATGTGACTAGAAAAGATCTTCATCGAGTTATATTGTAATCAAACTCACCACAGTAAAACATAAAGAGAAGATTCTAAAATGTGTGTGAGAGAAATGCCAGATTACTTTCAGAGGATCTCCAATTAGACTCACAGTGCACTTCTCATCAGAAACCCTATAGGCACGGAGATAATGGTGAGATATATTCCAAGTCTTGAGAGAACTGTCAAGCCAGAATACTATACCCTGCAAAGCTCCCGTTTGTGAATGAAGGTGAAATAAAGACCTTCCATAACAAAAAAACTGAAAGAATTTGTCAACACCTGTCCAGCCCTAGAGAAGATGCTTAAGGATGTGCTACACACAGAAACACAGAAACAAGTTCATCACTACAAAAGAACATAAAGGAGGGAAATCTCAAAGTAAAACTTAAAAGGAAATTCAAAGTAAAAAACAAGAATATATTTGGAAAAACAGCAGGACAAAGGTGTTACTTATCAATAGCCACCTTGAATGTAAATAGCCTCAACTCTCCAGTTAAAAGACACAGACTGGCTTAATGGATTAAAAAACAAAACTCATCTATTTGCTGACTATGAGAAACACACTTCATCAACAAATATGCATGCAGACTGAAATGGAAAGGATGGAAAAAGATATTCCATGCCAACAAAAACTAAAGAAGAGATGGTGTAGCCATGCTAATATCAGATAAAATAGATGTTAACACAAAAACTGTTAGGAGAAAAATAACAATTATAAACGTATATGTACCTAATTACAGGGCACTTGGATATTTAAAAGGGCTATTTAAAAGAAATGTTAAGGGATTTAAAGGGAGAAATGGATACAACACAACAGTAATGGGAAATTCAATACTCCACTTTAAGCAATGGACAGATCAACCAGAGAGAAAATCAGCAAGGAACAGATGAGTTAATCAAAACTAGACCAAATGGACCTAACAGCTATCTACAGAACTTTTCATCCTATACTTAAAGAATACACATTCTTCTCAGCAGTGCATGGAACTTTTTTGAGGACTGACTACATACTAGGCCATAAACAAATCTCGGCAAATTCAAAAAATTGAAATAATACCATATATCTTATCTGACCACAATGGAATGAAGCTGTAAATCAACAACTTAGGAATCTCTAGAACATAGAGACACATGGAGACTGAACAACATGCTCCTGAATGAACAGTGGGTCATAGAAGAAATCAAAAGAGAAATCAAATTCTTTCTGGAGTAAATGAGGATAACAACACAAAGTATCAAAACTTATGGGGTAAGCAAAAGCAGTGTTAAGAGGAAAGTTTATAGCAATAGGTGTCTACATCAAGAAATTGGAAAGGTACCAAAGATATGAGCTATCAATGCATCTCAAGGATCTAAAAAAATTGCAGCAAACCAGACCCAAAACTAGTAGAAGAGAAATAATTAAAATTAGAGAAAAAAAATCAACAGAATTGAATCAAAAAAAAAAAAAAAAACATTACAAAAGATCAGCAAAATGAAGAGCTGGTTCTTTAAAAAAATAAACAAAATTGACACACCGTTGGCCCAACTAACTGAAAAAAAGAAAAGACCCAAATCAATAAAATCAGAGATAAAAAAGGGAATGTAACAACAGATACCATAGAAATAAAAAGAATCCTCAGAAATTAGCATAAAGAGCTGTATGACAATGAACTGGGAAACCCAGAAGAAACAGATAGATTCCTAGACACATTCAACCTACTAAAGCATCCACAACCAACTAAATTGAGCCATGAAGACATAGAAAACCTAAGCAGACCCATTATAAGGATGGAAATTAAATCAGTAATGAAGACCCTCCCAACAAAGAAAAGCCTAGGACCAGATGGATTCACTGCTGAATTCTACCAGACATTTAAAGAACTAACTCCAATTCTTCTCAAACTATTCAAAACAATCAAAAAAGAGGGAATCCTCCCAAATTCTTTCTATGAAGCTAGCTACCTTAATTCATTAACCTGAAAAAAGATGCAATAGAGAAAGAGAATCACAGACCAATTCCCCTGATGAACATAGACACAAAAATCCTCAACAAAATTCTAGCCAATAGAACCAACAACACATCAGAAAGAACATCCACAAAAGAGGGATTTATCCCTGGTATGCAGGGATGGTTCAACATACACAAATCAATTAATGTGATACAGCACATTAATAAACTACTGAACAAGAACTATATAATTATCTCCATAGATGCAGAGAAAGCATTTAATAAAATAAAACACCTTTTCATGATGAAAACTCTAAACAAATTGGGTATAGAAGGAACATTCCTCAACAAGGCAATTTATGACAAACCCGTGGCCAGTGTCCAATTAAATGGGGAGAAGTTGGAAGCATTCCCATTAAGATCCAGTACCAGACAGAGATGCCCACTCTCACCACTGCTATTCAATGTAGTCCTGGAAATTTTAGCCAGAACCATTAGGCAAGAAAAAGAAATCAAAGGGATACAAATTGGGAGAAGAAGTCAAACTATCTCTCTTTGCAGATGACATGATTCTATATATAGGGTATCCAAAAGACTCCACTAAGAGACTATTGGAACTCATAGAGGAGTTTGTCAAACTAGCAGGATATAAAATCAATGCACAAAAATCAACAGCCTTTGTATAGAGACAATGTCAAGGCTGAGATTGAATTTCTAAGATCAATCCCATTCACAATAGCTACAAAAAAAAAATACCTTGGAATAAATTTAACTAAGGATGTCAAATATCTCTACTATGAGAATTATAAAACATTAAAGAAAGAAATAGAAGATATAAAAAATGGAAAAATCTTCCATGTTCATGGGTTAGAAGAATCAATATCATCAAAATGTCCATTCTTCTGCAAGCAATTTACAGATTCAATGTGATACCAATAAAATACCAAAGACATTCTTCTCAGATCTAGAAAAAAATGATGCTGAAGTTCATATGGAAACAAAGGATACCTCAGATAGCTAAAGTAATCTTATATAACAAGAACAAAGCTGGAGGTATCACAAAACCAGATTTCAAGAAATACTATAAGGCAATTATAATCAAAACAGCCTGGTACTGGTACAAAAACAGATGGAATAGAATAGAATCACCAGAAATCAATCCAAGCATCCACAACCAACTTATATTTGACCAAGGAGCTAAAATCAATCCCTGGAGCAAGGATAGTCTCTTTAATAAATGGTGCTGGGAAAACTGGATTTCAACACGCAGAGGTATGAAGCAAGACCCCTACCTTACACCTTACACAAAAATCCACTCAATATGGATTAAAGATCTAAATCTACGACATGACACCATCAAATTATTAGAGGACGTTGGGGAAACCATGCAAGACATTGGTATAGGCAAAGACTTCTTGGAAAAGACCCCAGAGGCACAGGCAGTCAAAGGCAAAATTAATAAATGGGATTACATCAAATTGAATAGTTTCTGTACTGCAAAAGAAAAGGTCAAGAAAGTAAAGAAGCAACTGACAGAATGGGAGAAATTATTTGCAAACTATGCAATTGAGAAAGGATTAATAACCAGAATCTACAAAGAGATCAAGAAACACTGCATCAACAAAACAAACAACCCAGTTATGAAACAGTCAAAGGACTTAAACAGACATGTTTTAAAAGAAGAAATCCAAATGGCCAACAGACACATGAAACAATGCTCAGGATCACTAGCCATCAGGGAAATGCAGTCAAAACTACATTGAGGTTACACTTCACCCCAGTTACATTGGCTTGCATACAAAAATCATTGAACAACAAATGCTGGCAATGATGTGGGGAAAAAGGCACATTAATCCACTGTTGGTGGGACTGTAGTCTGATAAAGCCACTATGGAGGACAGTATGGAGATATCTTAGAAATCTGAATATAGACCTACCATATGACCCAGCCATCCTACTCTTGGGATTTTACCCAAGAGAAATATAATTAGTAAATAAAAAAATTATTTGTACCTCCATGCTTATTGCGGCTCAATTCACAACAGATAAGATATGGAATCAATCTAAATGCCTGTCAACTGAAGACTGGATAAAGAAATTATGGGATATCTCCATTATGGAATACTACACAAAAGTAAAAAAAAATCCAGTCATTTGCAACAAAATGAATGAATATGGAAAACATCATACTTAGTGAAATAAGCCACTCCTAAAGGGACAAATACCATATGTTCTCTATAATTTGTGAGAACTAATAGAGTACCTAAAAGGCGATCTGTAGAAGTAAAATTGACATCTTGAGAAGGGATGACCTGTGCTGCCATTGTCTTGACTGTCAAGGAACAGTTTTGCTTTGTTCGTTTTTTTTTTGCTTGTTTTTTTTTTTTCTCTTCATATTATTTGTTGAACTCTTTACTTAATATAGAATTAATCATATGTGTATAAAGTCAATTGAGGATGGGTCTCAGTAAGAAATAAGAGTGGGAATAAGAGAGGGAGGAGGAAGTTTGTAACTGTAAAGCTGTACACTTTTGCATATATTCCTAAGGACTAACTTCTAAGGGTACAGTTTAAAAACTTGTCATGGGACCCCAAATCCCATTAAGCTGGGTGAGAAAAATGGCATCTTAAGAATTAAGTGATCATATTTAGTGTTAAAGTGAACATATAAATGGGATTAAGTATTAAAATGATCATATATAAATAGGATCAAGTGTCAGCTAATTATAATAGACAGAATTACAAAGGAGAGAAATGTTCCAACATGAGAAGCAATCCACAAAGCAGACTCATAGAATGATGATTGCTTTAAGTAACACCCTGAACTCAGATTCAGCCCTTAAGGCTTCCTGTTCTGGCGGAAAAGCCAGTGAGAGCATTTCAGGCATGGAAATCCAAGACACTGTCACCAAAATCAAATTCTGCATGAAGAATCTCTGAGTGAGGTCCCAATGGAAAGAAATGGCCATCAAAGAAGAACGTAGTTTTCTCTAAAGGGAGGAGAAAACTTCCACTTTGCTAATGGCCCTGTCTAAATACTGACAGAGTTTGTGGATTCAAAAGGCTTCCATAGGATGTGAGGGCGATCTGGCTGCGACATCTGTCACCCCACTGATCGCCAGGGTTGATTCGGCTGATCTGGCTGGCTAGGCGGGTGTCCCCTTCCTCCCTCACCACTCCATGTGCGTCCCTCCCGAAGCTGCGTGCTCGGTCGAAGAGGACGACCATTCCCGCTAGAGGAGGACTGGTCTTCAGTCAAGGGTATACGAGTAGCTGCGCTCCCCTGCTAGAACCTCCAAACAAGCTCTCAAAAGGCTTCCATAGCCAAGGTTGCTCATGTCAAGAATCTGGGGGTTCACTTATATCATATATAAGAGTGTTAATTGTTAAATTAACAACAGGAGTCATTGTGCATTCACTCCCCATGCAGGACCTTTGTCCTCAATGAGTTGTATTATGAGAGTTAAATGTAATATTTATTCTCAAATTTTGTGTGTGTGTGTGAATGTGTGTGCAAATTGTTGAAATCTTTACTTATTATAGAGTTGATCTTTTGTGAGCAAAGTTAATTGAAAATGAATCTTAATGGTTAATAGGACTGCGAAGGGGAGAGAGAGAAGGAACAGGGGTGGGGGTGTGGGTGGGAGGGCAGGTATGGTAGGAAGAATAACTATATTCCTAAAGTTATATATATAAAATTTGTATTCCTTAAAAATAAATTAAAAAAACAAAAATTTTCTATATACATAAACATCCATAATGGTATTTAAAGTTCAACAAGCATCCTTTCTATGTCTAACTGGGTTTCAGAGAGAAAGGAAACTCCATAGTACCCTAAAATAATAGAAGAGGGGTTAAAAATAAGGGACAGAAAATTGATATAATGATCTTGCAGTACACCCCAGCTTCCATGAGGATATTTGCTAGTAATAGGGATCTACTTTAACAGCAGGAAAAAGAAGAGAGGTTAGTCCTTCATCTCTAGCATGGTAGAGAGTTGGAACTCCTAACATTACATGAAAGCAGAGACCTTATAAAAGTTTATTCCTTCTGAAAAATGACATTATAATAGCCCTACTCAAAAACAAAGGAAGATGAGGGATTGTAATTTATCAGTTTAGATCTCAGATCTAGATAGAAGAGGTTGAAAGATTTGGAAGCTGAAGAATAATTCTAAGTGGCCATAAATTCTAGTACCTTGGGCTTCTTGGCATAAGCAAATATAAACCTTTTCTGTAAAAATTAGCTATAACTCAAATCCCACAAGATTCCCACAGATTGGGATAAACTGAAAACTAATTCATAATCTAAAATTACAAAATTCACAGAGAAATAAAACATAGAAGTGAGGTCAGCAGAAAATAAACAGCAGAATTAGAGTTTTATGAACATCACCTACTAAAATAAATACAGAACTTAACTTTTTAAAAAAATTATTGTAAAGAAAAAACTTAATCATAAGCAAGGAAAAATGATGAAAAAGAAATAATATACTAAGTAAAATGTAAGAATATAACTTGAAGATATTTTTCAAACAGTATTTTAAACATTTGGGGAAAATGGACCATGAATGGACATTAGGTAATCAAGGAATTTTTGTTAAGTATAATAATAGCATTGTGATTATTTAAGATGTCAATATTTTTCAGAAGTGTAAACTAAAGTATAATACTTAAGATCTGTTGCAAAATACATCACCAAAGGAAAAAGGGAAAAGTTGAAGAAAATGTAGGACAACATGGAAAATATTAAAGCTGAGTGATGTATAAATGTGAAATTTTTCATAACAAAAAAATGAAAACTCAAAAGACAGTATAATCATAGTATTAGTTGTAATCAAAGAAATAATTAGATAATTATAAGAGGGATCTGACGAGAGTATTCAGACTATGAGTAAAATTGAAGGGTTATAAAGAAAAAAACTCACCTTCCTTTGGGCTCACTGCTGCAGGAAGAATATTCCAATCAAGGGTCCAAGTAGGACAAGGGTGGGGGGAAAACAGCACCTCAATGCCTTTTTCCTAGAAAATAGTTGTTTCCAAATTAATGAATTAATAAAATCCCCCTTATGTTTTTGAATGCCAAATTTATCTTTTCTATGTTTGGCAAGAAGACACATAACTAATAATAATCATGAAATATTCCCACAAATACAAATTTACATAAAACATAATATGTTGGGGTATTTATTGATATCATAGTTACTTTCCTATTAGTTTTAATGATCAGATAATAAAAAGCAGCAATATTGGTTAGTCTTCATTTCATCAAACTCTTCCTATTTTAGGGTTTTAGAAAAATAACTATGTTGAAACAACTTATATACCACAAAATTTATCCTTTCAAAGAACAGAATTTAGTGTTTTTCAGAATGTTCAGTTGGGTAAAAACCATCACTATCTAACTTCAGAAATCTTTCATAATTCTTTAAAGAAGCTACTCTCACACACACTCAGGAATTAAACTAGAGAACTGTCGACAAAGTAACCATCTGATCAAAGCACGTCAAAATCTGGACATGCCTTGACAACTTCTGAAATCAACTATATCATCATGTTTCATGAAAAAGCTGCAGTGTTGGGCTGGCACTGTGGTGTAGCAGGCGATGCTGGTATCCTACATGGGCTCCAGTTCATGTCCCAGCTACTCCTCTTTTGATCCAGCTCTCTGTTATAGCCTGGGAAAGCAGTAGAAGCTGGCCCAAATGCTTGGGCCCCTGCACCAGTATGGGAGACCCAGAAGAAGCTCCTGGTTCCAGGCTTCGGATTGGGTCAGCTCCGACTGTTGCAGTCACTTGGGGAGTGAACCAGTGGATGGAAGACCTTTCTCTCTGTATCTCCCTCCTTCTCTGTAACTCTACCTCTCAAATACATACATAAAATATTAAAAACAAAAAAAGCTGCAGAGTTTATCTAAAGAAGTAAAGGGTTGGGGTCACTACTATTCTTTTTTGCATACTAAAAAAAATTCAGTAAACTTTCTAGTAACTATAGAACTGAAATAGCCTAAATAGGGATATATAAGTAATATTTTTCCAGTGCAAATCAGATGACTAACTCAAATTACTTCATGCATTTTCCTCTACTCAAATAAATCTTCAAATACTCTACCAAAAGGAAAGCATTTTTACAGATGATAGAGAAAAAAAGCCTATTGATATAAATTTTATAAGCAATATTATCAGAAACAAATTATAACCCAGAGGAAAATAAATCACATAAATTTTCATTGTATACAACACATTAAAATCAAAGAGTAAAGTAAAAATGAATTCCAGAAGCAAATACAGACAAAACTTTACAAAGTAAACTGAGTTATTCATTTTTGTATGTCTTTAACTGCAAGTCATCACCTCAAAATAAAAGACTGAGATCAAAACTTTCCAACAGAAAAAGATTAAGTTAAAATAATACACACAGCTGGATATGATATCACCTTGGTCAAAGTCCTGAGTATTAAAAAAGTTTTGAGAAAAACACATTTTAAAGTATACATGATTTACTTGAATCCAAAGACACATAATATTAAAAATCTCCAGCTTACTATACATCTAAATGCAAAAGGCTAATATACATATTAATTATTAAAAATCTATAAAAGATAGCTACAAATAAAGCTTATAACAAAAATAATGTCAACAAATGATTACAAGTCAGGGTAGAGTGCTTGGAAACAATATCACATGGAATTTTTCAAAGAAAATTTTAATAAAACAATGTAAATACCATTAATTTGGTCATAGTTGGTCTTGGTCCTCCTGTAAATAAAGGATCATTTTGCTCCTCTGTGCCTTGAACTTCACTTAAGTTTGCATGATGTTCAGTTGAGGTGGTCAACAACTCTGGTAAATGGAGAAACTGGATCCCACAATTCAAAGCTGCTGTTTTAACTCTTGGTACTTCCTGAATCCTCTGGTACCAAGAGGCTAGAAGTGGAAATTGTACTAGCTTCTCAGAAAATTTCTTGCAGATAACTGCCTAAGCAAGAAAAGGATAACATGTTATTATATATTTTTATTCATGGCAGCTGTACTGAGATAAATTTACATAGAATCCACGCATTTAAGTGTACTGTTCAAAAATAAATTTTAGTAAATTTATGCAGTTGTGCAACTACCACAATCTAGTTCTAGAACACTTACATCATTCTCAAAACTTGTGATTACTGGCTGCCAGTCTCCTCCCACAACCAGTTGCAGACAACTGAGGTGCTTTCCATGTTTATAATTATGCCTTTTCTAGAGTTTCATATACATAGAATTTCATATAAATGGACTTATAAAATGTATTGCTCTTTTCTCACTGGCATTATGTTTTTGAGGTTCAATCATGTGGCTATATTTATCTTATGAGTAGCAGTTACTGTGTGGATATACTATATCCTTTCAAATATTGCTGGGTACAAATTTGCACATTTACAGTTTTTGTCTATTATAAATAATGCTGCTGTACATATTTATGTGTCACTGTTTGTGCAGAAATGTCTGTCATTTCTTAGGAGTGGATATGTGGGAGTTGTATAGTAATTGCATTTCAAGCATGTAAAGTCAAGACACTGTGGCAAAAAGTGTCCTATATGAAGGTCCTCTGTGGGTGAGACCCCAGTGAAAAGAATTGGTCATCAAAGGATATACTTTTCTCAGAAGGGAGAAATGCTTATGGTCTTGTCTAAATACTGAAGTCTGTGGAGTCAAAAGACTTCTATAGCCTAGGCAGCTCATGTCAAGAAACTTGGGTGATCACTGACATCGTACATAAGAGCGTTAATTGTTAAATTAACAACATGAGTCACTGTGCACTAACTCCTCATGCAGGACCTCTGTCCTCAAACAGTTGTATTATGAGAGTTAATAGCAAAAATTATTCTCAAAGATTTACTTTGTTTTAGTGTATTAAGTGGAAGTTATTCTTATGTCTCATAAGTTATAGTTAAGTCTAAGTGCTTGCAAAAGATGTAATCATTCTTGGGTTTTTCTTTAAAGTTAACTAAGTTTCTCAAAAAAAAAAAAGAATGCTTAAAAAAAAGAAGTGAAATCAATTTCAAAATGCAATGACTTTGATCAGCCCTTGTCTCGACTGTTGAGGAACAGTTTTTTTTTTTTTTCATATAATTTGTTGAACTTTTTACTTAGTGTAATTTTCTGTGTATAAAGTTAATTGAAAGGCTGGTGCCGAGGCTCACTAGGCTAATTCTCCGCCTGCTGCGCTGGTATTCCGGGTTCTAGTCCTGGTTGGGGTGCCGGATTCTGTCCCGGTTGCTCTTCTTCCAGCCCTGCTCTCTGCTGTGGCCTGGGAAGGCAGTGGAGGATGGCCCAAGTGCTTGGGCCCTGCACCTGCATGGGAGACCAGGAGGAAGCACCTGGCTCCTGGCTTCAGATAGGCGCAGTGTACCAGCCGTAGCGGCCATTTGAGGGGTGAACCAACGGAATGAAGACCTTTCAATCTGTTTCTCTCTCACTAACCCTGCCTGTCAAAAAAAAATTTAATTGAAAATATATCTTAGTAAAAAATAAGACTGGGAACAGGAGAGGGAGGAGAAAGAGGGGTGGGAGTGTGGGTAGGAGGGCAGATACCATAGGAAGAATCACTGTGTTCCTAAAGTTGTATTTATGAAATGTATGAAGTTTGTATTCCTTAAATAAAAGGTTTCTTTGGGGGAAAAAAAAAAGACAAATGAATTGAAACAAAGATTATGAAAAAAGGCTGATCATCATATGTCATTAGAGAATGCAAACTAAAACAAGGAAATATCATAACACATCTATCAGCATGATGATAATCTGAAACACTGACAACATCAAATGATGGTGAGGATGTGGTACAACAGAAAGTCATTCTTTGCTGATGGGAATACAAAATAGTACAGTCACTTTGAAAGACAGTTTGTCAGTTTATTATAAAACTAAATATACTCTTACCATATAATCTAGCAATTGTGCTTCAAATGAGATGGAAATTTATGTCCTCATAAAAACCCGAACAGAGCTATTTTTAGCAACTTTGTTTATAATAGCTAAAACTTGGAAGTAATCAAGATACCCTTTGGTAGGTGAAAAGACAACTCTGGTATACCCACACAATGGAATCATCTCTTTGTCCAGCAAATCCATGCCATTTGTGCTATCTGCACACTAGTCACTTACATAGCCATCTAAGTAGATCTAATAGATCAAATGTTGCTGTGTCACACAGTGCTTTGTTCAAGTACCCTTTATTTTACTTAATAATGGCCCCAAGCCCAAGGTTAGTGATGTTAGCAATTCAGACAGGCCAAAGAGAAGCTATAAGTGCTTCTTATAAGTGATATGTTCAAAGTTCTAGTTGTTTTTTTTTTGTTTGTTTTTGTGTGTGTGTGTTTTTTTTTTTTTTTTTTTTTTTTTTTTTTTTTTTTTTACATGCAGAGTGGACAGTGAGAGAGAGAGACAGAGAGAAAGGTCTTCCTTTGCCGTTGGTTTACCCTCCAATGACTGCCATGGCCGGCGCGCTGTGGCCAGCACACTGCGCTGATCCGATGGCAGGAGCCGGGTACTTATCCTGGTCTCCCATGGGGTGCAGGGCCCAAGCACTTGGGCCATCCTCCACTGCACTCCCTGGCCACAGCAGAGAGCTGGCCTGGAAGAGGGACAACCGGGACAGAATCCGGCGCCCCGACTGGGACTAGAACCCAGTTTGGCGCCGCTAGGTGGAGGATTATTAGCCTAGTGAGCCGCGGCGCCGGCCCCAAAGTTCTAGTTTTAATAAGAAAAAAAAGATTCATACACTGAGGTTGCTAAGAGCTGTGGTAAAAAATGAGTCTTCTATTCATGAAATTATGAAGAAGGAAAACAGCTTTGTGCTAGTTTGGCTGGAATACCTCAACCTGCAAAATTATGGTTAAATTCCACAATAAATATTAGTTATGGAGATAAAAAAGGCATTACGTTTGTGTATGCATGTGTAAGAAAAAACACAATACACAAATAAAGATTGGTAGTAACCCTGGTTTCAAACTGCTATGGGTTGTGGATGCAACCCCTATAAATAACAGCAGAGAACCGTAGCACTATCAGAGGATTTTTCAAAAAATACAAAACAACACTTATAATAAGGTTTTAATTTATTTAAATTAAAAAACTTGAAGCTATCATTCCTGATGGAAAGTTGTATCTTTTTGTTTTCACTTGGTCAGATGGCTTCTCCCTAGCACTACACCAAATTTCAGTTTCTTTGAAAATTAGAGTGTTCTTGCTTCTTTGAGAGGCACTGTATGTTGTTTCCATAGAAACCATTATACTATCACAGATTATGACTTATCATTATAGAAATAAGTAAAAAGGTCAAGTCATAGAAAACCTCTACAAATATATCTAGCATTTAGTACCAAACCATGGACCTAAAAGAACAGAAAATTAATGATAATTCACATGTATATATATTGTATTGTGTTTCACCTGAACTTTAAGGTTAAATAAGAACAAATAATTGATAATAAGGGTAGGAGCAATGTGCAGCCCTCTTTAAATATTGCAAGCACTTAAAACATTGCCTTGTAAATAATACTAACTCAAATGAAAGAACAAACAATCAAGGATTCATTTATCTCCAGAGACTAATCCTTTAAATTGTGTTTTTCAAACTGCTATTTATGACCCACTGGGAGGTAGTGAAATCAACATAATATGGTCTTTAGAAAATGAAACAGAAAATAGAGAACACATAATATAGCCAGCTATTTTATATTTGTAAGCACATATTTATAATATAAAGATGTACATTTATTTTATACTTGATCATCTTACAAAATCTATCTTCTACAATGAGTTAAAATAAAAAAATTGGAAAAATGCTATCTATTGTAATTCTATTATTACATTTTTTATTTTCTTTTGTTTATTTTCTCTATTGGAATTCTGGGAGCCAAAGGTTTGTAATTCTTTCCAAATTTTTATTTGCCTGAGAATAGAAAAGGTGATAAAGGAATTGAACTTAAGATGTGATAAATTAATAATATCAGAAATGTTTTCTTTTCCTCAGCTTTCCTTTACTAGTTTATTATATACACATGAAATCTTTCTTTCATTTTTAAATAAGTTGTGGTTAAATAACAATAACTCAAATTCAAGACACTGAGAAGTTTTATCCTGCATGACAGATTACCCAATTTAATCAATATGCCAGGACACTGTGCTAACACACAAACAACTCAGAGACACTGAACCATAGTCATTACATTCAAGAATATACTTTTAAGAAAAAGGCTAATGGAAACTGTGAAAAGAAAATTAAATTTGTTATTAAAAAATGGTTACAGGAAAAAAAAATTACCTGGCTCATAACATTAAAACCACTATAAGTATTACAGAATTCTTTAAGGACAGGAAACCAAACAGAATGTGCTCTTAAAGCAGTGAGGGTGGCTGTTGTGGCTCAGTGGGTTAATCTGACACTTGGAACGTCCCCATCCTACACGGAGTGCTGGAGTTCAGGTCTGAGTCTTGGCGAGGCTACTTCCAATTCAGCTTCCTGCTAATGCACCTGGGATGCAGTGGTTGATGGCCTAAGTACTTGAGTCCCTGTAACCCAAGTGGGAGACCCGGATGGAATGTGTGGCTCCTGGCTTCAGGCTGGCCTGGGCTTGGCTGTTGGCAGCCATTTGAGAAATGAAAACAGCAGCTGGAAGATCTCTCTCTGTCTCTCCCTCTTTCTCTGTTACTCTTTCAAATAAATAAGTAAACCTTTAAAGAAAAGGTTAAAATATCTAAATATTAGGCTACCAAGATCACAAAGTAAAACTTCAGTTGCTTTGTAGTTAATTGTAATTTGTAATATAATGGACAGAAAATGTGTCTGAATAAACAAGATGTTAAATCTATCTAAAACATCTCCACCTGTGCATTCCTTGCAATCATTTATTACACAAAATATTTTGTGCTCACTTTATTGAAATCTCCATTCTTCTTACTCTTTTGAAATTATGTCAGAACTCCTAACAATGTAGGTGAGAAAGTATAAAAGTGAAAAACAGTAATCAAACCATATAAGTGGAAGTATATTCCTAATTCCCTATTTGTTTACTTATAAAACAGAATTGCTGGGTTAAAACTGAAAACTCTTAGGGGCAGCCAATTGGCACTTCAGTTGAGAAACCACTTGGGATGCCTGCATTCCATACTGAAGTGTCTGGAGGGAGTCCAAGCTCCTCCATTTCTGACTCAGTTTCCTGCTAATGCAGAACCTGGGAAGCAGCAAATGATGGTTCAAGTACCTGTGTGAGAGACGTGGATTGAGTTCTGGGTTCCTGGCTTTGGCCTGGCCCACTCCCAGCTATTGTGGGTGTTTGGGGAGTGGAAGAGCAGATATAAGTTCTCTCTGATTAATCACGTGGGAGATGTGGATTGAGTTCTGGGCTTCCGGCTTTTGCCTGGCCCTGCCCCAGCTGTTGTGGGTGTTTGGGAGTAAAAGAGCAGATAAAAGGTCTCTCTGTCTCCTTCTCTCTCTGCTTTCACAAAGAATAAAAATTTTAGAAAAAAGAAAAGAAAATCCCCCAAACTCTTAATAACCTAATACACAGGAGAAGATATGGAAAATACAAAATTTATCGCTAAATAGGTAGTATACATCCTTTTTGAAATATGTCAGAAAATAGTGAGAACACAATTTGTGTCATGAGGGACACTGAAAGATACTAAATATAAGTATCCTTGTCTAAAAACCAGTTTCTAAAGGAGGAATGATTTTTACTTTAGTTAAAAAATGTGTACCTAAAAAATATAATTCAATGTGTTAGAAGTTAAAATGCAGAGAATTAAATCATAAGTGTATAAACTCTTTCTAAAAATTCATAATAACTTCTGTCTTACAGAAATAATCTTTTAAATAATTATTCAAAAGTGTAGCTGTTTTCCAGTGGCAACTAGAAAAAAAACTAACAATTTTCTACTTTCAGAGTTATACATTAGCTATTAGAAGATTCTAGCAAAAGAATTTAAGGAAGAGGGGAACCTAAGAAGTGTGTGTTTTAATTTAGTCCTTTTGAATCCAATCCTACAACATTCCAGAGAGAAAACATTGTCAGGCCACTTCCACAAACAGCTGGGTTAATTTTGCTAGCTATTACCTACTAGAGAGGAAGAGAAGCTTGGAGCAGATGTATATAGAACACCTCAGCCACTCTACCTGCTACTGTCTTGCATCTTTGGCTTCATTTTTTAGCAAGACTGGATATATTTTGTGGTTCTGCTAAGTTTGACCCCTGGTAATCCAAACCTTGATTTAGCCAAATTAACTCTGCTTTTCTATGTCCTTGAGTTTATTCCTGTAGCTAAATATTCCTGGGTTCAGTTCCATGCTTCTGATCCAAACCTAGTAACTTGACCTTGATCACTAATTATGAACTTGATCCTGATTCTGAGCACTTAGACTGTCACACTATTCACTTCATTGTGTAATATAAGCCCAAAGGCTTGGCAACATAACTACTATATGAACTAAAATGACTGCTTTTTTTTTTTACCCAGGATGACTTAAAGGAAGAAAATATAATAGAAACTGCATCAAGGATTAGACAAAGAAGAATGAATTGCTCACAGCAAATGTGCAGATTCTGGAAAAATACAAGAGGAAAAAGGAAAATATTTTGAGAATTAGTTTATAAAAATGTGTCAAGAAAGAATTACTTAATCACAGAATTTGCATATTAGAAAGAGCTAAGTAAACAGGTTTTTTGTTACTTTAAACGAAGATGAAAGCTTTTTAGCCATGTCAGGTATAAATTTACTCAGTGGTAGTCAGATAGACATCCCGATCTGCGGGGGAAAGTTCTTTCTGATTAGGCAGTTTCACCTGATTAATCCCAATCAGCTAAACAGAATTTACAATTCAGCTAAAATAAAATCCAAATCAGCTGAAAAGAAGATGGTCCTCTAGATTACAACCTAAAATCACCTTCATGTAGGTGAATCCAATTCTTAACTGTTCTGTTCAGTTTAAAATCAAATCCCAAGGTCTGTTCTATCACCTTGTTCTCTTTGTAGCACTTACAATTGTCTTATGTAGAAGTTACACATTTGCTCACTTGTTCATTGCTATTTTTCTACTAGAATATTAACTTTATGAAGGCTAAGACGTTATCTGTTTTGTTCATTACTATAATCCTAGTGCCTACAACAGTGCCTGACATATACCATAAATTTTAAAACTTTTAAATTTCTCAAATGAAATTAATCAAAGTGGATGGGCCACTTTGATCCAATTTCTTATGAAATTGGAAAAAAAAAAACATAATTACCCAGGGAAGTCATGAAAACCAAATCTTTCAAAATGTATCAAATGACTAGTCTAATGACAAGTTGGTTATAGAAGGGAGGGGTCAGAGAAAAGAGAACCTAGGAATAATTTGGCTGCAACAAGAAAAAAAATTCAAATAGCTAGTAGGAGGATTTTGAATGCTGTCATCACATAAAAAGGATAAATATTTGAGGTGATGAATATGCTAAAAACCCCGATTTGATTATACAATGTATACATGCATCAAAACACTGCACTCTATAAATATGTATAATTATTTTATATCAATTAAAAATGAAATTTTTAAAATTCAATGTCTTCTCCCAAAGCAGCTCCATGGACACTTGAATTTAAATGGCATTTGAAACTTAAGAAAGTAATCAGGGGCCATCGTTGTGGCATAGTGGATAAAGCCACCTCCTGCAATGCCAGCATCCCATATGGATGCTGGTTTGAGACCCAGCTGCTTCAGTTCTAATCCAGCTCTCTGCTAACGTGTCTGGGAAAGCAGCGAGAGACTGGGAAACTCTTGACTCAGCCCCAGCTGTTATGGGCATTTTGGGGGTGAACCAGCAGAGAGATATTGATATCTCTCTCCCTTCCTCTCTCTGTGTAACTCTGACTCTCAAATAAATAAATAAATCTTAAAAAAACGAAGCAACATCTTTTTTCAAATCATTTAATTGTGAAATTATTTTTGTTGCCAATCTTATTTTGCTTCAATTTTGAAGAAAAAAATGTTCTTTAGGGAAATGACAATTTAGAACATTTAGTAGTGAAGTGCCAACCTCCAGACATGAGATTTTTGTATAGATTTCATTAGAAGTATTTTCTCATGTGTCACTAGAGATACTGAAGTGCTGGTGAAGTATAATGAAAATAATATCTGACATTTGATAGCTTAGCAGGGTCAGAGTAAAATGCTTCAAAACAAAAACGCAGCTCTTGAAAACCAATTAGAAGGCTGCACTCTCACTTTGTTCTTTTGTCCTCTTCAGAGATGATTGGGGGAAAAGAGAGTGAGGGAGAGGTAGGGAGGGAAAAAGGGAGGGAGAGAAAGAGATTGATATCCCTTCTAGGAAAGAAAATTTTCCGTCTACTTGTATTTTCTCCCAGAGCATAGAATAGCATGGACTGCTATATTAATTTTATAGAGAAGAACGAAGCACAGAAGCAAGGCTAAAATATTTCTCATTTGATAAATACATCATAAGATTAGTATTCTAAGTGACTACTTAATTGTAAAATGTAGCTAGCAAGACTTTTTAGTTCTAGTTTTTTTAAACACTGGCCCATCGATCACAATAGCAACTGAGAAATTAATAAACATAACAATTACTAAAATTTTAGCAATTCAAAAGGCATAATAATTATTAACATTTGAGAGCTTCCTATATAATAAACATTGGTTCTTCCTTCACAGCACATAAATTTTCCTTTGTTCCTTATACTAATCCTATTAGATAGGTATTATTACCTCCATTTTACAGATAAGAAAATGTGACCATTTTAAAAATTGTTCAGGAGCATAATGATAGTAAAAAGTGGCATTAGAATTTAAACGGTCAATTCCATGGAGTGAAATTCATAATAATGTAAACACTGCAGGGAACATCTTACCAGAAAGTGATGGACACAGGGCAAGAGTACAATATCTGCCAAAGTAAAGTAAAGGCCTTCAGCAAACACATGCTCCAGAGGAGGAAGGTCAGAGGCTTTCGCTTTTCTGATGTGAGAAGGCTCCCTGTTGGTAGGAGCTGGCTCTTCCTGTACAGCGAGCTTTGAGAATGCCACTTTCAGTTCCAGACTCTTGGATGAGGAGTCCCGCTCTTCAGAGGTTTCCTGGGTATGGCTCTCGTTCTTCACTTTTCCCTTAGCATGGGGAGGCCCAGCGTCAGAGGCCTTCTGTTGTTTCAGCTTCTGCCTCCGGAGTTTATCATCATTATGCACTCTAACAGGTTCGCTGAGCTTTTTCTCCAGCTCGAGGATTTCTACAGGAATAGTTGGGAGCTGGTCAGAAGACTCTCTGAGGAAATTCTCAATAGCCAAAGGGATGGTGAGTTCACATAGCCTGGTCCACTGACTAACCTAAAAAAACAAAACAAGAAATGAAACGATTCTTCACTTTTAACATAGGTTGAAAGAAAACAACTTGTCTGATTGAGAAGCAAAACTGGTTAGAAAATTTAAGGCTTGAGTTAAACCACCTCTATTGTGGGTTTCATGATACATGAAGAGGCCTATTACCATACTTCAGAGTGAAAACATTGAGCAATAGAGGTTAGGGATTCCTGTAGCCAGTTCCTGAATAAATCATTACTTCCCAAAGCCTTCAAAATACATCCATCCACCCACATCCACACATCCACATAACAGCAGGGCTCCCAAAGCATTGCTACTTCAGCTCCTGCCTACATATAAAAACGTTCCCTTTACAAATCTGCCACATTAAAAACAACAACAACAAAAAAAACCAAAAACATATAAATCAAAGTTATTCTCTTAAAATAATGACTCCAAACTTCATAAATTAGCTAATAAATTGTTTTTCAATACCTCACTGAAAATATTGGCATACATGAAGGGCTACTTTAATTTATTGGTTACTGTTTTTAAATGAAATGATCTTTCCAAGAAGTTAAAATAAATTAAGTGTGCTACCACTTTGTAGCTTTAAATAATAAAGAGCGGCATTATACTTACTTCAGCACAGGCTTTCAAGCAAGTCTTTTTAAAACCCAGAAGTTCCAAAACCTCCTTCTTTGAGGGATCTGCTTCATATGACTTCTGAATTATGTGTCTTAGTACAACAGCAAGTCCTGCTCTACAAAAATTGTCTGGTTGTTCTACTATGGCAGGTAAACAGCAATTCTGCACTATTGGTGGAAGGTCTTGCCTTGATATAATCTGTATTTCAATATCCTGGGACAGCACCTTTCTTAGTAGTGAACTATCCGTACTTTCTTTGGTGGGGACGAAGCATACTTTAAAGATGTTGCAGTCACAGTATGATAATAAAAATAAAGTTACAGATGTATGAAGAGGAAAGATGTATCCTTCGGTTTGGTGAGAAAAGTCCAGATATAGGTATTCTTCCATAAGACTTTTCTTAATGCCTTTCATTTTCTTCTTCCATTGGGTTACCTAAAGCATAAATTGAAATAGTTATAGGCCTTAGAATATAATAATTTAGAAGCTAAAATAGAAGATGAATGTTTTAAAAACCTATACTAGAAATCAGTAAGGATTTGTGATATAGATAATGATGCTATAAGAATTTATTCCTGAATACTGAATAAGTGGATTGCGAAAGAAAATATTTCCACCCTGTGAAATTAACAGTCTTGGGGGCAATTTTACACCCAGTTTCTTTAAAATGAACATACTTTAGTACTTTGTTATACAAAGCACTCCTAGTTGCTCTTTTCTCTCACACCCCCATAAGAATGGATTAATAACCATTGTTGGCTCTGCCTTCTATATGCAGAATCTAATCATTTCACACCATTGCCATTGCTTCCACTGTGATTCAAGTCACCATCAACTCTTTGAATTACTGTAATTTCTTATTGCCTCATCTTGTCTCTTCTCATCACAGCAACCAAAGTGATGCTCTTAAAAATGATGTAATTGGGGCCAGCGCTGTGACATAACAGGTAAAGCCTCTGCCTGCAGTGCCAGTACCTCATATGGGCGCTGGTTCGAGTCCTGCCTGTTCCACTTCTAATCCAGTTCTCTGCTATGACCTGGGACAGCAGTAGAAGACAGCCCTAGTGCTTGGGCCCCTGCACCACATGGGAGACCCAGAAGAAGCTCCTGGCTCCTGGCTTTGAATCAGCACAGCTCTGGCCATTGCAGCCAACTGGGGAGTGAACCAGCAAATGTAGGACCTCTCTCTGTCTTCTCTCTCTGTGTAACTCTTTCAAATAAGTAAATAAATCTTAAAAAAAAAATGATGTAAAATCATGCTACTACTCAGCTCCAAACCTCCAATATCTTCTACTCATAGAAAAGTCAAAATTGCTACAATGGCCTACAAGATCTCCTTGATTTTATCCACCCTTCATGTCCCTGAGAGTCCATCTCATTGACTCTACTCATTACTTATTGCCCCAGCACATGTGGATTGTTATTCCTCTATAATGCCAGGTTCCCATGTCAGAGTCTTTATACTTGGTACTTCCAGTGCCTAAAACACTACCTCACCTCCTTTCAGGTATTTACTCAGTAGCAGCTTCTGACCCAGTCCTTCCCTGGCTACTCTTTTTGGAGTGCAAACCCCAAATCCCATCCTACCTAGAAAAAATTTATATTCTTCTCAATGCTTTTTTTTTTTTTTTTGCCATAGCACTTACCACTGTCATAACATACTAGGTATTTATTGTTTCCCCCAACTAGGATGTTCCATTAAGGGCAGAAATTTTGTTCTGGTCAATGCTACACCAAAAACAGGGCTTGCTGTATCTACTACCTAGAATTATTTTATTATTATTATTTATTTGAAAGGCAGAATTACAGAGTAAAAGGGAGAGAAACAGAGATCTTCCACCTGGGCTTCACTCTCTAAATAGCCACAACAGCCAGGGCTGGGTCAGGCCAAAGCCAGGAACCAGGAACTCCATCTAGGTCTCCCACATGGGTGGCAGGAACCCAATGGCTTGGGCCATCTTCTGCAGCTTTGCCAGGCACATGAGCAGGGAGCTGGGTTGGAAATGGAGCAGCTGGGACTTGAACTGATGGTCATATAAGATTCCAGTGTTGTAGGTGTGGACTTAACCCACAGAGTTACAACACAGACTCCAAGAAGTTTTGATGAATGAATACATAAATGAACACACACAGACAGACAATTCTGAGGTATAATTATTGATGGAAATTTTCAAGTCATATTCCTTAAGGGTTTCGTAAGTTATGGTAACTTTTGTTTTGGAATGGCAGAGTGATGGGGGAGAGAGACCCAGAGACAGGGAACAAGATTAAGGGAACTCCTATCCGCTGATTCACTCTCCCAAATACCTGCAACAACCAGGGCTGGGATGGACTGGGCCAAAGCTGAGACTGAGAATTCAATATAGGTCTACAGCGTAGTGGGTAGCAGGGACCCAGCTATTTGAGCCATCACTGCTCGTACCAGGGTCTGTATTAGCAGGAAGGTGGAGTCAGAGCCAGGAATTGAACTCAATCTTGTTTGGATGTGGCACATAGGCACCTTAACTTCCAGGTCAATGCCTGCCCTTATCATGACTTTTTATATTTGATTCATACTTTTTCTGAGCCCAGAAGTTCCTATAATCTAAGCATAAGTTACAATTCCAAAACTGACACTAGATGGCACTCTTTAAAAGCCTTCACCATGAAGTATGAACCAGGAAGATGGCATATTAAAGGAAAAATTACTTTAAAAGCATTTTAAAAGTACACAGGCAACTTTGTCCTTTAACTGTTTTTGAAATGTCAGTGTAGTCTTCAGAAACTCTTTCTTTTTATTCTAAATTCCTTGTTGTCTTTGTTTCTTAATGAAAAGACATATACAGTTTAAATTTCTTCGTACTCAATATTTTTTCATTGAAGTGCTATAATCCATTATAAGAAAGGGCTACGGTTAGTAAAGTATCACCTTAGAAAATTTGTTATACTCTAATAATCACTATTTCTATATTTTACATTATTTCATTAAAACAACAGATCTGTGCCATGATTACTTTTTAAAAATATTACCTGAGGAAAAAATTATTTTACATGATTTAAAAGCAAGCACTTTTCAATCCATGGAAACCATTTTTTCTTCTGAACTTAATTATGTTTTTGGTTTTCATTTGGTACTTAGACCAGAATTTGAAACAAAATACTCAAGAGTACATATTAAATTTCACAGGCAGTAAGAATCAGCCACACTTCCTAGAAGTTTGGCTCCAGAGACTTATTGCTAGTTAATTTACCAATCCTCTAGACTCACTCTCCTGACTGCAGAACATTATAAAGATCTCTAAGTGCTTCGAGAAGGCAAATTTGAAGGAAAACATGATTAATTTCTTCACCTGCCCAGCAGTCTAGAAAACAGTAATTCTGAGACTATCTCTATTAATACTTTTTTAAAAAACTAGCCGGTGCCGCGGCTCACTAGGCTAATCCTCCGCCTTGCGGCGCCGGCACACCGGGTTCTAGTCCCGGTCGGGGTGCCGGATTCTGTCCCGGTTGTCCCTCTTCCAGGCCAGCTCTCTGCTGTGGCCAGGGAGTGCAGTGGAGGATGGCCCAAGTGCTTGGGCCCTGCACCCCATGGGAGACCAGGAGAAATACCTGGCTCCTGCCAACGGATCAGCACGGTGCGCCGGCCACAGCGGCCATTGGAGGGTGAACCAACGGCAAAGGAAGACCTTTCTCTCTCTCTCTCACTGTCCACTCTGCCTGTCAAAAAAAAAAAAAAAAAAACTGAAAACGTCATGCTACTTTGAAGCTTTTGATTTTATACACCCACAAGCGTGCACACACACATACATACACTGTACATGTATATTTCGCAACTTTCCAGGGTACATAAGCATGAAAATACTTTTGCACACATTCTATAAATTCTTCTCATTGTGGGTGCTTAATAAATGCTCACAATCAACACAATATAATAGCAATAATTTGCCCATGGTGATATCCAAACATTAATGAAACGCCTGACAGAAAATTCAAAGTACTGTTGATTTCTGATTCTTTTTTTATTTATTTTTTTTTTTTTGACAGGCAGAGTGGACAGAGAGAGAGAGAGAGAGAGAGAAAGGTCTTCCTTTTGCCATTGGTTCAACCTCCAATGGCCGCCGCGGCTGGCGCGCTGCGGCCGGCGCATAGCGCTGATCCGAAGCCAGGAGCCAGGTGCTTATCCTGGTCTCCCATGGGGTGCAGGGCCCAGGTACTTGGGCCATCCTCCACTGCACTCCCTGGCCACACAGAGAGCTGACCTGGAAGAGGTGCAACCAGGACAGAATCCGGCGCCCCGACCGGGACTAGAACCCGGTGTGCCGGCGCTGCAAGGCGGAGGATTAGCCTAGTGAGCCGCGGCGCCGGCCTGATTCTTAATATTTTTTCCCAATATGGTAGTGCTTTTTCCTGGGAGATTAAAAATTTACCTATATGACCTTGGAGTAAAAAAAAATTACTCTTCCTGGGCAATCTCTCCCATTATTTACTATTTTATAGAATAAATATTTAGTAAACCTGTATAAGTCTGATGTCTTTGCTCTCTATTGTATCTTGATTTTTTTCAAGAGAATGAGACATAGCTTCTGCTTTAAGTGTATGAATAAAAAAAGGAAAAAGAAACTCCTCTTTTTCCTTCCTCCCTTTCTACTTTGAGAATTTTCAAGTTCAATCATTTATATTCTGAGCTTTAAACAGGCAGAAACTACAGAATCAACTTTTGGGTCTCCAGGGCTTCTGGAGCACAACTCTTCTTGTTACTTCATATTATACCCCTGCCAAGCACAGAAGCAACGTCATTTGCCCTTCCCAGTTTTGACAAATGCCATACTACAACCACTCTGGAGAGAAAGCAGAAAACTCACACAAACTTCAGGAGGTGAACAGAGGTAATAGAATTTGTGTCTCTTCTCTGTGCATGCCAATTTGCTTGGGAATGTTGCAGAAGAAATATTTAGGTAAAAAGAAAATACTGATGTTTTGGTTTCTTTATTTGGAAATCTTCAAAGATTATTTATTTAATTTATTGGAAAGGCAGAGAAAGGGGGGTAGGGGGGGTGGGGAGAGAACAAACCTACTATTGGTTCACTCCCCAAATGCTTGCAACAGCCAGGGCTGGGTCAAAGCCAAGGACACTGAAATGCTACTCAGGTCTCCCCTGTGGATGGCAGGGACCCAAGTTCTTGAGCCATCAACTGCTGCCTTCCCGGGGGCACATTAGTAGAAACTGGAGTGGAAGTTGAACCATGACTTGAAACCAGGAACTCTGATAATTAACCACTGTGCCAAATGCGCACCCCCCCCCCCAAAGATATTTTTAAAAGGCTAAATTAGTCACGAGTTTAATACTTGGGCATTTGGGGCCAGTGTTGTGATGCAGTAGATTGGGCCTCTGCCTGCAGCACCAGCATCCCATATGGGTGTCAATTCCTTTCCCAGCTACTCCTCTTCTAATCCAGCTCTCTGCTGATAGCCTGGAAAAGCACTGGAGAATGGCCCAAGCTGCTTGGGCCCCTGCACCCATGCGGGAGGAATGGAGGAAGCTCCTGGCTTCAGATCAGTCCAGATCCAGCCACTGGGGAGTGAACCAGCAGATGGAAGACCTTGCTCTGTGACTCTGCCTCTCAAATAAATGAATAAATCTTTAAAAAAAAATTAGGCATTTATATGTTTTGCATGTTCATTCTAATTAATATATTTGACTTCAATAAATTATTTCACATATAAAAGGGGAAATGAGTTTTTTTTATAAATGTCTTATCTGTAACCATTTTGCTACTTCACTCTAATAATATGTGTATGAACACACACACACATACACACACACATATATGTCTCCTACTAGACATCTCCACTTGGTTGTTCTTCTAAATCTGTTCCTTTCTTTAGTGTCCCATTCCAGGCAAAACGGCAACACCATTCACTCAGATGCTTAGGCCAAAAACTCTTTTTCTCTCATGCCCTGTCATTTCCACCCAAATCGAATTCCCTGGTTCTACCATCTTAATCAAAGTCATTACCAGCTGTCATCAGGATTACTGCAAGGGGCCAGCGCCGTGGCTTACTAGGTTAATCCTCTGCCTGCAGCGCCGGCATCCCATATGGGCACTGGGTTCTAGTCCTGGCTACTCCTCTTCCAGTGACAGCTCTCTGCTGTGGCCCGGGAGGGCAGTGGAGGATGGCCCAAGTGCTTGGACCCCTGCACCCGCATGGGAGACCAGGAAGAAGCACCTGGCTCCTGGCTTTGGATTGGCGCAGCGTGGGCTGTGGCAGCCATTTGGGGAATGAACCAACGGAAGGAAGACCTTTCTCTCTGTCTCTCACTCGCTCGCTGTCTGTAACTCTACCTGTCAAATAAATAAAAAAAGTTAAGAAAAAACTACTGCAAAACCCTGTAAAATATTTTCTATTACTCCAGACACAATTTTAGCCTTGCTTTAATAGGGGGCTAATTGTTCACACCATTTTTTTTTTCAAATTAATAAATCTACTTTAAGGGTCAAATAAATGTAAATTAAGACACAAGATTATCTTTGTAAGCTGAATTGGAAAAAGTGTAACTGGAACCTGTCCAAACTTGTAAAGCAGCATAGAAATTTCTGTGGATACTGATATTCAGCCAAAGAACTAAGAATCTTGGATTTTGTATACTTTCCTTGCAAGTAGAGTATTTATATAAGAATTATAAAGTAATGGATGAAAGTCCAGACCCTTGAGGCAGAATAAGTTAATTCAAACCCTAGTTCTGGGGGCAGTGCTGTGGCAAAACAGGTAAAGCTATGCCATATCTTGTGGCTTGTGGCACCGACATCCCATACAGCCACTGGTTTGAGTCCCAGCCGCTCCACTGCCAATCCAGCTTCCTGCTAATGTGCCTGGCAAAGCAGCGGGAGACTGGGCCCCTGCACCCAGGTGGGAGACCCAGAAAAAGCTCCTGGCTCCTGGCTTTGGATCGGCTCAGCTCCAGCCATTGTGGCCATTTGGGGAGTGAATCAGTGGATGGAAGATTCTCTCTCTAAAACTCTGCCTTTCAAATAAATAAAAAGGTCTTAAAACAAAAGCAAAACCCTGGTTCTGATTCTTAGTAGACATAGAAAAATTTTCCATACCTTAATTTCCTCATTTATAAAATGGGTACAATAATAGCAGTACTTACCATGTGGAATGCTGTGAGAACCAAAGCATGCCTGTCTTACAGTAAGCCTCTACCTAAATGCTAGCTACTACTATTTACTTATAATTTAACCCCAAATTACTTATCCATTGACGCCATTAAAATACACAGACGTTTATGAGCAAAACCCAATGGTGCTTTCCATTTCCAAAGTTCTTCCCAAGAAAAATAAGGGATTCACGTTGAATTGAGCCCCTCCTTCCCATCTCCAAATTTAAAAAAGCCAGGGAGTACTGAAATATACAAAACAATACTGAACCCTTTAGTCCACATGCATACCAATTACATAAAATAAGCAGTTCAACAATTATGAGAGAAATACAAACTTAGTTTTTAAGAAATTAAAACTGAAGTGGTAGGTGTGGTGCAGCAGGTTAAGCCGTCACTCGTGATGCCAGCATTCCACATCAGAGTGGGATGAACAGCATCTAACTGCCTTGAATATTAAAGGTCAAAAAAGAAAACAAGAAAACTGAGTTTTTTCAAAGTTCATAACTATAACATCAAGCACTACAGGACAAAAGCTTATTGTTAAAATTAGCTATTATCTGGGCAAGAAATAAAAAAAAGTTTTAAAGTAAAAATGTTTGCTGTAACCTTAGCCATAATGGACGTGTACAATCTTCTCTGGCGAATCAGGGAACCATCTGTTGCCATGGAATCATAACGCCTGCAGGTAAGACTGACCTCACAATTAACAGGGCACTCAGAATGGAAAGCTACCAGGTTAGAAGTAGCAGCAAGCCTGAAACAAAATTTGATTCCCAAGGCAAACAACACCTGAGCTTGTTATGATCTAAATGGCTGAAATCTCCACATTCCCAGTACCACTCACAGAATTCAGGAGGCTACTTTGAGTACCTGAAGATAAAAACAACATACATCAGGGTATTGTGTATACTACAGGTATGTCAGGTGGCTGGCCCCAGAATTTTTTACTCTCCAGGCTTGCTACGTTGCTATTATGAAAGCCAATTGGATATTCTGTATTTCTTATTTCAAACCACCAGTGAGGATACAAAAGCTACAAAGTCAGATTTACCAAAAAAAAAAAACAAAAAACTTGAAAATCATTATAGAAGTTCAAGTGTAAGCCTTGTTTAAAGTATAAGAAAACAAAAACCAAACGAACTGATAAAACAGTTCTCAATCTCATTGACCTTCTCAATCTTATTTTTGAAGTTAGATCTCTTAAGATGATGTCTTCAGGTGTAACTCAAACATTTTCAAGTAATCAGTATACTTAAGAGGATCCTCTCCGCGGCATATGCTCGCCCCCAGGCATGTATAAAAAATCAAAACAAAACCCGCATAGCTTGATGTTTGATTTATTAAATATGACAGCAAATCACTCAGTTGGGTTACAACAGAGTTTATTTTCACAATATTTAAATGGCTATTTTACATTTCTAAAACTGTCATATCACTAGTTTCGAGCGTTTGCAGTTTCTCCTGCCAACACTGTCTACTTTTTCAATAATTCAGCACAAGATATATTATTAAATGGCATTTTCTTGACATTCAAGAACTTATTCCCAGGAATGGTATTAAGAGTAGAGAGAGAAAAAAATCAGCTAATAGAGTTGGGATGGGAAATAACTATATTAGTAAAATTAGTTTTTGATGCCAAAGAAACTTGCTTGCAAGTTGTTAAACTCAAAACGGACTTCATATAGGAGCTAAAAACTGAAGAGAAACATTTTAGATAAATGGCTCCAAAGGAAGCAACTCCTCTGAAATGAACTATTAGGTGGTTTTCACCTAGAACTGCTTCCTCCAATCAGGAGGGACTGGGATAGAAAACTGTCACAAAGGAAAAAAAAAAAAAAAAGTGCGATCCGAGAAGTCTTGATACCAAAACGGCTGACGACCGCACAAGCACCTCCAACTGGAAGCTGCCGGGAAGGACCGGCTGGGGGAACCGGGAAACACCTAGACCTGGGGACGGGCGCGAGCCCTCCAGCCGCGCACACCCAGGAGCTGGAGCCCCAGTCTGAGGCAGCCCAGAGCGGAACAACGATTCCTCGCCCTCGCCCTTTCCACCCTTCTCCTGCATCTTCAACCCCGTCGACCCCCAACGCAAAAGGCAGTCACCAGGGGGGACACCGGGGCTGAGGAGCCGCCGGCCCGAGCGCCCTCTTTACCTGGTCGCAGAGGCGCGGCCAGGCAGGGAGGGTGCGTGAGCGTGTCGGCGACACCAGCCACCTACGCCTTCCCGCCCAGCCCGAGCCGGGATCCCGAGGCTGCTTCTGGGAGCTGCAGGCCCCTTGCTGCCAGAGATTAAAAACAACAAATAGGTTTAGAAATTACTCGCGCCGGCTGTCATTCATAATCCGGCGGACCGGAAGGAGGGAGGTTACGTCACTTCCTGCAGTCGCACTGCCAAACGTTTCCCCAGGGCCCCGCTGCGGGAACCTTTGTTTCCGCTCTTTCTGTGCTGGGTAGTGCGGGGACCGGTTCGGAAGGGACCACTGGGAACGGACGGAGCGGCGGGGCGGAGCGGTGAGTTGTGACGAGCCAGCCGGCTCCCCGCCACCTCTGGGGGGCTCGAGACCCCCGCGAGGGTCCGGGTTGGGAGAGTGGCGTAGTGGAGTCTTGATTTCCTCGCTCCTTTAGGAGAAACCCGGTAGCTGACGGCTGTTGCGTGCCACAGCCTGACCGTTCTCTCCCTTTAGGGAGGACTGCTTTCCAGAGTGTTGTGGAGTGGGGCGTGGGGACTGGGATTAGGCTTTGGAAGCTTGTCAAGGATCTCTGGCGAGTTCTCTATGTATGCACCTCATCCCGTCTCTCCTTTTCTGTCTCTCTTTTCAAGGAGCTTTCCTCGTGCTAAGGCTTCGATGCGACGTGCTTTAATCTAAGAATTGACGTTTCTTTTCCGAGTGTCTGTTGTCACTCTTCAGCTTCTCCAAACCACTGGATTCCTTTGAAGTCGGGCCTTTTCGTCTGCCCGGCGTTCCCACACGTTCCTAAGGTATCCGTGTGACCCAGGGCCAAGAACTCATTGGAGGAATGGAACGGGGGAGCATCTTTAAAAGAATGTTTATTGGAAAAGGTTGCAAGAGGTTGCAGAGACATGAGCTGCAAAGTTTCCTAGAGCCACTGTGAGGGGGCAGCCCTAATACTGAACTCTGCAGGAATAGGTTCGGTTTCCTTCATCCTGGGCACACGCAGATCATTGACCTTGGACTTCAGATGAAGATTGACAAATAGGATGGAAAACAGAATGCAGGGGAAAGCATAAGCTCATTTATATTTACATATGAACATCAGTTTAGATTGTAGAGATGGCGGAAGTACTAGAAAGTGACATTTAAGCCAAAACCTCGCTCATGCAATGACTGTTTTTGAGCACCTGCTAAGTTTTAAGCACTAGGGAACTAAAAGTGAACAAAAATGGCTGTACTTTGATGGAGTTAATATCCTGTGATTAATGAATTTAAGCCAAGTGAAAGATTAGGGACAGAGTATTGCAGAGAAACATGGTGCAAATTCCCAATCACAGAGAGGTGATTTTTGTTTTGCCTTGATTTTGCTTTTTGATGTTTGAGAGTTTTGGGGGATGAAGGGGTAGTTTTCTTTTTGCTTTCTTGCTGAAGTGACCTTGGAAATGGTTAGAATTATGTAGAAGTAGAGAAAGACCACTAGACTTTGATCTGTAATTCTATAAGCAATTATTTTGTGGTACTTTGCAAAGTAGGATAGGATAAAACTCTAGAATCTAATTAAGGTAGTTAGTTTTATGGGGAAATAATACGTGTGAAAAAAGGGTATGCTTCAATGTAGAAAGTTCCAGTGCTGTGAGGAAGTACTATGATATATCCTAAGGAGGAAGAGATACCAATTACCTCTCATCAATCTCATCAGTTGAGATTTAGGATGGAGAGAACAGAGGCATAGCAGCTGTAATAGCACTTGCCAGAGTAGTATTTTAATTGTGTCTTGATAAGATTAGAAATAGCAAAATGGATAAAAAGCTTCCAGGATAGAGAAAAGAATAAGAGTAGCAAGGTCAGCTAATACCTGTAAAGAATATCTGGAGGTGAAGAATGATAGTTTTTGTGCCAATTAATGAATCTTAAGTGCTAGGCCAGGAAATTTGTGTGTGTGTGTGTGTTTTAAGATTTATTTATTTGTTTTGAAAAGCAGAGTTACAGGGACGGGGGTGGGGGTGGGGGAGATAGATAGAGAAAGATCTTCAATAGGCTGGGTCATTCCCCATATGGCCTCAAGGGCTCAAGCTAGGCCTGGCTGAAGCCAGGAGCCTGGTACTCCATCAGGGTATCCCATATGGGTGTAGGGGCCCAAGGGCCGTCATCTGCTGCTTTCCCAGGTGCATTATCAAGGAACTGGATCAGAAGTGGAGCGGCTGGGATTACAACTGGCACCTGTGTGGGATGTTGGCATTGCAGGCAGCAGCTTAACCTTTTGTGTCAGTGCCAGTCCCTGGGCTTTATTTTTAAGGCAGTAGGAAGCCTTAATTTTTTTCAGTAAGAAAATGTTGAAATTGAATGTCTGGCATTGTGGCATAGCTGGTAAAACCATCACCTATGACATCAGCATCCCTTATGGGTGCTGGTTCATATTCTGGGTACTCTATTTACAATCCAGCTCCTTGCTAATGACCTGGGGAAAGCAGCCGAAGATGGCCCATGCCACCCATGTGGGTGATCCAAATGAAGCTCTTGGTTCCTGGCTTCAGCCTGGCTCAGCCCTGGCCATTGTGGCCATATGGGGAGTGAACCAGCAGATGGAAGATCTCTCTGTCTCTCTATCTCTGTGTAACTCTTTCAAATATTTTTTAAAAAAAGATTTAAAAAATCAAAAAAAAATTTTCAGGGAAATTAATATGGCAACAGTGTTGAAGCTGATAATGATTAGATTAGTGTTGCTGTTCAGGTAAGCTAATAAAGGCCTGCTTTTGAGTAGCAGTGGTAGAAATGAAAAGTGGGCCAAATGTGAAAGTTATTGCAGAATCAGAATCCATAAGAAAAGCCTGCCAATTGTTTGGATGTAAAGAGTAGGGAAGAAATCAGTGAGGGAAAGTTTTAGGGCTCAGACCTAATTAACAGAGTTTTGTTATTTATTGAAGGAAAATGCAGACAATGAACGTTTGTAGAGATATTCACAAAGTCAGTTTTAGTTATAGCTAAATCTGAGATACCCTTAGGACAACCAGGGAGTCATGTCTATTAAGCAATTGGAAATATGGGCTTTGAGCTTACAGGAGATTGGAGTAGGGATAAAACATGAAATCATCTGCCTAGTGGTGACATTTCAAAACATGCTGTATCTTAAGTTTACCAGGGAAGCAATTGGTAGCAGAACTAAAGAAAATAGCCAAGGATAAATAAATGGGAAACACTACAAGCAGCAGAGGTAAGAAGATGAGCCAGAGAAAGAAGAGTCAGAGATAGAAGAGGAAAACTAGAAACACTGAGTATAATAAACTAAAGAGAGGAGAATTTTATGAAAGGAAGTGGATGACATGTATTTGCTTAGCCAGAATTACTGAAGATCTGCTATTTGCCAAGCACTCTACTAAACATAGGGGTTATGGTAGTAAGTAAAAGCCATCCAGTGCCTGCCCTCTTGTAGGCGATAGATAGTGCTTACATAATTAACAGATGATGGATATTACTAATCAGTACGAAATGCTTCCCTCCTGTAACAGGAATAATTTGATTTTGTTGAAAAATGTATGGAAAAATATTGAGATTTGAAGGATGACTTAGGCTGGGGAGGTGGTACACCTTCCACTAAAGCACTCAGTAAGAAAGAATGTGATATAGTAGAGGACTTAGAAGTTGTGTGACTATAATGAAATAAGAGCAGTGTGAGTAACATTTAATGAGCATGTACCATGTGCCAGGTACTGTACAACTGCCTTACATGCATTACCAGATCATGTTAGGGCATTAGAGACTTCGCTGAGAATCTTGTTGTTTAACCTTTGTACTGT
This sequence comes from Oryctolagus cuniculus, assembly GCF_964237555.1. Classification (NCBI taxonomy): domain Eukaryota; kingdom Metazoa; phylum Chordata; class Mammalia; order Lagomorpha; family Leporidae; genus Oryctolagus; species Oryctolagus cuniculus. The sequence goes on from NC_091439.1 coordinate 59,473,497, forward strand.
GAGGAGTCATAAAACTATTTTAAGTGTGTGATACAAAAATATTAAGAGGGGATAAGAATGGTTGTGGGGAGACTGATGGGCTTTTGCTATGGGCTAGATAATAGTAGGTTGGTCTTGGATGGTGGTAGTAAGTATAGAAAAAGGTAGATGGATTTTAGATATATTTTAGGGTTTGGTGATTGAGGTGGGGGGTGGGAGGTGGGGAAGTAGCAGGAGTTAAAACTGATTCCCAAGTTTCTAACTGGAACGATGGAATAAATATTTGAAAAAGGGAATCCTAGAGGAAGTACTGGTTGGGAGAAAAGAGAAGAGCATATGAATGGCTCTGTTAGCAGCACATTCAACAGGAGGCCCCAGTGAGGCAGCCAAGTCAAGCTGACAGTTGTCTTGGAAGAGAGACTTGGGCTTTAGAGATAAATTTATAATTATGCCCCCCCCCCCCAAATAGACAAAAACCTACATATAAAATTGTCTAGGGAAACAATTCTAAAATTTTAGAGTGGATCAGAATTGTCTGGGACCAGCTCCTAGAGCTTTTTCTTCATTATGTCTGGGAGCACAGACCAAGAGTTTGCAGTTCTAACATGTTTCCAGGAAATGCCTATGCTACTAATCCAGAAAAAACATTTTTGGAAGTTGTAGAATAAGATCAGAAGAGACCCAGAACTTTCGCTTTTTAACTGTAATAAGAGGAACCTGCAAGGAAGATGGAGAAAGAAGTAGGAGGAAAAATAGTATTTATTACATTTACCTAAGGTTGTGAATGATTTTGATGAGAGTGTTTTCATGGTGGGACAATGGTCAAATTGCAGGAATCGCAGCATAAGCATAAGGAAGGAAGGAAACAAATACAAAAAATTGATGGTAATCTGAGAAAGTTTTGCCATAAAAGGGAGAAGACAGGATAGAAGAGGCTTGAATCTACTTAAATGATAATGAAAAGATGCCATTAGAAATACAAACTCCCCACACATCAGAGAGAAGAAAAAGAAGAAATTATGAACTTTTAGAGAGTTCAGGAAGTGACAGAAAGCAGATACCGGCATCATTGCATGGAGAGCTACTTCATGCTTTTTTATCAGGTTGGAAAGAGGAAAGAATGAGTACAAGTAAGTTTGTAGATATGTTGGCAAGAAGTTGAGTGCCTTTCCCTCTTACAGCCTTTTTTTTTTTTTTCTGTGAAGTAGGTGAGGTCATCTTCTGAAATAGATAAGCAGTTTTAAAGAAAATGGAGAAAATATAACTGGTTTCTGCAGCAAGTAGGGAAGAGAGTTGAACAGAGGAGCATAACAGGATTGCCATATTGTGTTGAGTATTCAGATGAGATTGGTGACTTTGAAGAGACAGAGTGTATTTGTATTCCTGTCATCTGTACTTAGAGTTTAGGTGTAGGCAGATAGCTAGCAGAGTGGATGTCTTCAAAGTAAGTGAAACTCTGTGGCAGAAAGTGTCCTACATGAAGGACGCCTGTGGAAAGAACTGGTCATCAAACAAGATGCACTTTCTCTGAAGGGAGGAGAGAGCTTCCACTTTGCTTATGGCCCTGTCTAAATACTGAAGGAGTTTGTGTATTCAAAAGGCTTTCATAGCCTAGGCAGCTCCTGTCAAGAGCCTCCGGTGATCACTGATGACATTCCTAAGAGTGCTAATTGTTAAATTAACAATAGCAGGCACTGTGCACTAACTTCTCATGCAAAACCTCTGTCCTCAAAGAATTGTGTTATGAGAATTAATAGTAAAACTTTTCAAAGATATACTTCGTTTTAGTGTATTAAATGGATAATATTCTTATGTCTCATAAGTTTTAGATAAGCATAAGTGCCCAACCCTATTGTTTGTTTCGTTAGGTGCTTCTTCAGTTAATGATAAATCTTGTTCTCAAAGGAAAAAAAAGTATATTATTGCTAAAGTTAAAAGAAAAATAAGAAAAGAAGTATAATTGTGGATTGTAGTAAAGAAGGAGCACTGGTTTTTGTCAAAGAGGACAATAGTTATGGCAAATATCAGACTTCACTGGCTGAAGATAAGCTCCTTGAAGTTGAAGATATAAATAGTGATTGAGTGTAGAAGTTGGAGAAGATCATTAATGTAGATGCTAAAATTGTTGAAAATGATGATGAGGGAGAGGAAGCAATTTAGATGAGCCTGTGTAGATGACATTCAGATGAGGATTTAAAGGGAAGAAACTGGTAAGTAGTGATCATGGAGCATTTTTCTGAAAGCATTATAGAGTAAGATCTGTGTAGCCTTCTTTCCCCTTTGAGAAGGAACAAGTCAAAGGCATGGTGCTTTGATGAGGTTGTAAGGGAAATGATGTCATTAGGAAGGATAATAAAGATAAAGGGAGGGGGCTGGCATTGTGGCATAGTGGGTAAAGCCATGCATGCAACCCCAGCGTCCCATGTGGGTGCTGATACAAGTCCTGGCTGCTGTACTTCTGATTCACCTCCCTGAAGATGGTCCACATCCCTGGGCCCCTGCACCCACATGGGACCCAGAAAAAGCTTCTGGCTCCTAGCTTCAGATTAGCCCAGCTGTGGCTATTGCAGCCATTTTGGGACAGAACCAGCAGATGGAAGATCTCTGTTTCTCCCTCTCTTTGTCTGTAAAAATTATGCCTTTCAAATTACTAAATAAATCTTAAGAAAGAAAAACAAGGAAGGAAGGAAGGAAAGGTAAAGAGAAAAGAAGTGCTATAAGAAATATATTATCCCTCATAGTATTTTTTTTTGTCTGTTCTACTTAATATGACTGGTTTAATTCTGTAATTATCACACAGTTATTCTTAAGTGTTGAAAATTAACTGAAATGTGATCCCTGTTAAACATAAAAGTGGGAATAAGAGAGGGAAGAGATGTATAATTTGGGGCATGCTCGGGCTGACTTGCCCCAATTGGTAGAGTTGGAAACATACCAGGGGATTCCAATTCAATCCCATCAAGGTGGCATGTGCCAATGCCATCTCACTATTCCAAGTGATCAATTTCAGTTCACAATTGATCATAATGAAAGGACTAAGAGTCAAAGGGAGCACATAAACAAGTCTAGTATCTGCTAACACTAACCGATAGAATAAATAAAGGGGAGAGTGATCCAACATGGGAAGTGAGATACTCAGCAGACTCATAGAATGGCGGATGTCCTAAATAGCACTCTGGCCTCAGAATCAGCCCTAAAGGCACTCGGATCTGGCTGAAAAGCCCATGAGAGTATTTCAGGCATGGAAAGCCAAGGCACTCTGGCAAAAAGATCTCTGTGAGTGAGATCCCAGTGGAAAGAACAGGTCTTCAAAGAGGGAGGTGCCTTTCTCTGAAGGGAGGAGAGAACCTCCACTTTGACTATGACCTTGTCTAAACAAGATAAGAGTCGGAGAACTCAAGGGGCTTCCATAGCCTTGGAAACTCATGACTGGTGCATAGGGAGATTATTGATGCCATAGACAGGAGTGTCAATTGGTAAAGTCAACAACAGGAGTCACTGTGCACTTACTCCTCATGTAGGATCTCTGTCCTTAATGTGCTGTACACTGAGGCTTAATGCTATAACGAGTACTCAAACAGTATATTTCACTTTGTGTTTCTATGGGGGTGCAAACGATTGAAATCTTTACTTAATGTACACTAAACTGATCTTCTGTAAAAAAAAAAAAAAAAAAAAAGAAATTATCAATTCCCAACTTGACTCTCACTGGGATTAAACATGACAATAGGTCTGATCTGATTTCATCATGATTTAAAAAAAAATCATCTATTATTTTTCACTTTATGTTTCTGTGTGGGAACAAACTGTTGAAATCCTTACTTAAGGTATACTAAGCTGATCTTCTGTATATTAAGATAATCGAAAATGAATCTTGATGTGAATGGAAGGGGAGAGGGAGTGGGAAAGGGGAGGGTTGTGGGTGGGAGGGACGGTATGGGGGGGAAAGCCATTGTAACCCATGAGTCGTACTTTGGAAATTTATATTCATTAAATAAAAGATAAAAAAAAAAAAAAAAAAAAAAAAAGAAAAGTGGAAAATGTAGGAGACTATGCAGGTAATGAGTAGAGGCCCCATACATTTAATGTTGAAATGAAGAAGGGCTGAACTGAATGAGAGCATTGGAAGGATTTGCAAGGGGAAGGTAGTTTTGATCCTAAGGCATCCATTATGTATAATACACAAGAAAAAGGGAAACAGGAAATTGCTAAATAAACTGGATCAGTGAATTCCAAATTTTTCTAACTTAATAAATAGAAACGTTAATGTTTCTCTCTTTATTCTACTTTGCATACTGCTGGGATAGTGGGGCAGGTTAGGAATTTAGGCAAGGATAAAAAGTCTGTTACATTTTTTATTACAGTATTAAATAAAGAAACTCTAAAATTCCAGTTGGAATATTAGTATTGACCACTTATATAGTATGGTAGTCTAAGAGCTGACTCTTGTCACCTAATCAGTAATGTAAACCTTATATCTGTGATTGTAGAAATACCTACTAATACTTTGCTTCCATTTTTCAGCATAGCAATTCATTTTCTTAGAACAAAGATATTTAAAAATGTTTATGGAAAAGCAGAATAAAAAATTTATTTTGGTACAAAAATATTTTGAAAACCATTCATAGTTTTCTAATAATAGGCATTTTGAAAACCATTCCTATGCATGGACTTCAAAAATGTCTGCAGCGAAATAACTTTTGATTCCAAATTCCATGAACCTCTTAAAGTACTCTCAATATGTTACAAGGATTTCTCTAGGTAAGCAGATTGTTCTGGACAAGTAAACAACTACCCATTAGCTGTATAAAATTAGGTTAATAGAAATATTAAATTGTGTTCATCTTGTACACTCTGGAGATGTGTCAGGTTTATCCTTTTTTTGGCCATGGAACTTTTATTGAGAAACTTTTTTCCCTCCGTACTGCTATAATTATCAGTCCCATGAATACATTTTAAAATAATCTTTACAACCTGTCATTACAGAGAAATGATAATATGTAGTACAATTTTAAGAAGTGACAAAGGCTGCCTCTCAATGTTTTTTAAAGATTTATTTATTTGAAAGGCAATGTCACAGAGAGACAGCCAGTGAGAGAAACATCTTCCATTCACTAGGTCACTCCGACATTGGCCGCAGTGGTCTGTGCGGATCCAGACTGAAGTGAGGAGCCTGGAACCCATCTGGATCTCCCACATGGGTGGCAGCGGCCCAAGAACGTGGGCCATCCTTTTCTACTTTCCCAGACGCATTAGTAGGGAGCTGAATCAGAAGCAGAGCAGCCAGGATTCCAGTCTGATAATGGGATTCTAGCATCATAGGCTACGCTGTGCCACAATGTCAGCTCCTGTTTTGTTAAATTCTTACTGTTGTGAAATTTGTTTTTCTTTTTTCATTCTAGTATTAGTCTTTGGCCTCCTTGCATGAATGATTCAGGGAATATTTTATTAGAGAACAGAGCTAGACTATTTTTGAGCACTTAAAAGCCTGTGTGTGTATGTGTGTGTGTGTGTGTGTGTATGTTTCCTGTCAAACTTGCAGAGGAATAAAGAGGGAAGTAGGTGGGGGAGGAATAAACAAAATCTATTTTCAGGCTGTGCTTTTATATGCCAAGATTCAACCTACAGCAAGTTCTAATGGAGTTTAAAAAAAAAAAAAAAAACCTGAAAATAGAAGATTACTGTGGAATTGTTGACTGATCCTTAACTGTAGCAGTGCAAACATGCTGCATTATTATAATATTAACCTTCAGGATAGAAGAGGATTTCAAGCCTTAATATATTGATAAAAGGATTGAACACAAAGAATACATTTCTATTTTAATAATTCCTTGCCTGGAGAGGTATTTGGAAAAGTGACAACCAGAAGTAGAACCACCTGATAGCGTTGGTATTAACTAAAAACAAAACTTGTTAATGTTTTAAAATTTCATGAGCCTTTGATGTATGTCTTCATCTGTCTTGACTGTTTTTTAAGCTCCTTAGGACACAGAGCATTACATAGAGCCTATGGCGTGCACACACATGCAAAATTTTTGCAGGAAGGTATTTTAAGTGGATATGACACCATCCCTCAAGAGACCTTACTTTTCTTAAATAGATTAATATGTGCAATACCACAATCTAAATGTGATTTAATGAGGTTATCATTAATATATTTTTGAGATATTCAAAATTGGAGCAGAAGACTAAAGAAGCAGAAAAAGATAGTGTGAGATAAAAGCTGCGACTATCATCTCTATAACTTATCATCTAATGCATCATTTAACCATACCTTCCTGTAATCTGGCCCCCTACACTAAATCATTGTTTTTGTTATGGAAATGGGGTTTGAGAGAGGAAATTTTGATATATAGTAAACTCGACCTAAAAATGCCAAGTTCCTACAGATACCACAACTATATGTGTATGTTTTAAAACAAAGCTAGGAATGACAGGGAGGAGCTTATCTGCATTTAAAGCTTTGCCATGGATACAGATACAAAGAAAATTGATGACACTAGTGTTTTTAGGTAGAAAGATCTACATAACTCTAGTCAAGAATAAGGAAGAAATTTACATATATCTGAATAGCCTTTTGGAGAGTTTAAATTTTCTACCATGATCACAGTATTATGTCATTATAAATAAAAGAACATAGTAGATAAAACTGTCATTGTTAATTGCACATTGTCTCTAAATTACTCCTCCCCTCTTTTGTCCATGTAGGTGTTTGCAATGGCTGCTACTGTGAACTTGGAACTTGACCCTACTTTTTTGAAAGCACTAGGTTTCTTACATTCAAAGAGTAAAGATTCTGCTGAGAAACTGAAAGCACTGCTTGATGAGTCCTTGGCCCGGGGTGTTGATGCGAGTTACCGTCCATCTCAAAAGGTACCTGTGTCTATAAACAACTTTTGTAATGCTTGTTGTACAATAACATTTAGACCATCTCAACACAGTCTTTGCAAAAATAATCTTTTCTTGTGGCACAAAGAAATTATGTTCTTTAATTTTCTTTTCTTCCCTGAGCTTTTGGACAGGTAATGCACAACACTAGAGAGAAGTTAGCTTGATGTGGGTAGTATTCTATTCTACTAGTTTATGTTTATAGATACCCACTTGTTTACCACATAATTTCCAATTCTTTATGGTCACAAAGACTTTTTTAAGCTGCTGAATGTAACCACAATTTCTGATTATTCTCTATAATGTTTTAAAGCCAAATATTAACAAAGTAAAAGGAAAGGGATTATTCAAAAAACTAAATTAAATATAAGTAGATAATTTAAGAAGAAAGGAGGTGTAAATAAACTCTGAGAACTATGTAACTCCAATCTTGATAATAACAAAGCAGCCATTGGTAGCTTTATATGAAAAGAATGCACAGTTGGAGCCAGACAAACCTATTTGAAATCCCATTTTACACAAAATTAAGAGAAATACTGTAAGTCACCTAGACTAGTATCTACCTGGTATATAATATGCTGCTATAAATGACAATACTTATTCTCTAATACTTACTAAGTATTCTTTCAAATCTCTATACCCTAGCCCTGTAACTCCAAGTGACCTAGGTCTGTGGGCCTAGAAACCAAGCTGAGAAGAGGAATATAGAACTACCCGACTACTTCAAGTCTGTTTAGAATCTGATGCTCAAGACAGGGTCAGGTTTCATACTTAGCACCCAAGTAAACATTCATGTTTTTTTCTAGTCTTTTTTTCAACAGTAACTCTAGTACTCTCAAGCCTTTTTGTCTTTTGAATAGTAGAAACATTGTACTCTCAGTTTTTTCTACTCATTCTCATTCTGGTAGGGTCAATAAATTAAGGTGTATCACATTAGTACAGATCTACAAAACACACTACCAAGTTCATCCTGCTCTGTGTGTTGGTATTATCCAAATAGGAAAAATCTATTACCAAATAAAGTGAGATTCTAAAATGGAAGTTCATCTGTTAAAGCACATCAAAAATTTGTTGTGATTAAAAAGCCTGCTGCCCCTAGATTGCTAACTGGAATTCACTTCTCCTGCTAGAGAAAATAAGTATTTTAAAAGCACAAGTTAATTTAATTTTAACTTTCATCCAAACATTTCCAACATAACTTGTGTGAGAAGAGTGATTGAAGCTTCAGCATGCCTAAGAATCACCTGGAGACAGTAGTATGCTTGTAAACATTAATAACCAGCTTTGTGAATGTAATTTTAACATAAATATTGGTTGATACTCTATATAAATGAGAAGGCAAATGTGAACAATGAAGTTGGAACTTAAACTCACCCACCAATGACTTGAGCAACTTCTTTGCTTAATTACATAATATTTCTCAAATGCTGCAGGATTATGTCCTCAATTTTTTATGTTACATACATGATTAACTTTTTAAGTTTGACATGCTTTAACATTTTCTCTATTAGTTTCCTTAGTCTACAGTCTTTCTATGAAGAAACAAATAGTGAATTTTAGGTTTTGTGGTCCTGATGGTCTCTGGTGAAACTAGTTCTGCCATGGTAGCATGAATGCAGCTTCTTATACTACATAAATGGATGACTGCAGCTGTGTTCCAGTATAGCTATAAGTAGCAAGCCAGATTTGGCCTGTGAGTTTCAGTTTACTAACAATGGTCTAAACAATCAGCACAACATTAAATCACACCCTGCTATCAGTGGATCTGAAACCCACTCCCCTTCCCTTCTTCCACAGAGGTAACTACTATTCTGAAGTTGATGTATATCATTCCATTTATACTTTTATGTATTATCACAGAAAATAGACTGCATTTCCTATTCCAGGTTTACTTGGCAGATCTGGGGGTGATTCTGAGGAGCATGATATACATCAACTTTTTATACCGTTAACAACAATAAATGACAACTATATCAGCAAAACCTTGATAATATGATAGTAAGAATTTTAAGTTTAAGCCAGAATAAAAAGTCCATAGGCTGAAAGAAAACAGTTGCATGTCACGTATCAACAAAGGTCTTGTGAAGAACTCTTTAATCTGAAAAAGAAAACAACCTCATTTTTTTAAATGGAAAAAATTTTTGACCAAATGTTTAACATCATTAGCTTTTAGGGAAATGTGAATTAAATCCATAAGGAAATACTGCTATATACTTATTAGAATGTTCAAAATTAAAAAGACTAACCATTCTAAGTAACATTCGTATCTTCCTGGTGGAAATGAAAAATGGTACAGCCACTTTTGAACAGTTTGGCAGTTTCTTAAATAATTAAGCATACACTAACCATATGACCATTCCACTCCTAGAAATTTACTCTAGAGCAGTGAAAGTACATGTCCATACATGTACATGAAAGTATGTAACAGCTTTATTAGCAGTAGCCCCAAAGTACAAACAATGTTCATCAGTAGGTAAGTGGACAAACAGATTGTGTTATATCCCACAGCATTAAAAAGAAATGACAGGGTGGGCTCTGTGGCATAGTAGGTTATGCCTCCACCTGTGGCACCAGCATCCCATATACATGCTGATTTGAGTCCCAGCTGCTTCACTTCTGATCCAACTCCCTGCTAATGTGCCTGGGAAAGCAGTGGAGGTGGCCCAAGTGCTTGGGCCCCTGCACCCACGTGGGAGACCCGGATGAAGCTCCTGGCTTCAGATCGGCCCAGCTCCGACTGTTGTAGCCATTTGGAAAGTGAACTACCAGATGGAAGACATCTCTGTGTCTCATCCTCTCTATCTGTAACTCTACTTCTCAAATAAAATAATAAATAAATAAATAGAGACTTCTTGATGAATTTTATACATTCTTTTAAAAAGAAGAAATGAATCTACACACTCAACAACATGAATGAATTCAAAATATATATGCTAAATATAAGCAGCCATACAAAAAAGAGTACATACAGTAAGTTAAATTAATTTCTAGAAAGTACAACATAAACTGTAGCTCCAGAAGGCAGATCAGTTGTTGCCTAAGAATGGGGTATGGTTTCTCAGGATATAGTCCTATAAGAGAGTGATTACAAAGGAACACAAAGAGATTTTGGATATGATATGTTCATTATATTGAAAATAGTGATAGAGTCATGGTTTATACAAATGTCAAAACTTAAATTTTCTAGTTTAAGTATGTTCAGTTTGTATATCAATTTCTCAAGTTATTTTCTCAATGTTATTTAAAATATTGGTCATAACATTTAGATGAAAATTACTTAGATTTATGAATTTTTAATGCATTAAGCAACCTGAGTATTTAATTTTTGAGTATCTTTTTATTTTACCTTTTAGGATGTGGAGCCACCCAAAATTTCAAGCACAAAAGCTATTTCTATTAAGCAAGAGCCCAAAACATCATCCAGTCTTCCTTCAGGCAATAATAATGGCAAGGTCCTCACAACTGAAAAGGTAAAGAAGGAAGCTGAAAAGAGACCTGCTGATAAAGTAAGATTTTGTTTTGATGTAATTTAAAAAGAAAAAAGTAAATCATTTGTTGCATAGATGACAAGAAACAATGTTTTATGCCTACTTCTAATTTGTATAACAGTGAGTGTAGATACATAATAATCACTCAGTAGATGTAATCTGATGGCTGTAGATGTAGACCTTTTGAAAAATGAGTAAAAGTTAAAAACATTTTTAAAACTAAATATTTGAGCCTCAGGAGATATAATAGTTTGAGTATAAACTCTAACTGTAAACTTTAATCCTTAATGCAGTGCTTCCAGATGTAATAGTTGTTGAGAAAAAAACAGAGAGAGGAAAGAGGAAAGATGTAAATGACTAACCATGAATTCTGTTATAGGATGGTCTGAACCTTAAGAGGTGATGGATAATTCTTGGATTCTCTATTTTGGATGATTCCTGTAAATAGTAATTAAGATTATAACAATTAATTAAAAATACATTTAAGTATATCTTTAGTAACCCTTCCCCTCAACATGTGGTATATTATCTCTTACATTTTCTTACTTTTAATAAATAGTAACATTAATAAACATATACTATTTTCTCTGCTTTTGAATTTATGGGATAGGTACTCTGCATATATATCCTTTGGTAAATTTTCATGTCCTCGAAATGTACTTTTGAAAATTGTCTAAGGTGGTGTATATAGATCTGGATACTTATGTTAGGTACTATATAATATTCATTCTATGAATAAACCAGTTTTTGTGTTCCCCTGCTGATGAGCAGTTAGGTTATTTCTCCTTTCTCTATTATGAGGAGCTTCTATGAGCTACTTTTTATATACATAGCTCTTTGTGAACACATTAATAGTTTAGTCTGGATGACTAGTAGATAGCTTATTATTTACTTTTTTTAATATATCTTTAATATTAGTAGTCCATAATTTAAAATTGAAAACAGCCTTATTGTTGCTATGGTTTCTGAATTCAAAGCATTGTAATAGGCAAAAATATATGCAATGTAAGTCTGTTGAACTCTTAATTATAATTCTTCCACAGTCTAGTGTATAAATCTGTCCCTAATTAAGTCAAAATGTCTGCAAAATGGAATTAATCATAACACGCTATAAACATCTCTCAGTGATTTCAAATTTATTATATATTACTTTTATTATCATTTTCTGATTGGTACTTTTTATAGATAAAATCAGATGTTACTGAAGGAGCTGATATTCCAAAGAAACCTAGACTAGAGAAATCCGAGACACGGTCCTCTCCCATTACTGTCCAAACCAGCAAGGATTTAGCTATAGCTGACCTTTCCAGTTTTGAAGAGACCAGTGCTGATGATTTTGCTATGGAGATGGGACTGGCCTGTGTTGTTTGCAGGTAAGTCGCATGGTAGGTAAGTCATACCTTAATACAGATTGTTTAACAACCACCTCCCCCTTCATTCTCTCCCAAATGAGAACAATTGTTGAAGTGTTCTATTTTGTTTTTATTATTCAAGGATTGAGAATATATAAGTAGATTATGCCTAATGAACAACTCTTAAAGCAATTTAACATCTTGAAAATTATCAACAATTTTATCCTCCTGACTATGACTTGACTTATTCATGTAGTAATAATTTCTTCATTCTTGAGTTCTAGGGGGAAAGTGATTTTTCATTATTCTTTTGAAATAGACTCTGTTCACCAGACTCTTTTTTTTTAATTATTTTTTCTGAATTGATAGCATAAAAAATGCTCTGGTACATATCATTTTCTAAAGCATCCTTAAGTATTTTCCTAAGGATAGTGGAAATGAAAGGAATGGATCATATGGGTTATTCTGAGTGGTGTTTTATAATATAGCTGCAAAAGTGTAAAAACAGATAATTCTGCTTAGTACAAAATACATTTACAAAAATAAATTTTAAGCTCCTTGATGCTAAGGATTATGTTTTTAGTTGTTAATGCCCTTAAACACTTAGCACAATAAAAAGATTGTCATCTTTGTTGATGTTTTCTTTTTAAAAATGTTAAATTCTGATTTTAAGAACTAAGTAAATATAATCTTATAGAGAATGAGTTTATGTGCTTCTGCTTTCAACATATATTTGTTTATTCATCCTTTGTCTACCTTGAAAGTTATTTTGTAAATAAGTAAATGTTAAAAGTAATGGGGAGAGTAATAGTAACTGTAATGCTCTATCAGCATTCTTACTATGAAAAGCCAAGACTATAGTGATAGCTTTTTGTGCTATTTTGATGCATATTTTGCTGTATTCAGTTCAGTCAACATTCATCAAGCACCTGTTTGCACAGTCATGTGCTGGGCTATAGATGATTATGTTTAGTTCTCAATTTTAGGTTGTTCATGTTGAAGAAGAGAGAGCAACATTTAGCTAACTAATATTAAGGAACTGAATAGAACTACAAAGAAAGTATATTTGAGACTGTTGAAGAACTTGTCAAGAAAGAAAAAAAATTACAATGTGATATGACAGGGAGAATATACCCACTTTTATTTGGGTATCTTTTATATTTATTAATGGTTGATTGTAAGCTTTAAAATAGCTGAAGTACTTGTGCAGGCTGCATGTTGGGATTTGTTATTTTGCTCTTTGGTTTTCCTTTTGTTTATTTACATACTAGAACAAAGCTGAAATGACTTAAATTGTTGCATTCAGGAAAGTATAATGTTCAGTGGTATATTCTTCTTAGGCAGATGACAGTAGCATCTGGTAATCAATTAGTCGAATGTCAAGAATGCCATAATCTGTACCACCAAGACTGCCATAAACCCCAGGTAACAGACAAGGAAGTGAATGACCCTCGCCTGGTGTGGTATTGTGCGCGATGTACCAGACAGATGAAAAGAATGGTAGGAGTCAAATTTTTCTCAACTTTAAACATTCTCTGTTGCTCTTTTGCTAATATGAGCTTTCAAGATCTGAACATTTATGATATTAAAAATATACACAATGTAACCTAAGATTATTTAAATGTGTGTAAAAACTCTAAAAAGTTCATGAAAAATGGAATTGAAAGATAATTTGTGTTTTCCATGAACCTTTCAAATTGCTCCCATATGCTATACATAAAGGATTTATGTGTCCATGCCTAAAGTCCATAGCATATTATATACATTTTTCTCTGTTCATCTTTTGACTTATTCCAATATAGATAAGCAAACAGGGTTGGAGACTCAGAAAAGCTGAATATTCCTTAGTAGAATGTCAATGTGTTTATAAGCATTTTAAGATACTGTGATTTACTGTGGAAAAGTGGTGAGATATAAAGCCTTAGTCTTGATGAGACTGGTAAGAAAATACAGCAGATGTCTACTCCTGAGCTTAAAATTCCAAACTTACAAGTTGTATACAGAAGCAATATTTATCTCTATCTTTCCATCTGTGTTTCTCTTTTCCTCAGTCTTTCCTTCTCATTGTCTTTGACTATTTATCTCATTCTCCCAGTGTACTTTCTTTTTTCTTTGTTCAATAAGAGTCCTTAATATCATACTAAAATGTATTTTCATTCTTTTTACTGAATAATTTTCTTTTTAAATAAATTAATAAGTTGCTGTCTACTTCAGTGACTTCTTTGAACCTTGCCCAGTCTCTTTTCCCATTCCTTAGACTGGGGACTCTTGTTAGAAGAGTTCTCATGTCTGTCAATTAAATGAGTTTCTACATAAAGTTGTCTGATCAAATATGCACTGTTAAAGTCATAAGTTCTTACTTAAAAGTTCAAGATATCCACTTTACTTTCATTGTTAAATCAGAAAAGAAGTGTGTATATATATATATATTCTTATGAAAAGTAATACAATCTCAGTAGTGTGTATACTTTTTGTTTGTTAATAGGAAATTTCTTTGACAAGGTAGATTTTGTCTGATCAGTCTGTTTTTTATTTATTTTTTAAACCCTAAATTGTTTCAGTTAAGCAATGTAGTACATTCTAGAATATTGATAAGAAGCCACTAGGATTCAGTAACTGTTTTTCTGTAGCTTTTTAACAGCTGAAGTAAGCTCAATTCTCCCACTTTTTTTGACTTAGTTTATACCTATTCTATATTTATGGTTCTAACCCTCTTTCTTGGTGAGATTCTACACCTGACTAGATATCTTACAGGCTGTTGAAGTTTAACCTCTTTAAAATTAAAATTGTTCTCTTCTCCATTCAGTTTGTCCTGCAGTTGCCTGAGCTAGAAGACATTATTGTTTAGAATTTTTTTTTCAATGTATTTATCTGAGAGACAGAGGGAGAGAGGGAAGGAGAGAAAGAAAGAAAGCCAGACAGAGAAAGCTTGTATTCACTGGTTCACTCCCCAGATGCCCTCAACAACTGGGGCTGGGATGGGTCCACAGCTGGGAACTAAAAATGCAATCTAGTTCGCCAGTTACTTGAGCCATCACTGCTGCCTCACAGGGTGTGTATTTGCATGAAACTCATCAGGAATCAGAACCAGGTATTGAACCCAGGCACTCTGATGTGGAATATAACCATATTAATCCGTTTCTTAACCACCAGGCTAAACAACTCCCCTGAAAATGTGATTCTTGATGCCTCTCTTAATTCCATATCTCTGTTCATAGATTTGTTAATGCTACCTCTTGTATATCTCCTAAACTTATTTATTTCTCTCTTATTACCCTATTCCACCAAATCTGTCATTACTTACGTATTACAGTAGTTCATAAAGAGTTCTCCTTGCTCCCTTTCAATTCACTTTGTTCACTATAACAATTAAAATTATTATTTTTAAATATCAATTTTATTTGCTTAACTATGCCAGAAACCTCTCAATTACTTATATAAGGTTATACTCCTTAGGCTGCATATATGAAACCTTTCTTTTTGACCCAAGTCTACCTTTGTGTCCTTCTTTGCTACCACTTCACCTATACACTCCACTCTGACCAAGCCAGACTAGAAGTGTAACATTCCCTGAACTTGAGGTAAGCTTTCAGCTCCAGATGTTTTGCTTATTAGCTTCTTCATGTCATCTGGCATACTGTTTATTCTTTATCTGCTTTACAAATTAAGTGTTTAATTCATTTATCAATAAGACCTGGTCTCATTCGTGAGTGGAAGTCAGGACTAGATATAGTCTATATTCTGTTGTTCTCATTGAAAGATAAGTTATTTGGAAAGAAACAGGGATTAGTACCAGAAATCAGTGGTTAGGCCAGTTTATGTGTCTGAGAGCCAAAATACTGAATGGGTAGCCATGACTAATATTAAAACATGACTAGAATGTACCAAGTGTAGATGTGGGAAAATACCAAAAACATGCTCTGAAGTAAACCTGAAGACCAGGATCCAGTAGACAGTTTAATGAGAGAAAGGAGATACTAAATCTAGTCATTCTTACTATAATTGCTTTTAGTGAGATTCCCATATATGAATCATTTATTGTTCCAAGGTATCTCAAAGATATGAAGAGCATCTGATAACCCCCTTCCCTTTACATTAATTTCCACAACTGGAAGAGGTTCTATAGTGCACAGTGTTGTAGAAAGATCTAGTGAAAAGGTTGTGATACATATTTAGCAGAGTCCAAAGTCATTTTTCAGTTCTATAATTTTCCTCTTTACTTAGTAATGGCTTTCACTACAGCACAAGGTCAGAGCCATGTTACTGATTGCGGGGTTTATCAATCTAAGATAATAATACACTCCTACTTGGCAGCATTTAGTAATACATTTTTTTTATTTCTGCTGCCATATTGATAATTACTGCCTGTGGACTCATCCTGAACTTTCTCTTGAGGATTCAGTGTGCCTGTTCTGCACTATGGAAAAACCTCAAAATGACTTAACATTTAACAGTAAATAATTTTTTTATCCCTTCTCTGCATATCAAACAATTTAAATGGTCTGAATTATATTTTAACTCACCTGGGTAACTCAGAAACTTAGAAATGTGTCTGAATCAGAGAGAAGTTCCAGTCTGGTTGCCATTTGCATTCTAGGCAAGGCTGGCCCCTCTCCACAGGCTGCAGTTTTTCACCAACCCACATGAAACTACATCAGACCTGAAGTCTTCCCCACATATCCAGTTACAGCCCTGGTGTTTTCTCCTTCCCTCCATCCCTGCCTCCCCCGCTTCTTTCCTGTTTATTTATTTGAGAGGTAGGGTAACAGACAGAGGGAGAAACACAGAGAAAGGTCTTCCATCCACTGGTGCACTCCCCAAATGACTGGAGCTGGGCCAGTCTGAAGCCAGAGCTTCTTCAGGTCTCCCACGCAGGTGCAGGGGCAAAAAAAAAAAAAAAAAGTGCCTGAATTTCAAGAAGAAAACTCTTTTAAGTCTTTAAAACTGGTTACATACGTGAGGACACTTTAAAATATTCATGGAAAACACACATTATCTTTTAATTACATTTTACATGAGCTTTTTTTATGTACTCAGTATCATCAGCTCTCTCTATATATAGATTAAGCATCTATGGATTCAACCAACTACAGATCAAAAATATTTTTTAAAAATTGTATCTGTACTGAACATATCTAGACTTTTTTCATTATTTGCTAAAGAATACAGTTTAACAACTATGTACATAGCATTGACATTGAATTAGGTATTTAAAGGTATTGGGGCCGGTCTGTAGCGCAGAGGATTAAAGCCCCAGCCTGCAGCACCAGCATACCATATGGGCGCCAGTTCGAGTCCAGGTTGCTGCACTTCAATCCAGCTTTCTGATAATGCTCCTGGGAAAGCAGCGGAGGACAGCCCAAATGCTTGGGCCCCTGCACACACGTGGGGGACCCAGAAGAAGCTACTGGCTTCTGGATTCAGATCAGCTCAGCTCTGACTGTGGCAGCCATTTGGGGAGTGAACCAGTGGATGGAAGACCCCTCTCTCTGTAACTCTGCCTTTCAAATAAATAAAATAAATCTTTTATAAAAAACTTAGGTGTTATAAGTAATCTAGACCTGAATTAAAATATAAGGATGCAAATACTACACCATTTTATATAAAGGACTTGAGCATCCATTAAGTTTAGTATCTGAGTGTAGACCTTGGAACCAATCCCCCACAGATACCCAGGGATGACTGTTCTTCAGCTTGTACTTTTCCTTTTTTAAAAAACAATTCAGGGGCCAGCACAGTTGCATAGCAGGTAAAGCCACTGCCTGCAGTGTTGGCATCCCATATGGGTGCCGGTTCAAGTCCTGGCTGCTCCACTTACGATCCAGCTCTCTGCTGTGGCCTGGGAAAACAGTAGAAGATGGCCAGGGTCCTTGGGGCCCCTGCACCCATGTGGGAGACCCGGAGGAACCTCCTGGCTCCTGGCTTCGGATCGCCACAGCTCTGGCTGTTGCAAGCATCTGGGGAGTGAACCATCAGATGGAAGACTTTCTCTCCCTCTCTCCACCTCTCTGTAACTTTGCCTTTCAAACAAATAAATAAATCTTAAAAAAATTCAATTTGTCTAGTTAAGATGGTTTTTAACCAACCCTAATATGCATGATTTCTAAAGCTTAATACTCTCTTTACTGTTTGGAAACTAATGAAATCTATAAAACCACTAATATAATGGTAAAAATAATTTGTCTACAGTCTATGTTTTCAGTGTCATCACAATACATTTTTAAATGTTCAACTGCATTTCAGTTTAGTGATGAGTCCTGTGATAGATGTTTATTATCTTCTTTGTATATTCAGTTACGATTTTGTAATTAATTTAATCTACTGATTTTTGCAGGCTCAAAAAACTCAGAAACCACCACAGAAACCAGCTCCTACAGTTGTTTCTGTAGCTCCAGCTGTCAAAGATCCATTGGTTAAGAAACCAGAAACTAAACTCAAGCAAGAGACAACTTTCCAAGCATTCAAGAGAACAGAAGTCAAGGTACAGATTCATTTTTGTCTTGATTTAATTTAGTTGATTAAACAATGGTTGCTTGTTGAAAATTTTGAGAAACTATATAATAAATGACTACTTGTTAGAAATTAAGACTACATTATTATTAGTCAGGAAGGGAACATTTTTTTTTAAGGCGGGCTGATTTCGGAACTCCCAACCCATTGCCTTTGCCACATTGTATGATTTGTTTTTTTTAGTAGAAAACATTTATTTAATAAATACAAATTTCCAAAGTACAACTTTTGGATTATAGAGGTTCTTCTCCCCATAACCACCCTTCTACCTGCAAACTCTCCCATCTCCTACTCCCTCTCCCATCCCATTCTTCATTAAGATTTATTTTTAATTATCTTTATATAATGAAGATCAACTCTATACTAAGTTAAGATTTCAACAGTTTACAGACACACAAAGTATAAAGTACTATTTGAAGACTAGTTTTACCATTAATTCTCATAGTACAGTCATTAAGGACAGAGGTTCCACATGGGGGGCAAGTGCACAGTGACTCCCATTGTTGATTTAACAATTGACACTCTTATTTGTGATGTCAGTAATCACCCAAGGCTCTTGTCATGAGCTGTCAAGGCTATAGAAGCCTCTTGAGTTCACAAACTCTAACCTTATTTAGACAAGGCCATAATCAAAGTGTAAGTTCTGTCCTCCCTTCAAAGAAAGGTACCTCTTTCTTTGATTTCCCAGAAGGGAACATTTAAATCATGACCTAACCTCTAACTCTGCTATTTCTCTTTCTATTATTAATAGGAACAGTCTATGTTCCTTATCATTCCTGTAGAGTTAAATATTGCAATAAAGAATTTAGTTCTAGTAACTCTGCTGTAGCAGCAGTTTTGATCTTTATACTACGTGTTGGCTGTTGAAGTTTTCTTCCTTATTATTTTCCTTTATAATCATCAACTTTCCTAGTTCTTACCTGTTATTCTGAGGAACCATGTAATTTAGTGACAGTATCATTCCTAGGTTTGCATCCTTGCAATCATAGTACGTTATTCTGTCCTGTTATTTTGATATCATGGAATGAAATATTTTTTAGCCCAATTTTGTAACAGCTGTTTTACTGAGTAAATTCCAAATTTAAGTATGGCACTGGGGCCGGTGCTGTGGTGCAGCAGGTTAACGCCCTGGCCTGAAGCGCTGGCATCCCCTAAGGGCACTAGTTCAAGACCTGGCTGCTCCACTTCTGATCCAGCTCTCTGCTATGGCCTGGGAAAGCAGTAGAGGATGGCCCGAGTCTTTTGGCCCCTGCACCCATGTGGGAGACCTGAAGGAAGCTACTGGCTCCTGGCTTCGGATCGGCACAGCTCTGGCTGTTGCAGCCAATTAAGGAGTAAACCTTCGGATGGAAGAAACCCCCCACTCTCTCTCTGCCTCTCCTCTCTCTGTGTAACTCTGACTTTAAATTAAATAAATACATCTTAAAAAAAAAGTATTGCACTAAAGATAGAAGAAGAAAAATTAGCCATGAATTCACGAATGACCCCAGAAAATGCTAAAGATATTACCTTGTCTGAATAGCTGTTTGGAAGCTCAAGAATCTTGGTGTGATTAAAAAATATATATAAATATAAAGTACTCTGAGAAAGATTCTGATAATTATATTTGAATGTCATTTATAATTTACTGGGAAAGAATTGATGTAAAGGGGATATTCATTATTGATTTATTATATCAGAACATAGTGAATTGGAATAGAAGAATAACGGATTTGGTGGAAGTAATTATAGGGGCTGCTTTTTCCATACATAATCATTTTCATTAGATTCCTATTACTAAAGGAAATCTTAAATGAAATCATTTAATGGCAAGTAAAAGACAACTTTGAGTGTCTTGTTTTGATTAAAAGGTTTTTGTGTTTTTACAATAAAAGTAAGATTTACTATAAAAATTTTTGTTTCCTTTCACACATAAAGAAGTAAATGGCTTTTCTAATTAGGATAATGGCAAGAAGCTATTTATAGTTAAAAATAATTGAGGGGTGAGCATATGGCACTCTTGGAAAATCTGTGCAATCACTACTTGGAAAACCTGCATCCCTTAGCAGGGTGCCTGGTTCAAGTCCTGGTTCAAGTCCCGGCTCCACTTTCTACTCCAGCAGCCTGCTAATTTATACTCTAAGAGGCAGCAGGTGTTGACTCAAGTGTTTGGATGCCTGCTACCCATTTGGGAAACCAAGATTGAGTTCCAGGCTCCTGGCTTTAGCCTGGCTCAACCGTAGCTGAAAGTATCAGTGGTAGAAGAACTCTGAATCTCTTTCTCCATCTCTCTGTCCTTCATATAAAATGAACATAAATTTAAAAATTTATTTTCCATACTAAAATTGTTAGAAATCACTGAATTTCCATTATTTGTCTTATTCTATTTTTATGTGTCCTATAGTATTGTAAATCAACTGTCATTCTGTTGAAAAGCAATACCAGGTCATTAAGACCAAATGCCAAGCCTATTCAATTTGCTTTCTTCTTTGTACTCAAGTGTTGGTCTTTTTAATTACTTCAGATGGGCTTTCATTTGTGAAATATTCTGAAAGATCATTTAGCCATATGGCAGTTTTATATTTAATATGAAGAAAAGGAAAAAATAAATCATAACTAAAAATTGAAAATTTCCCACACCTGTGTCCTTTTGATTTTTGACTGTTTCCCTGACTACCTTCATGGGTTCCTCTAAGAATTTATGATTTGTATAGTTTTTTTTATCTGAATAATATCATGAGATAGTTGTCATATTTCTGAAAAAAAAAAGGTCACTTTTCAGAGTATGTTAACAAGAATCTGGATTCTTACTCTTATAAAATGAATATCTCACAGCTGAATATTTTGATTGCTTTTCACATTGTTTTAAAATATTTACATGCAGACAGTATTGAAGGCTGCTAAAAATTTTTTATCAACTCTTTTAAAGTTCAGTTCTAGGTGCTGGCAGGTGGCATACCAGGTTAAGATACCACTTGCAATGCTAGCATCCTGTATGGGAATAAATACTCTTTTGAGTCTTGGCTGGTCTGCTTTCTTTTCTTTTTCTTTTTTCTTTTTTTTTTAAGACTTCTATCTACCTATTTATTTATTTGAAAGAGTTACAGAGAGACAGACAGAAACAGAGAAAGTACTTCCATCCACAAGTTCACTCCCCAGATGGGCACAACGGCCAGCACAGGGCCAGGCCAAACCCAAGAGCCAGGGAGCTTCATCAGAGTCTCCCACGTGGGTGGCAGAACACAAACACTTGGACCATCTTCTGTTTCTTTCCCCAGGCCATTAGCAGGGAGCTAGATCAGAAGTGGAACTGGCACCCATAAGTGATGGCAGTGTCACAGGCAGTGCTTTAACTTCCATGCCACAACGCCAGCCCTGGCTATTCTGCTTTCAATCCAGCTTCCTGCTAACGTACCTGGGAAGGCAGCAAATAATGGCCCAAGTACTTGTGTCCCTACATTCCATGTGGGAAACCTGGATGGAGTTCCTGGCTCTTGGCTTCATCCTGACCCAACTCTGGCTGTAGCATCCATTTGGAGAATGCAACTGTGGATGGAAGCTACCTCTCTCTATCCTTGTCTCTGTGTCTCTGTCTCTCCCTCTCCTTCTCCATCTCCATCTCCATCTCCATCTCTTTCTCTCTGTATCCCTCTGCCTGTGAGATAATAAATAAGTTTTTTAGAAAAAGTTCAGCTCCAAAATGTAATTGGACCTCTTTTTTTTTTTTGATTTTTTATTTATTTATTTGAGAGGTAGAGTTACAGACAGAGATAAGGAAAGACAGAAAGAAGGGTCTTCCATCTGCTTGTTCACTACCCAGTTGGCCACAATGGCTGGAGCTAGGCTAATCGGAAGCAAGAGCCGGGAACTTCTTTCAGGTCTTCTGTGTGGGTGCAGGGCCAGAGCACTTGGGCCATCTTCCACTGCTTTCCCAGGCCATTAGCAGAGAGCTGGGTAAGAAGAGGAACAGCTGGACATGGACTAATGCCCATATGTGATGCTGGCGGCACTGCAGGTGGAGGCTTAGCCTACTATACCACAGCATTGGTCCAAACTGGACATATTTTAAGCATGATAATAACCATTTTTAAAACAAAAATGTACTCTTTACCTTTCCCATAAACCCTAAACAGTTTTGCAAGTCTTCTTAAGTTTGAAGGTAGAAAGAGTGTCAGTAAGAAATTCAATTCAAAATTAATTTTAACCAAATGTGTTTTTTTCTATTGTGAAAGTAAAAATTTTCTTATGTGAAAAGGAGTAATATGTATTTATGAAATGGCATTGGTAATACCGGGAACTTGATTTGCCATCTTAGGAAGTACATCAAAGAAATTAAAGAGTTATAACCTCAAGAAATATGTGTAGGGGGCCAGCATTGTGGTGCAGTGGATTAAGCCACTACTTGCATCCCATCTTGGGAGTGTCCCAGCTGCTCTACTCCCAGTTCAGCTTTCCTCTAACATGTGTGGGAAGGCAGCAGAAGATGGCTCAAGTACTTGGGCCCCTGCCACCCTTGTGAGAGGTCAGGATAGAGTTCCTGGCTCCTTGATTCAGCCTGGCTCTGACCTGGTTGTTGCAGCCATGTGGGGAGTAAACTGGTGGATGGAAGATCTCTTTTTCCCTGTCACTCTGCCTTTCAAATAAATAAATCTTAAAAAATAAAATACATCTACAAGTGAGTTAGACCTACCCAAAATACCATTAGGCATTTAAACCTAATAGCATATAAAACCCTTTATATCAAAGCAGGAACCTCTTAGGTGATAGTTTTAATGAAAACATAGACAAGTAGTGTATAACTTATAATCTATTACAAAAAACAGGTCTCATAATTTTAGTTTCACAATTTGTCTATGTTTTCATAAGTTAGCATATATGTATATATTTGAACGATTGCTCAAAATTTGGGGGCAACTTTTGTTAAAAGATATGTTTAAAATTTATATATGACCATTTTCTTTTCATCATATATTAACTCGATAAATAATATTAAATG
Organism: Oryctolagus cuniculus; assembly: GCF_964237555.1. NCBI lineage: Eukaryota > Metazoa > Chordata > Mammalia > Lagomorpha > Leporidae > Oryctolagus > Oryctolagus cuniculus. Next base: position 59,496,689 of record NC_091439.1, read on the forward strand.
AATCTCTGAAACTCAGACATCTTCTGGATATCCTAGATGTGGGCATTTTTGTTCATTAGGAATAGAATTGATTTTATTTATATATTTGAGAGGCAGAGAAAGAGAGAGAGACTACATATTCCTATCTGCTGGTTTATTCCTCAGATGTCTGCTACAGCAGGGGTTGGGCCAGGCCAAAGCTAGGAGCTGGGAACTCAAACCGAATCTCTCACATGGGTAACAGGAACCCAATTACTTAAGGTATCACCACTTTCCCCCAGGGTTTACATAAGCAGGATAGTGGATCCAGGACCCAGAGGTGGATTTCAAACTCAGGTACTCCAACATGATATGTGGGTGTATTAACCATCTTGTTAACCACCAGGCCAAATGTCCACCCCAAGAGTGAAATATATTTTTGAAATAATTGTTAGTTATGTGGAGCAAAGTCTAAAGAACAGGATATTTTACTGAGTTAGGTCATAACCTTCTCGGGTGAAAAATAAGTTAAAACACTTAATTTGATTTGAAGCAATTCTCCAAAAGGAATTCCATGTATTTTATTTTGGAATCATTGTGGTAAGAACATACCATCCAAACATTTCTGCTTTGAAAACAGTAATGCTCACTAACTGTGGATATGTTTTGTTCCAAGTGTTTTCATCAAATCAGTTTCATAAAAGAAAACTAGTTTGGTGGTGTGATTTAAATTCCTGAAGTCATTACTCTGGTAACAGTTGTTATAAATGCAAGAATATTATGTAGGTATTGAGTGTACTTTGCACTAATGTAATATTTATCTTATTTTTTTAGACATCCACGGTTATTTCAGGAAATTCTTCTAGTACCAGTGTTTCCTCTTCGGTAACTAGTGGCCTAACGGGGTGGGCAGCGTTTGCAGCCAAAACATCTTCTACTGGTCCCTCAACAGCAAAATTGAGTTCTACAACACAAAACAACAGTGGAAAACCTGCTACCTCATCAGCCAGCCAGAAGCCTGTGGGTTTGACTGGTCTGGCAACATCTTCCAAAGGTGGAATAGGTTCTAAAATAGGTTCCAATAATAGTACAACACCCACTGTACCACTGAAACCACCTCCACCTCTGACCTTAGGCAAAACTGGCCTTAGTCGCTCGGTTAGTTGTGATAATGTCAGCAAAGTAGGTCTTCCCAGTCCAAGTAGTTTAGTTCCAGGAAGCAGCAACCAACTAAGTGGGAATGGAAATAGTGGGACATCAGGCCCTGGTGGAAGTACCACTAGTAAAAGTACTTCAGAATCTAGTAGCTCTTCCTCAGCATCCCTTAAAGGTCCGACTTCACAAGAATCACAGCTCAATGCTATGAAGAGATTACAGATGGTTAAGAAGAAAGCCGCCCAAAAGAAACTCAAGAAATAGGGTGTCCAAACAGGTGTGATGTTATAGTACCCAAAAGGTAAAAACTTATTACTAGAACATATATTGTTAAATGTACTGTAATTTAATAAAAATATTCATAATCAAATTTCTTTTGTTTCTTAAAATATTGTTATTTAGCAAAACTTGGAATCTTATTTTCAATCTGTCTTTAGTATTTTTATTTTAATAATTCCCCTACTTTATGAAAATAATGATTGATAATGACATTCTTGGTGAAACCTTCATAAGATTTGTAGTAAAAGCAGTTTTAAAGAGAAAAAAGTAGTTCATCTTCTAGCAAAGCCCCAAGTTGATCTTGCATAATGAGGTGCCTTACAGGGTGACAGAGGTGACTCATTGTGAAGTTTTCTGGTACTTTTGAGCGTTTAATATTTTGGGTGTTTATTGTCAGTACCCAGCCTCATTTTAACTAATTGTCTATCTTCCTCCAACTATTTTGTCACCATTTTCACAATTAACTTTTATTAACTTCCTGTAAGCCTGTCTTATCTTTGCCTGTTTTTTAATCACCTTAAATTATGTAGGGATTTATCCCAACCAGTAGGTAGTAAACTCTTATGCCCTTTTAAAGCAATACTCTTCACATTGTCCACTTTTCCCTACACTAATGTAATATATGCACATAGTATGTACTCAATGAATGTTGAATTTTCACTCATCCCACTCATGTACATTCCTGAGAATTCTTGAAAAAAAAACTATTTCCAAGAGCTTTTGTGAATGGAAATTATGACTTATTTACACATTATTTATACAGTAAAAGTAAAGGATATTTTATTTTTACTGCCTCCAAATTTTATAGCACTTTAATTTTAGATAACTTTGTATAAAACAAGCTCATATATGTATATGTATGTGTGTGTGTGTTTGTGTAGTGATTAATTCTTGATTTTTTTTATATTAAGTCAGAAAGTTCTATGGTTTGCATGTGATTTGTCTGTCAAAGGTTCATGTATGTTGATTATTAAGTGGTGAAGTCTAGTGGGAGGTGAATAGATTATTGGTTGGCACCACCCTTGGAAGGGATTAAGGTCATTCTAATAGGACCCCTGAATTAGTTCTTGCAAGAGGACTTATAAAAAAAGTCCGAGACTAACCCCTGAATTACTCTCTAGTTTCCTGTCTGTGTGGTGATCTCTCCCCTTTGCAAATACTTCAACCAGATGCCACCTGCCGTGAGGTGATGCAGCCAAGGAGATTCTTGTAAAAGCTAGTACTGTGCTATTTGGACTTTCAGCCTCAAAAACTGAGTTGAACAGCCTTCCCCCCTCTTTTTTTAAGATTTACTTATTTTTATTTATTATTATTTGAGAGAAATCTATCCGCACGTTCACTCCCCAAATGGCCACAATGTCAGGGGCTTGGCAGGCTGGAGCCAGGATTCTGAAACTTCATCAAGGTCTCTCACATGTGTTCATGGGCCCAAGCACTTGGGTCATCTTCTACTACTCCACAACACCAGCCCCAACACTCGTTTTTTATGAAGTTACCCAGTCACTGTTTTGTTTTGTGTGTGTATTTTTTAATGACATTTACCCTTTTTTTAAAAATGAAGAGTTTTGTTTTTTAATATTTTATCTGAAAGAGTAACAGAGAGATTGGCAGGGTTAGAAAGCAACAGATGTTCCATCTGCTGATTCACTCCCCAAATGGTCAAAATGGCAGGAGCTAGACCAAGCCGAAGCCACGAGTCAGGAATTCCATCCAGGTCTCCCACGTGGGTGGCAGAGGCTCAAGCACTCAGGTCATCTTCCACTGCTTTCCCAGGCACATTAGCAGGAAGCTAAATTGGAATTGGAACAGTTGGGACTCTAACTGATTCTCATGGGATGCCGGCATCACAGGTAGTGGCTTAACCCTCTGTGCCACAGTGCCGGCCCCTGGTATTATTTTGTAGTAACAGAAAACCTGACCAATACAGAAAATTGGTAACATGAAATGAAATTGTTACTGCAACTGCCTGGAAATGTGGGACTATCTTTGGGACTGGTTTATGGTCAAAGGTTGTAAAAGTTTAGAGGAGCAAGCTAGCAAGAAACCTGGAATATTAGCCGGTGCCGTGGCTCACACTAGGCTAATCCTCCGCCTTGCAGCGCCGGCACACCAGGTTCTAGTCCCAGTCAGGGTACCGGATTCTGTCCCGGTTGCCCCTCTTCCAGGCCAGCTCTCTGCTGTGGCCAGGGAGTGCAGTGGAGGATGGCCCAAGTCTTTGGGCCCTGCACCCCATGGGAGACCAGGATAAGCACCTGGCTCCTGCCATCGGATCAGTGCGGTGCGCCGGCGCACTGCGGCTGGCGGCAGCCATTGGAGGGTGAACCAACAGCAAAAAGGAAGACCTTTCTCTCTGTCTCTCTCTCTCACTGTCCACTCTGCCTATCAAAAAAAAAAAAAAAAAAAAAAAAAAAACTAGAATATTGCAAGGGTATGAGGCATTTTGGGTGATCCTGTTGAAGGCTCTGAAAATGAGGAGACTAGAGAACTAGTCTTCAGATGAAAATGAAGATACCATTGGAAAATGGAGAAAAGATTGTCCTTAGACCATTGTAAAGAACTCAATCCATTGTGTCCATTCCCTAACTTTCTGGAAGCTGATTAAAGAGAATGACCCAGGGTATTTGACAAATTTATGAATAGTAAACCATTTGGTGTGCAACATGGGTTTTTTGCACTACTTTCAAGAGATTCAGGAACAAAGAGAACAGAGAACCAGTGGAGATCTGTGAAAAAATTCAAAGCTTGACAAAAAAAGTGTTGGAAAGAGAAGGGTACACCTGAACTACAAAAAAGATTAGTGCAAGGGCCAGCATTGTGGCATAGCTGGTGGATCTGCCATCTTCAGTGCCACCGTACCACATGGGCACTTGTTTGAGTTTCGGCTGCTCCATTTCCTTTCCAGCTTCCTGCTAATCACCTGCAAAAGGCAATGAGGATAGCCTAAGTGCTTGGGCCCCTGCTACCCACATGGGAGACCTGGAAGAACCTCCTGGCTTTGCCCTGGCCCTGCCCTGACCATTGCGGCCATCTGGGAGTGAACAAGTAGATGGAAGATCTCTGTCTCTCTTTGTCTCTCCCTCTCTCTCTCTAACTCTGTCAAATAAATAAATAAATAAATCTTGAAAAAAAAAAAAAGATTAGTGCAGATAAAAGCCAGTTGCTTTGTATTGGGAAAATAGGGAAAATTCATTGAGGGCATCTCAGAAATGAGGCCACCCATTCCATCACAGGACCAGATGCCTTCTAGGGCAAATTGTTTCAGGGATGGGCCTCTGGATACTCTCCATGGGCTCACTGACCCTGACAGCTTTGGGGTTTTACTCTGTTTTCCATGGAAGTGCTTCATAGCTACAGTCATGGCTCCATTGAGTCCAGGCACTGTTCCTTCCAGCAGCAGGCCTTGATGACATTCACATGATGCTGTTTTTGATGATGCACAGAATGCAAGACTTACAGGGTAATGGTGGCATCCATCCATATTTCAAAGGAAAGTGTGGGAGACCAGGCAAAAGTTTGCCACATGGTGAGAACCTCTAATGGAGCAATGCCTGTGGGGCCATGAGAGTGAACCCACAGCAGGGACCCCAGAAAGCTAGAGTGGCCAGCAGTGTACAGTGTCCACCCAGGAATGCCCCCAGTATCAGCACGCAGCCCAAGACAGCAGTAGTGGCTCCTGAACTGCAAAGTCATAGGGGCAGAACTACCTGAATAACAGAGGGCTCATTTCTTTCCACAATGTATATAGGATGCCAGATTTGGGGCTCTAAGATTTAATATCTGCTTTGCTAGGTTTTGGTGTTGCTTTCAGACATTTTTTTTTTCAGAAGAATGTAAAGAATCTTATTTTGCACATAACATATATGCTTTAATAAATTAACTTACTTGATCCAAAAATCAACCCATATTAGAATTGAGCAAACTAAGAGTCGAAATGAAAAATCATTCAATAGATTACAGAGTTAGGAGCAAAACTCAGGAATTACTTTCTTTTCTTACCATTTTTTAACATATTTAATAAATATAAATTTCCAAAGTACAACTTTTGGATTGTAGCAGCTTTTCCCCCCATAACCTCCCTCCCACCCGCAACATCCCATCTCCCACTGTCTCTCACATCCCATTCTTCATCAAGATTCATTTTCAATTAGTTTTATATACAGAAGATCAAATTAGTATATATACCAAGTAAAGATTTCAACAGTTTGCACCCACACAGAAACACAAAGTGTAAAGTAATGTTTGAGCACTAGTTACACCGTTAATTCACATAGTACAACACATTAAGGACAGAGATCTTACATGAGGAGTAAGTGCACAGTGACTCCTGTTGATTTAACAATTGACACTCTTATTTATGATGTCAGTAATCATCTGAGGCTCTTCTCATGAGCTTCCAAGGCTATGGAAGCCTCTTGAGTTCACCAACTCGATCTTATTTAGACAAGGCCATAGTCAAAGTGGAGGTTCTCTCCTCCCTTCAGAGAAAGGTACCTCCTTCTTTGATGGCCCGTTCTTTCCACTGGGATCTCTCTCGCAAAGATCTTTCATTTAGGTCATTTTTTTTTTCCCCCTCAGAGTGTCTTGGCTTTGCATGCCTGCGAAACTCTCATGGGCTTTTTAGCAAGACCCAAATGTCTTAAGGGCTGATTCTGATGCCAGAGTGCTGCTCAGGACATCTGCCATTCTGAATCTGCTATGTGTCCCGCTTCACATGTTGGATTGTTCTCTCCTTTTTAATTCTATCAGTTAGTATTAGCAGACACTAGTTTTGTTTATGTGATCCCTTTGACACTTAATCCTATCATTATGATCAATTATGAACTGAAACTGTTCATTTTGGCTAGTGAGATGGCATTGGTACATGCGACCTTAATGGGAATGAATTGGAATCCCCTGGCATGTTTCTAACTCTACCATTAGGGATAAGTCCAAGTGAGCATGTTCTGAACTGTAGATCTCCTCCCTCTCTTATTCCTACTCTTACATTTAACATGGATTACTTTTCAGTTAAATTTAAACACCTAAGAATAACTGTGTTAATTGAATAGTTCAACCAATGGTATTAAGGAGAACAAAAAAAATACTAAAAGGAATAAAATAGTAAGTTGTTCCTCAAAAGTCAGGATAAGGGCTGATCAAGTCATTGTTTCCCATAGTGTCCATTTCACTTCAAAAGGTTTCCTTTTTAGTGCTCGGTTAGTTGTCACCAATCAGGGAAAACATAGGATATTTTTCCCTTTGGGACTGGCTTATTTCACTCAGCATGATGTGTTCCAGATTCCTCCATCTTGTTGCAAATGACCAGATTTCATTTTTCTTTTACTGCTGTACAGTATTCCATAGAGTACATATCTCATAATTTCTTTATCCAGTCTTCTGTTGATGAGCATTTAGGTTGATTCCACGTCGTAGTTATTGTGAATTGAGCTGCAATAAACATGGAGGTGCAGACAGCTCTTTTATTTGCCAATTTAATTCCTTTGAGTAAATTCCAAGGAGTGGGATGGCTGGGTTGAATGGTAGGGTTATATTCAGGTTTCTGAGGAATCTCCAGACTAACTTCCATAGTGGCTTTACCAGTTTGCATTCCCACCAACAGTGGGTTAGTGTCCCTTTTTCTCACATCCTTGCCATCATTTGTTGTTAGTTAATTTCTGTATGTGAGCCATTCTAACTGGGGTGAGGTGAAACCTCATTGTGGTTTTGATTTGCATTTCCCTGATTACCAGTGATCCTGAACATTTTTTCATGTGTCGTTGGCCACTTGGATTTCCTCTTTTGAAAAATGTCTATTGAGGTCCTTGGCCCATCTCCTAAGTGGGTTGTTTGTTTTGTTTTTGTGGAGTTTCTTGATCTCTTTGTAGATTCTGTTTTTTAATCCTTTATCAGTTCCATAATTTGCAAATATTTTTCTCCCATTCTGTCAGTTGCCTCTTCACTTTCCTGACTGTTTCTTTTGCCATACAGAAACTTCTCAATTTGTTGCAATCCCAATTGTTAAGTTTTGCTTTGACTGCCTGTGCCTCTGGAGTCGTTTCCAAGAAGTCTTTGCCTGTGCCTATATCTTGCAGGGTTTCTCCAATGTTCTCTAATAATTTGATGGTGTCGGGTCGTAGATTTAGATCTTTAATCCATGTTGAGTGGATTTTTGTGTAAGGTAGGGGTCTTGCTTCATGCCTCTGCACTTGGAAATCCAGTTTTCCCAGCACCATTTATTGAATAGACTGTCCTTGCTCCAGGAATTGGTTTTAGATCCTTGATCGAATGTAAGTTGGCTGTAGATGTTTGGATTGATTTCTGGTGTTTCAATTCTGTTCCATTGGTCTATCCATCTGTTTCTGTACCAGTACCATGCTGTTTTGATTACAACTGCCCTGTAGTATGTCCTGAAATCTGGTATTGTGATGCCTCCGGCTTTGTTTTTGTTGTAGAAGATTGCTTTAGCTATTCGAGGTCTCCTACATCTCCATATGAATTTCAGCATCATTTTTCCCTATCTGAGAAGAATGTCTTTGGTATTTTGATTGGTATTGCATTGAATGTATAAATTGCTTTTGGGAGAAGGACATTGTGATGATATTGATTTTTCCACTCCATAAGCATAGAAGATTTTTCCATTTTTTAGTATCCCCTTCTTTCTCTTTAAGTTTTATGCTTCTCATCGTAAAGATCTTTGATGTCCTTGGTTAAGTTTATTCCAAGGTATTTGATTGTTTTTGTAGCTATTGTGAATGGGATTCATCTTAGCAGTTCTTTCTCAGCCATGGCATTGCCTGAGTATACAAAGGCTGTTGATTTTTGTGCATTGATTTTATACCCTGCTACTTTGCTAAACTCTTCTGTGAGTTCCAGTAGTCTCTTAGTAGAGTTCTTTGGATCCCTAAATAAAGAATCATGTCATCTGCAAAGAGGGATAGTTTGACGTCTTCCTTCCCAATGTGTATCCCTTTAATTTCTTTTTCTTGCATAATGACTCTGGCTAAAACTTCCAGAACTATATTGAATAGCAGTGGTGAGAGGGGGCATTCCTGTCTGGTACCAGATCTCAGTGGAAATGCTTCCAACTTTTTCCCATTCAATAGCATGCTGGTTGTGGGTTTTTCATCAATTGCTTTGATTGTATTGAGGAATGTTCCTTCTATACCCAATTTGCTTAGAGTTTTCATCATGAAAGGGTGTTGTATTTTAACAAATACTTTCTCCGCATCTATTGAGATAATCATATAGTTTTTCTTCTGCAGTCTGTTAATGTGGTGTATCATGTTGATTGTTTTGCGCACATTGAACCATCCCTGCATACCAGGGTTAAATCCCACTTGGTCTGGGTGGATGATCTTTCTGATGTGTTGTTTCATTTTATTGGCCAAAAGTTTATTGAGGATTTTTGCATCTATGTTCATCAGGGAAATTGGTCTGTAATTCTCTTTCTATGATGCATCTTTTTCAGACTTAGGGATTAAGGTGATTCTGGCTTCATAGAAAGAATTTGGAAGGATTCCCTCTCTTTCAGTTGTTCTGAATAGTTTGAGAAGAATTGGAGTTAGTTCTTTAAATGTCTGGTAGAATTCAGCAGTGAATCCATCTGGTCCTGGGCTTTTCTTTGTTGGGAGGTCCTTTATTACTGATTCAATTTCTGAGTTGGCTATGGGTCTGTTTAGGTTTTCTATGTCTTCATGGTTCAATTTAGGTAGGTTGCATGTGTCCAGGAATCTATCCATTTCTGATAGGTTTCCCTGTTTGCTGGCATATAACTCTTTGTAGTAATTTCTGATGACTTTTTTATTTCTGTGGTGTCTGTTGTTACATTCCCTTTTTAATCTCTGATTTTATTGATTTTGGTCTTTTCTTTTTTTTGTTAGTTGGGCCAATGGTGTGTCAATTTTGTTCATTTTTTTTCAAAAAACCAGCTCTTTGTTTTGCTGATATTTTGTAATGTATTTTTGGATTCAATTCTGTTGATTTCTTCTCTAATTTTAATTATTTCTTTTCTCTTACTAGTTTTGGATCTGGTTTGCTGCAGTTTTTCTAGATCCTTGAGATGCATTGATAGCTCATTTTTTTGGGTGCCTTTCTAAATTCTTGTTGTCAGCACCTATTGCTATAAACTTTCCTCTTAACACTACTTTTCTGTATCCCATAAGTTTTGATATGTTGTGTTATCCTTATTTACTTCCAGAAAGTTTTTGATTTCTCTTTTGATTTCTTCTATGACCCACTTCTTCATTCAGGAGCATGTTGTTTAGTCTCCATGTGTTTTTATATGCTCTAGGGTTTCCTGAGTTGCTAATTTCCAGCTTCATTCCACTGTGGTCTGAAAAAATACGTGGTATGATTTGGATTCTTTTGAATTTGCTGAGACTTGCTTTATGGTCTAGTATGTGGTCATTCCTAGAGTAGGTTCCATGCACTTCTGAGAAGAATGTGTATTAAGTGTAGGATGAAATGTTTTGTAGATATCTGTTAGATCCATTTGGGCTATAGTGTCGATTAAATCTTCTGTCTGGTTGATCTGTGTATTGCTGAAAGTGGAGTATTGAAGTCCCCCAATACAATTGTATTGGATTCTAAGTCTCCCTTTAAGTTCCTTAACATATCTTTAAATAAACTGGTGCCCTGTAATTAGGTGCATATATGTTTGTAATAGTTACATCTTCCTGTTGAATTGATCCCTTAATCATTATATAGTACCCCTCTTTGTCTCTCTCTCTCTCTCTTTTTTTTTTTTTTTTGGACAGGCAGAGTTAGGCAGTGAGAGAGAGAGAGAGAGAGAGAAAGGTCTTCCTTTCTGTTGGTTCACCCCCCAAATGGCTGCTACGGCCAGCGCACTGAAGCCAGAAGCCAGGTGCTTCCTCCTGGTCTCCCACGTGGGTGCAGGCCCAAGCACTTGGGCCATCCTTCACTGCCTTCCCGGGCCACAGCAGAGAGCTGGACTGCAAGAGGAGCAAGCGGGACAGAATCCGGTGCCCCAACCGGGACTAGAACCCAGGGTGCCAGTGCTGCATGCGGAGGATTAGCCAATTGAGCCATGGTGCCGGCCTCTTTGTCTCTTTTAACAGTTTTTGTGTTAAAGTTTATTTTGTCTTATATTAAGATGGCTACTCCAGCTCTTTTTGGTTTCTGTTGGCATGAAATATCTTTTTCCAACCTTTCACTTTCAGTCTACATGCATCTTTGTTGGAGAGATGTGTTTCTTGTAAGCAGCAAATAGAGGGGTTTTGTTTTTTAATCCTTACAGCCAGTCTGTGCCTTTTAACTGGAGAGTTGAGGCTATTTACATTCAATGTGACTATTGATGTATGGTGACTGCCCTGCCATTTTCCCAAAGATATTTCTTTCTTTCTTTCTTTTCTTTTTTTTTTTTTTTTTTTTTTTTTTTTGGACAGGCAGAGTGGACAGTGAGAGAGAGAGACAGAGAGAAAGGTCTTCCTTTGCCATTGGTTCACCCTCCAATGGCCACCGCGGCCGGTGCACTGCGCCGATCCGATGGCAGGAGCCAGGTACTTATCCTGGTCTCCCATGGGGTGCAGGGCCCAAGCACTTGGGCCATCCTCCACTGCACTCCCTGGCCACAGCAGAGAGCTGGCCTGGAAGAGGGGCAACCGGGACAGAATCTGGCGCCCTGACTGGGACTAGAACCCGGTGTGCCGGTACCGCAAGGCGGAGGATTAGCCTAGTGAGCCGCGGCGCCGGCAGAGATATTTCTAATATATGCTTTGAACTTCCTGTGATCTTTTACTGAGAGATTTTCTTCCTTTACCTTCTTTCATATTGATGGCCATGTTTCTGTGTTTCTGTGTGTAACACATTTTTAAGCATCTTTTGCAGGGCTGGACAAGTGGTCACAAATTCTTTCAATTTCTGTTTGCTACGAAAGGTCTTTATTTCACCTTCATTCACAAATGAGAGCTTTTCAGGATATAATATTCTGGGCTGGCAGTTTTTTTCTCTTAGTACTTGGGGTATATCTCGCCATTCCCTCCTAGCCTGTAGTGTTTCTGATGAGAAGTCTGCTGTGAGTCTAATTGGAGATCCTCTGAGAGTAATCTGATGTTTCTCTCTTGCGCATTTTAAAATCTTTTCTTTATGTTTCACTGTGGTGAGTTTGATTACAACCTGTCGTGGTGAGGATCTCTTTTGGTCATGTTTATTGGGGGGTCTATGTGCTTCCTGTACTTGGATGTGTCTTTCCTTCTCCAAACTCAGGAAGTTTTCTGCTAGTATCTCACTAAAAAGGCCTTCTAATCCTTTCTCTCCCTCCATGCCTTCAGGAACTCCTAGAACATAAATGTTGGGTTTTTTAATAGTATCCTGTAGATTCCCAACAATATTTTTTAGATTTCTAATTTCCTCTTCTCTTTATTTTGACCGTATAATTTCCTGTGCTCAGTCTTCTAAGTCTGATACTCTCTCCTCTGCCTTACTGATTCTGTTTTTCAAGCTCTCTAATGTGTTTTTTATTTGTTCTATTGAATTATTCATTTTGATTCTCTTCAATATCTCAATTTCATGTTCTACTAAATTCCTCATTTCATTTTGATTCCTCATTAAGATTTCATTTTCACGAGAGAAATTTTCTGTCCTGTCCTGTCTGGATTTCTGTAGTTCATGCATTTGTTTTTGATAACTTCTTAATGTTCTTATCACAAATTTTTTGAATTCTATATCTTGTATTTCTTCTATCTCATCTTCAAAATCTTGGCTTGGGGTGTCATGTTCATTTTGGAGTGTCATGATGTCTTTCTTTTTCTTGTTTCCTCAGTTTTTATATTTGTTGTTTGGCATTGTGCAGATATTCTTTGGTTTCTTCTTTATAAATATGTAATAATTTATATTATTTATATTTATATAGTTTATAAAATATAACTGCTCCTTAACTGCTATTAAATAATGGTACTAAATTATTCATGAATCCAGAATTGAGATAACTCCATTACTTACATGTGGAGTAAATGTCTGTTTATGAGTTTAAAATCTTCCTGCAGTTGTTTTGTTGTGAGAAACATATTTCTGTTGATAAAATACCAATTTCGCACAAACCTCTAGTCCTATTTAGGATCAAGAAGATAAAAACATCATTTTGTTTTATACTGTAGAGCCAGTGTGGATTAAACTTAAGAAATGACATGACACAAACTGAGCTCAACAACTGTTAACAATTAAAATGACCTCAGTACTCACAAGGAATTAAAGTAGTAATACTTGCTACAGTTTCCACATTAACTCTTAAAATGATAAATGCTATCCCCTCACAGAAAATATATTTTAGATAGAGTTGAGAGCAATTATCTTAATTTCTTTTGCATTTTATGTGACTTTAACATAGTTTAAAAAGTAATTTATGTTTGGGGAGTATGGCTCTTTGATAGGTAATATATGCGTGTGTATACATAGACCAACATTTATAAGAACCATAAGAAGTATCTTTGTTTAAAGATTAGATGATTCCCATTCTTAACATAGATATGGTAGTACTATTTATTAGTAACAGATAATAAATTATATTGTGATGACCAAAGGCTGTTTAGGAAATACATCATCTTACCAAAATAAAATTTTATTAATACAATTATTATATAAATTATTTAAGCAATTACAGCAAACCATAAATACATACCAAAGTGGTTTTTTAAGTAAAATAAGTTTAACTTACTTAGAGTACATTCCCTAGATTTTTAAAAAAGAACATATCCCAGTATTTGCTAAAGTATAATTTATTTTCCTGAAAAACTGAAGCAGATCTTATCTGCATCTATCTAGATACAAAGTTGTAAAAGCAATGTCTGGCCTACAGAAATTCAATTTGTACTATGGTAGCCTTGAAGTGAAAATTTGTTATATTAGAATAATTTTGCAGATCACAGAAAACTAGTGTGGGTTTTTTAAAAAATATTTATTGTTTATTTGAAGAGTTACAAAGAGGGATGTGGTAGACAGAGAGAGAGAGAAAGAGAGAGAGAGAAAGAGAGAAATTCTTCCAACCACTAGTTCACTCCCCAAATGGCCACAACAGTCAGGGCTGGGCCAGGCTGAAGCCAGGAGCCAAGAATTTCACCAGGGTCTCCCACATGGATGCAGGGGCCCAAGGACTGGACCATCTTCTGCTTTCCCAGGCGCATTGCCAGGGCGCTAGAAAGGAAGTGGAGCAGCTGGGACTCAAATTGGTGCCCATACGGGATGCCAGCATCTCAAGGCAGCAGCTTAATCCTTTATACCCCAATAGCACTGGCCCTAATTGGTGTATTTTTATATATTAGTGTATGTTTGTAGGAGAAAAGAAGTTAATGGAAAAAAAATAGTTTTTTAAAGAGTAAGATTCTTTAAGTAGGGATCTATCCCTACAGAGTATAAAGTCCAGTGTTGGGGCTGGTGCTGAGGCAAAATGGGTTAAGCCAGGACCTGTAGTGCCGGCATCCCATATGGGCACCAGTTCGAGTCCTGGCTGTTCCACTTCTGATCCAGCTCCCTGCTAATGGCCTGGGAAACTGCAGAGAATGGCCCAAGTTCTTTAGCCCCTGCACCCATATGAGAGACCCAGAAGAAGCTCTTAGCTTCTGGCTTTAGCCTGGCCCAGCCCAGGTTGTTGCAGCCACTTGGGGAGTGAACCAGTAGATGAAGGATCTGTGTCTCTTCTTCCTCTCTGTAACTTTGCTTTCAGCTCAATAAATAAATCTTTAAAAAAAATTAAAAAATAAAGTTCAGTGTTCTACCAGTCAATAAAATTTAATTGCTTCCTCACCATCTATAATGTACATTTATATGTCTAGCCCAGCTTTAGTTTTGTGAAGTCTACATGTATTCAGTGTTGAGTAACGTATTGAGTACCTTAAGAAGCCATAGATAGCCTACTGGTCAAGACACCCATGTTCCATATTAGAGTACATGGGTTCTGTCCCCAACTCTGGCTCCTGACTCGAGTTTTCTTACAATACAGATCTAGTAATAGCTCAAGTAATTAAGTTCCTGTCTCCCATATGGAAGATCTGGATTGCCTTCCTGGCTTCCTGGGTCTGTGGCGTAGGCCTAGTCCAGCCATTGCTGTCATCTGGGTAGTGAACCAGTGGATGGGAATGTGCACTCTGGGTGTGTGTGTGTGTGTGTGTGTGTGTGTTTAATGTTTCAGAAAGGAAAACACTAATTTTTGTAAAGCTACATTCATCATAAATAAGGAGGCATTTAATAGACATTTCTAAAAGCCCAAGTTATATTTTAGATAAATATGGAATATTCCAGCACTTAAAATTGTCATACAGTGCTTCATTACTGTGATTTAAATGTATTTTACAACTTCTACACTATTCAACTTTCATGCTAAAGTTTTCTGAAATATAAGGAATGTTGGCGGGTGCCGCGGCTCACTAGGCTAATCCTCCGCCTTGCGGCTCTGGCACACCAGGTTCTAGTCCCGGTCGGGGCGCCGGATTGTGTTCCGGTTGCCTCTCTTCCAGGCCAGCTCTCTGCTGTGGCCAGGGAGTGCAGTGGAGGATGGCCCAAGTCCTTGGGCCCTGCACCCCATGGAAGACCAGGATAAGTACCTGGCTCCTGCCATCGGATCAGCGCGGTGTGCCAGCCGCAGTGCGCTGGCCGCAGCGGCCACTGGAGGGTGAACCAACGGCAAAGGAAGACCTTTCTCTCTGTCTCTCTCTCTCACTGTCCACTCTGCCTGTCAAAAAAAAAAAAAAATTGAAATATAAGGAATGTTTACATGGTGACTTTGTGATATTTTCATGTTTTAAAAACCCATAGTAATTTTGTATTATTGAATGAACCTGCAATTTCTAAACTTTATTATATGCATTAGTTTAGAGCATCTGTATTTAAAAATAAATGTTAAATAAAATGTATATATACACAAGTTTGTTTTAAAAAAGAAAAATGGGTACAAAAAATTCCCTTAATTCTTGGTAAAACTATCTACACAGGCATACCTACAGCCTACACCAACAGTTTTTATATATTTTCAAAAAATATTTCTTGGCTTTTTTTTAAGATTTATTTATTTGAGAGGCAGAATTACAGAGAGGCAGAGGCAGAGAGAGAGAGAGAGAGAGATCTTCCATCAGCTGGTCACTCCCCAGATGGCCGCAACAGCCAGAGTTGCACCAATCCAAAGCCAGGAGCCAGGAGCTTCTTCCAGGTCTCCTACGTGGGTGCAGAAGCCCAAGCATTTGGGCTATCTTGTACTGCTGGATCAGAAGTAGAGCAGCCAGGTCTCAAACCGGCATCCATATGGGATGCCAGCACTACAGGCAATGGCTTTACCTGCTACACCACAGTGCCAGCCCCAACAAGTTTTTGTCTTTACAACTTCTTGAAGATTTATTCATTTCCCGTCTTCAGAATTTATTTCCTTTAGACTTAATAAAATAATATCTGACCTTAAAATTACAATTTACTTGATTTTATGTAAAATACTATAAAACAGGATATTATATGATTTTTAAAGCCTGAATAGCAAATTAAATATAGATTATATTTTTAAAATAGTAACAATGTAGATTTATACTAATATTTATACAAAATAATGGGGAACTACACGGAGTAGGTGGCTTCATTACAACTCTTGCTTAGCTGCTAACTTCAACTGTGGTTTTAATGGTGTGGTTTCTTCAAAGGTCAGGCAGGAAGCATCAATCCTAGGACCACACAGGTAGACAAGCTTCTCATATTAACATAGTTACTTGTTTCAGCCTGAAGAGCAGATATGTGCTTCTGACATAATTCTTGATTTTTGCAGATAGTATTAAGGGCACAGCTAATTTAAATATACACATATGTATAATTTCCCCACTATTTCAGCTCTGGAGCATGTGTATATTTTTCATAAGAAGTAAATGGATTTCTTTTTGCTTTACCCTAGGCGAATTACAATTTACTTACGTTCCAAAAGTGTCTGCTAATAAAAACTTTAAGTTCTTGTTTACCAACAAAAGGAGTCTTTCAATACCCAAATCAAAACAAGAAATACATGAAACTTGTATAACTTAAGTAAAATTTACAAAAAAACAAGAAATAGGTTATGCAAAAGCAACTTATTAGTAGACTCTTATAAAAACATTTATAAATTAATGACCTTGAGAGCAGTATCATAAAATGAAATGCTTCTGTCATGTAAATGTCAGTGGTTATACATGAAAAGTATGTGTGTGTGTGCATGTGTGTGTTACAGCCAGCTACTTTCTGAAAAGCAGCACCTTTTGTTATTTGTATTCTTTAATGATACATGTAATATAGTATGCATTATGGGGATAAAATAAATTGTTCAAAGTAACAATCTTAAATGTTAGCACATCTTATTGGACAATGGTTTCCACCTTAATTTGATTTTTAAAGGAAACTACTAAAATCTAATTTAATTTAATGTAATCTCTGTTCCAAAGGAGCATCCTTAGTTCAATAAAATGTCTTCAAAAAATAGTTCTTAAATTGTAGAAGACAGTTCATTGGGCAATACCCAAATGAAAGTTCAATGTCCCAGGCCATTTTGTTAAAAGCAGATGTTATCCTACCTTGCCTCATCTAAGTACAAATCAGCAGCTAAAAAAATTCAGATTTTGACTCAAAATATGGAATACAAAATTCTCCATTCATCATCTGAATGGTAGAGACATAAAATACTTTTTCATTGAAGTATCATTAGAAGTTGTATAGGATAGTTTTTCAACAATCATACAGTTATAGAAATTATTAATCAATCCTGGAAACACTAAACCTGGGGACTGCATATTGTTTAGGCTAGTAAAGAAGTCCTTGAAGCCCTGCATTTTGAAATTTGTACTTTAATATAGGCCTGAGAAGAAAGTAGCTCACATTGATGTTAATTATTTGCATTGCTAAGTGCTTTGCGAAGAGATAATGTAGACACTCTGGAGAAATATAGTTAGGAGAATGGACTCTGGTCCTAGGCTACCTAGGATTGAGTCAGCCCCTACCACTTACAGCAATGTGTTTTGAGTTAATTACTTCCTGGTTCCTCATAACGTTGTATTAAGTTACTGCATATAAAATGGCATGCAGTATACAGTCAGAAAATGTTAGATATCATTAATATCATATTATTTAGGGTTTTTTTCTTGTTCAAGACTTATGTTAAAGAAAGGTCCCATATCAAAAACTTCCAGTTGGCTATTAATCAGTTCATATTCTTATGTGTATTTAGTATTGTCTGGTTCATATATATGTGTGCCTGACTTTTATTAAACACATATTTGTATAAATTGCATAACATAACATATCATATATATGTATGTACATGCATGTGTGCATATTCAAGAAAAAATATGAAAACCATGTTTAAGATGAAATGTATAATACAGTAAAAATAATTATAGTAAGTGGAAAAATCTTCGTCTAATCTTTGATTTTATGATAAAGGAACACATTTACTTTTTCAAAGTATCTTCACTTTTAAGTAGTTGATAGTTGGAACCTGAGCCATTTGCTTTGATGTTTTTGTTGCCTTAGTATTTCCTTCAACATGTATTTTTTATAATATATTCATGAAATAATCCTGATAGGAAGTACGATCTTCCTTAAAACTTGATACAGTATCAGTTCATGTAGTTTGGAGATTTCTTGCTTTCTGGTCTGAAGTTTTGTCATGTCAGTTTTATGAGGTAGTCAGTCAACAACTTGTCAGAAAATGAAAGTCACAGACTTATTTTCTTAAGCATAAGTCATCTTCCCAAGGTAGTTAGCTGGCACGTATCCTTTCTGTCCTTGAGCTTCGGCTAACCACCACTCTTTATTTCCACTTAGGTCACAAAATCTAAGTATATGGACTCTTTGGTACTCTTGAAGGCTGAGTTCATGGTCACTCCGTGCTTGAAAAGCATGAACAGCATAGAAAATCTAGACAGAGAAGTGAATGAAATTAATGGAATCAGAAGCTGAAAAGATTGAGAAACAACACATATTTCTAAATTTTAGAAGCAATGTTCAAGTTTTCTTAATTTTGCAGTCACATTGCCCAATTCCTATTGGATTTATTTTTGTAAAAGTACGCTCCCTGATGAGAATTCAGTAGAGTAGGCATTCTGTGATTCTGTTGGAAGGAGTCTAAGCTGTCCATGCTTGAAGTAATTTGCCAGTTTCTGTTAAAAGATGTTTTAATGCTAATTACTAATACTTCCAAGAATATTTTCTACAAAAATAGAAACATTGGCAGATATTTTTGCATAATTTCAACTGCAGTACCTATATGCTAGGTGAAAGTAGGAAGAAAATGGGAATAATACTAAAGTTTTAGCAAAGAGGCAATAAACTCTACAGCATCATACCAGTGAAGTCATTAAAAATTATGTTTTTTGGAGACTAATAACATGGGAAATGCTTGGGATGAAATAGTGAGCACCCTCCACAAAAGGATATAAAACTAAATGTATAATGTAAGTGTAATATTATTTGAGTTCTTTTCAATAGTGGGATGATAGCCCTTTCTACTATTTTATTCTTTTATTTTTCAAGTCTTTGACAATGTATTTAATTTTTGATCTTTTTAAATTAAGTGACCCAGAAGAAGGTAAAAAAATTTCAATCTCAGTAAATTCTCTCTTACCTCAAAAGAACATTTCATTATTACTAGATATCAGAAACCCCCAACTATGTCCTGCTTAACTAGGCCATCTTTCAGTAAAATCATAAGATTGATAATGAAAGGTTTATCTATGATATAAGATTAAGTAATTGCTTAACAACATCTATTCATTCATGTAATCATAATTTATAAAGTACCTACTGAGTGTCAGGTATTATTTTACCAGGGACCTTACAACCCAGCTAGCAAAATAAAAATGTCAGCAAAGCAAAATCAATCAATCAATCAAACAAAAACATACCACCACCACCACCAACAACAAAAGCTCTACACATAGATGATCCATCAGCTAACTGTGACATGGATTTTGAAAGAGGTAACTTTCATAAATTACAAAGTTGACAAAAGGTATTAACCTGTTACATTCAAAGATATAGATACCAAGTACGTGAAAATAGTATTAGGAAAAGGCAAACACATTAATTCTCTCAAAATTTAGGGTCTATGGCCGGCGCCGTGGCTCAATAGGCTAATCCTCCACCTTGCGGCGCCGGCACACCGGGTTCTAGTCCCGGTTGGGGCGCCGGATTCTGTCCCGGTTGCCCCTCTTCCAGGCCAGCTCTCTGCTATGGCCAGGGAGTGCAGTGGAGGATGGCCCAGGTGCTTGGGCCCTGCACCCCATGGGAGACCAGGAAAAGCACCTGGCTCCTGGCTCCTGCCAGGATCAGCGCGGTGCGCCGGCTGCAGCGGCGGCCATTGGAGGGTGAACCAACGGCAAAAGGAAGACCTTTCTCTCTCTGTCTCTCTCTCTCACTGTCCACTCTGCCTGTCAAAAAAAAAAAAAAAAAAAAAAAAAAAAAAAAAAAAAAAAAAAAAAAAAAAAAAAAAAAAAAAAAAAAAAAAAAAAAAAAAATTTAGGGTCTATGGATAAAGGTAACTATGAGAAATGATTTCATTGAGCAGAAAAGAACTATTGAGCAGTGTTGGGAGTACTTTAAACTGTTATTTAAATCTTGAACTGTTATTTAACTTTCTATGAAATTCTGATTCTGTTGGTTGATATACTGTCTAGCAATTCGCATGAGTTGTTCCCTAGGGAAAAGAACCACACTGCTATGGTCTGAAGCTTTGTTATTTCCCAAAATGTGTGTATTGAAATCATAGTCCCCAAGATGATGGTATTGAGGTGGGGCTTTTGTTAGGTGATTAGGTCATGAGGGTGAAGCCCATATAAATAAGATTAGTTCCTTTATTTGTAAATGTCTCATGAGAGACCCCTCATCACTTCTACCTTGTGAGGACCTAGCAAGAAGGTGCTAACTCTGAACCAGAAAGTTGGCAGACAGCAAATATGCTAGTGCCGTGATGTTAAACTTCCAGCCTTCACAACTGTGAGAAATAAATTTTTATTGCATTTATTAAAGCAGCCCAAGTGGACTAAAGCACACATTTAAACTTTTCTCCACTGGTCACATCAAGATACATAGCAGGAATTCAAATATTTGTTGATTTGAAAGGCTTGGATATCACAAGAAAGACATATAAGAGACTTGTTAAACATAGGTTATTTTGAAATTTAAAAATGTAAAAAGATAAACAAAGAGGGAGGTGGAATAAATTCTTAATCAATGGTGTGGCTGCAATAATAACCACCTACTGTAGAGTTCATGACAAGGTATATGCCAAATATGTTTTATCCCTAGTAATCTGAGTCAACTCATGGAGAAGCAAACTACTGTTAACCATAGAGTTAACTGATTCATATTTTCTTGCTCTAACTCCTGTGCTTGGTCCATTTATCATAATGCTTTAGGAACCAAATTCTTGTCCTTGCAAGGATGGGCAAAGTAGATTCTCATGGAAATGGATGGGAGTCTAATGTGTAGTTGCTGCTGCCATTTTGTTGTTTACAAAAGGAAAACACTGAGTACATCCATTAGAGCAGGAGTGGGGAATCTGTTTTGCAAAAGCTTTCAGGAATCTGATGTACTATAACACGTACGGTTGCAAAAATAATCTGTAAGGGACTCCATTAGCAGTTGCTAACCATCTTTTGTAATTTTATAAAAATGTGTGTGTTTTACCAATGTAGCTACAGATTTTTCAGTATGTTGAATTTCCTATAATATACATTCCAAAATATTTGTGGTAGTCTTCCTCTTTAGCACAAATTCTCTCAAGGGGAATATGAAATGTTCTACCTAGATCTATTTGGTATGACATTATAGTATACTGTGTAAAATATAAACATTAAATATAGATTTTCATGAACTTATAAATTTAAAAGTACAAAATTATAACATACTCCCAATACTTTAAGTGAACTGCCAAAATGTATTTCAGATAAGCATTTTTCAGTTTTTATGTTAAATGGAAGCATACATTATATACTCAAAATGGAAAGAAGTCTGCTTTAAAGAGACAGTAAAATATTTCTCTTTAGTCCCTAAGTCTCTTAGCCTTTTTTTTTTTGAGTGTTTTTGTCATTTTAATGTTAGACTACAAGTTAGTTTTCAACCTACTCTGGATTTAAGAGCTAAAAGATTTATTATTTTTTTAATATTTTAGTTGTATTAGGTTGCACATTTCTAGCTTAAAATGCTAATATATTTTGATACAGACACATTAATTAAAATGTTACTAAATTGAGCCATAATCATCTAATCCTTTTCTCTTTTTTGCTGACATTTACTAAAATACATTTTATTGGTTGCTTCTTTATATTTAGTAAAGCTCTGGCTCATTTTATGTACAATATTCTGTGCATACAATCTAGCTTTTCACAGCATTTACCTTTTTTAAATAACATTCTGTATTATTGACTCATTCCAAATTTATTACCCACTGTTTATTACTACAAGATCTTTCCCGGTGGTACCATTGCCAGTTCAGCATTCCCTTCTTCTATATTTGTGCACTTAATTTTTCTTCCCTTAGTGAGCCACATTACCTCTCTACATTGAATCTCATTTTATTGATTTCTTCCCAGTTCTCCAATTAACAACAAAAATCATAATATATTTTAATCTTCCTTTCTGAAACTAAAAAGCTACGAAACCAGCATTTACAATATTATATCATATGTAATTTAGGAAGCCAAGATAGTTATATTGTATGAAAAATATTCAATCTTCTTCCTCATCCTCTAGGACCTAGTTTTCATGTTCTTCATTCCACAGATACATGTTTTTATTACACAAGTAGTTTTAATAAAGAAACAATCTTAAATAAAGATAAACCAAAACCATCCTCCCAAAAAACCCCACCCAACTGCTATTAATATCTTGTCCTTACTTTCTCTCCTTCCTCCCACTTACCTACCTGAAGTAACAATGGAATTACAGTATATTTAATTTTTGCCATTTGTTTTGCACTTCAGAATATCTTTGAAGGCAGGCATTTAGCCTAATGGTTAAAATACCATTTAAGACACTCATGACCCATATCAGAGTCCCTAGGTTTGAAACCCTCTTCTATCTTCCAGTTGCAGACTTTTACTAATTCAGATGCTCAGAGACAGTGGTGATGACCCAAGTAATAGAGTTCTGCCCACCCATGTGAGAGACATGGATTGAGTTATCTGCTCCCAGCTCCAGCTGGCCCAGTCCTGATCACTGCAAGCATTTAGGGAGTGATCTAGTAAATGAGGGCTCTTGCTGGCACTCATGCACTCTCTCTCTCTGCCTCTCAAGTAAATGAATATATTTTTAAATAATTTTAGAAACCTTTTTATATCAATGTATCTCAAAAATATCATTATAGATACTACTTAAACATTATCATACAGCCTACTAACTTGTCAAAGTGCTTCCTAAACAATGACATACTAGACTTGTAGCATCACCATTATAAGTAAAGCTAAAAAATGTAAAGATCAAGGACTAGACCATGACCTTTAGATTGGTAACAAAATAGCTAACTTCTTGGAAGTCAAAAATTCTGTTTTCAGTGTTATTTATATGGAAGGAGAAAAGAGTACTCATTCTCAGATATTGACCTGTCTTCTAAAACTGGGGTTTATTCATTATTAAATCTGATCCTTTTTAAGAAGTGCCAAGTACAACATTCTGCTTGCCAAACAAGGTATATAAAGTACTGTAGTAGGCAGAGTCCTCAGATGGAATCCAAGATTCCTATGCCCTGTTTTGCAAGTCCTGTACAATCAAAAATAGAGTGCAGTTAGAGATTTTTTTTTTTTCAGGATCTAATCAGCCAAGTATATATTTTTTTTTTTTAGTTCAAAGTTCAAATTCTTACCTGTTCATCCACTTCTTGAAAACTGTCAACATCAGTGCCGTTTGTTTCAAACTTTCCACAAATGCCACTAAGAGATGAGCTGCTATCACTTATGCTCCCTTCCGGGGTGCCTGTGACACTGTCACTAGCTGGTCTTGAAGACACAAAGAGGCTGATGTTATCAAAGTCATCATCACAGAACCTGTTCTCAGCATCCGCCTTCTGCCCTTTCGCTGGGTTGTAGGGTTTTAGGAAGGAGGAATACACATATCCTTTTACAACTGGATAGGAAATAAAAAGAAACAAGAACCAAAGTCATGTGTATCTCTTCCCCAACATGTGTGTTTAGAGAAGCACACAAAAGCCCCCTGGGACAATCTCAACCTAAGGAGGGTGGTAGTTCTGGAAATCAACTTACTTCCTGTGTCAACAAGCCATCTGCTAGTACTCCCCAAGGGATCTTTCTGTTCCATCACAGCCACCAACTCTCCTTCCAGAAGATTGATGTCATACTCTTGTGTAGCATTGCACTTGCGCTTAGCTTGGTAGAGTTCCCCTGCAGTGTATGTGGATAGAAGCTTGGAGCGGTGAATGTCAGTTTGCCGTGGCACTTCTGGCTGGAAGTAAGAAGTTTTTATTTAGATAAATATATAATAAAATCTTCATTGAGATGGTAAATATTTACTTATGATGTAGAAGTCATGTGCTGATTTGGCATTATTTCAAGGCTAAGGCTTAGATCAGACTTTTATTGTTAAGTATAGAGCTGAGTTATTCAATGGGAAAATTCTCTAGTAAGCACATGAGGGCAGTGTTGTAGAGAAGAAAGAAAATTCAGCTGATAATAAGAAGGCAGAGGTTCTAATCTCTGTTGAATGCCAAGCAACATTTCAACCCTGCCATTTTACAGTCAGTTCCTGGCATATTAAGCTAATATTAAGCTAACTAATGTTTAGTTAAGTAAATTATATGTGTGCATGTCTTTTTTTCTAGGAAATGGTAAGCTAGGCAGGAAAGAGTCAAGAGGCATAGACTCCATCCCAGTGCTGGCACTAAATGACCTTGAGAAAATCACTTTATTCTTAGAACATGGAGTACCTTATCTTGCAAACAAAAATGTGGTTCTGTATTATTTATCCCCATAAAATCCTATCTAAAATATATATTTTGAGTACTTATCTTTTGTCAGTGACCAATTTAGGCACTTTGGTGATATATCATGTACAAAACAGATTTTAAAAAATGCATATCTTATGGAGCTTATAGTGTAAGGGTAGAAATAGTTAAGAAAATCTATGCATAATAAGTAGATTATAGCATATTAGAATGAGATAAATGATGAGAAAATAATATACTATGATTTGGACAAGGCATATAAATATTTATCATTGTCATAAATGCTGCCAAACTCACCAGACTCTGCACAGGCTTCTTTTTTTCAAAACTAAGTTTCCTCTCAATAAATGTCACACTGTTGTCCTTCACAAAATTCATATTTTGCACCTCCTCTAATATTCGGTTCTGAATCTCAGAGATGCTTGAGACCAATAAGGGCACCTAAGGTGGAAATGATAAAGCATTGTTTCCAGATCACTAGATAACTACTTAGTATTGAAGTTAGTACAATTGTGATAAGTAGTTTTTAAAAGGTTTAAAATAGCTCCACAGCAAAAAATTAAAGCAACTTGAGAGTTTTAGATAAAGATAGTCTAATTTGCTATATCTGGAAATCACAGTAAAATGATAGCAATAACTTTTTACGGGTTCAAGCCTAAATAAAAGAAGAACAGAAGAGGCAAAATAGCAATAAAGTGTTGGAACAAAGGCTTAGAAATCAATAGCCGCTGCCATGCAGTGAAGCAGGAGAGTGACAAGGGGAAAGAAGCTAAAACAAGAAGCATGGATTAAGAGACTCTGCTGGTTTTAAAATAAATCAGAAAATGCTTTGATGTGTTCCTCCTCAATAAATGGAGTCTATGTTTCCACCCCTCACATCTGGGTGGGTTCTTATGATGGACTCAATGAATAGAACAATGGAAGTGATGCTGTCTTTGAAGATTTGGTTAAGTAAGATCATAGAGTTTCTGCCCTTTCTCTTGGGACACCCACTCTGAGAGCTTTTAGCCACCATGGAAGAAATCTAACCATACTATGTGCCACCATATAAAGAGACAATATTGAAATATGAGAGAGAGAGAGAGAGAGAGAGAGAGAGAGAATGAAAATGAATAAGAATGTCATGTCTTTGGAACCCCAGCTATTCCAACTCTCAACTATTTGAGTTTTCTATCATCATCATCCATCATCAACCTGAGATGTGGAGCTGAGACAGACTCCCGTTCCGACTATTAGCTGAATATAACCTCCCTAGAAACTGAGAAAGGCCAACCTGAACCCAAAGAAACCCTAAAACCATTAGAGACAGTACGAAGTGACCCTTGGTTGTTTCATACCACCATGTTTGTGTATTCAGTTGGATCCCTATAGTCTTTCTCCATTTCAGTGAAGCTGAATGATGATCTCATCCCTAACTTTGCAGAAGATAAAGTTTTCTTATCTGCAAATAGTAAGACAGAGAATCTCTAGACTGGGAAACACAAACAGGGTTCAGGTGCCAATAACGGAATGAATGCACACTGTACCTTGAACTACCTCCCCCTACCTCAAGCCAGGCCTAGAAATCAGACTTTTACCCTCCAGTCTGAAGATTTGAATAATTTTCTCTGAATATTCTAGCCAGCCCAAGAGGAAAGACCTAAAAATGCTATCATCAGAGGTTCCCAAATGAAATGATAGTTAGAATATATAATACAGAAACTCTAAATTTTCACCTCCTAACTATGTGCTCCATGCTACCAATTAGTCCTCAACAATTTTTTCAGTGGTAACTGATTAAGAATATCAGATATACCAGGTATGTCTTTAACATGAGAAAAGCTAAAAAAAAAAAAAAAAAAAAAAACCTGTCTTAACTTTAAGAAAACAAAACAAGCCCTTGGAAATTAAAATTACGAGAGCAAAAATAAAAATAAAATATTCGAGATTAAAATAGGGAAATATTTAGGAAGTAGAGCAAACTGGTAAAGAGATATAAAATAAGTGGGAAAAATAAACTAAGGAACAACCCAGAAGATCCAGGAAAAGAAAAAGATAAAGGAAGAGAGAAAATTCAAATATTCAAATATTCTGGAAGTAAAGACAAATTTTCAGGTTTAAAGGATTCTGCCAGGTGTACAACAAACCAACATACATCATCATTAAATTTCAAACTGATAGATACAAGGAGGAAATCCTGTAAGTTTCCAGGATTATGATGGGAGAAGTACATACAAATAACTAAGAATCGAAATGGACTTTAAAGTTCTCAACAGAAACATTGGGAACTACGTGACAAAATAACAGAATGCCTTCAGATTTAGAAGGAACTGTGGATTCTACATCCAGCCAAACTATTAAGTAAGTGTGATGATATTATAAAGACATTTTCAGTTACTCACGGCATCAATATATTTACTTGCTAATCATTCTTTCTCAAGGGAGTACTAAAAAATATGCTCTGCCCACAATAACAGCATAAAGTAATTAGGAAGTCAATATGGGATAAGGAAATAAATGAGATCCACATAGAAGAGAGGTAAGGAATGAGGATGAAGTGTGAAGGATTGCAGTTAGTTATCACATAAAAAAGCAACCAGGTCAGACTGGAATGAGTTGGAAAAAGCTCTGGAAGAGATGCCTTCAAGAAGACACAATTGATAGACCAGCTCATACACTGGAAAGTCTTACAAGACAATTTATTCAATTGATGTATAAAGTTAGGCAAAGGAAAATTAAGGTATTGATAAAAGAAATACCCATTACTAATGTCAAGGAAAACCAAAGCTGTTGATGAAAGAAAAAGTAATCTGTATTTTATGTGTCTCAGATCTAATCAGCATTCACTTTGTGTGCTGGCTATCTATTTTCTTCAAATTCATCTGCTTCCTTTTCCTTATTGTACTCTGGGAGGCTGATCAACATAGAATGAATCAACAACTTCTTTGCTCTGTGGCTTTCAGATAGGTTCAATCAAGGAGGAAGGCCCATAGGAAATTAGAATAAGGAAGGAAAATGAGATAATGATATTTATTTCCTGAGTTTCCTTTCTGTAGTATTGACTAAAAGGCATAGCTTCCATCAGGTCACCCTTTCCATACACCTCTAAGAG
Organism: Oryctolagus cuniculus; assembly: GCF_964237555.1. Classification (NCBI taxonomy): domain Eukaryota; kingdom Metazoa; phylum Chordata; class Mammalia; order Lagomorpha; family Leporidae; genus Oryctolagus; species Oryctolagus cuniculus. Next base: position 59,524,057 of record NC_091439.1, read on the forward strand.
TAGTCCTGTAACCACTCCTTCAACTTATTCCTTTGAATCTACAGAAGTCTCCTCTCTTTGACTACCCTGTAGGGCTGGGTACTGTTCCTAAAGCATTTCCCATGCTTGCAGTAATTCCAAATATACTTACTATTTATAAATAGACTTAATTAAATTTTTCTCAAATGTTCAATATGAGTATGTTAAATTTTTCCTACTGGAATCATGACTGATAGGCAAACCAAGAACTATCTAAACACTGACTATGAACTCACCAAGTATACTGGAGATAGCATAAAAAGAATATGAATATATATATACATATATATATATATAGTGAGGGCAAATAGAGGAGAGAGCTAAATCCTCATTTTTCATAGTGCAATGTTTCATGCCTAATATTGAAAAATAATGAAATGACTGCCAGCGCTGCGGCTCACTAGGCTAATCCTCCGCCTTGCGGCGCCAGCACACCAGGTTCTAGTCCCGGTCGGGGCGCCGGATTCTGTCCCGGTTGCCCCTCTTCCAGGCCAGCTCTCTGCTGTGGCCAGGGAGTGCAGTGGAGGATGGCCCAAGTCCTTGGGCCCTGCACCTCATGGGAGACCAGGAGAAGCACCTGGCTCCTGCCATCGGATTAGCGCGGTGCGCCAGCCGCGGCAGCCATTGGAGGGTGAACCAATGGCAAAGGAAGACCTTTCTCTCTGTCTCTCTCTTACTGTCCACTCTGCCTGTCAAAAAATAAAAAAAAAAAAAAAGAAATGACAACATGAGTCTTATTTTAAAATTCTAAAATAAACCACCCAAAAGTCAAAAAAAGTTGCCTCTGAGAAAGAAGAAATGGAAAGAAGGGAATGATGACAGCTGTTTTTCTTAACTAAGCCTGAATAACTAAATCTTTAACTAATATGTACGCAAAACTGATTAAAAATAAAAAATAAAATCAGGGCTTTGGATTTCTAAAAAAAAATTAAAATAGCATTAGCAAATGATACAACAATGCCATTTTATGAATATATATCCAAAATCTTCACATCAGGATCTTCAAGTGATCGTCACACACTCATGGTCATAACAGCATTATTCATAATTGGAAAGAGATAAAACAACCCAAATGTCCATTGACACATTAATGGATCAACAAAATGTGGTATACTTATAATGGGATCTTATTCAAACTTTAAAGGGAAGGAAATCCTGTCACATGTTTCAGCATGGATGAACTTTAAGTTCACAATGCTAAGTCAAGTAAGTCAGTAAAAGAGACAAACGCCATATGATTCTACTTACAGGAGATATTTAGAGTACTCCAATTCATAGAAATATAAAGTGAAATGATTACAAGGGGATAGGGATGGAGAAAATGGAGATTCACTTGTTTTATTGTACAATGTGAAAACATTCTAGATACTTGCTGCACAACAATATAAATATATTTAACACTACTGAACTATACTTAAAAATGGTAAATTGATAAACTTTGTTTTTTACAAAAATTGAAAATGAAAAATTAGATACTATCATTTTCACTTTATTCATATGAGAAAATGGAGAAGCAAAGGGATAAATTAATTTTTCCAAGGTAATATGGTGATGAGTGGGCATTCGTTAAGGCACTCTAGTTCCACAGTCTATTCTCTAATCACTTCAATTTTGCCTTTCAGGAATATGTGTGTGTGTACTATATATAGCTATATATAAAATTATATGTAACTGGAAGTAACTTATATAGCATGATGTTACCATTGAGAAACTATGGAAGTGATATACAAGATCTCTGTATTATTTCTTATAACTATGTATCTCTATAATTGCCTCAAAATGAAAAGCTTAAATATATATATCACACATGTAGAATGAAAAATATTTTTCTACCTTTAAACATGAGTAATTTCTTATTAAATTTTTTTTTATTTGAGAGAGAAAACTCTCATCTGCTAGTTCACTCCCCAAATGCCCATAATGGCCAGGGCTGGAACAAAGAACCAGAAATATAATTCAGGTCTCCCAGATGGATGGCAGGAACTCAATTACTTAAGCTTGCACTGTTGCCTCCAGAGATCTGCTGAAAGAAGCTGAAGTCAGGAGCCAGACCTGGGAATTGAACTCAGGTACCCCTGTGTGGTATGTGCTACACTAAATACCCACTCCCAGAACATTAATAATTTCTAAAAAACAAAGTATCTCTTTGGTCCAATTCTAGTATGGACCACAATGTGAAATATATTTTGATAATTTTTAAAATAAACTAAAGGCCGGTGCCGCGGCTCACTAGGCTAATCCTCCGCCTTGCGGCACCGGCACACCGGGTTCTAGTCCCGGTCGGGGCACCGGATTCTGTCCTGGTTGCCCCTCTTCCAGGCCAGCTCTCTGCTGTGGCCAGGGAGTGCAGTGGAGGATGGCCCAAGTCCTTGGGCCCTGCACCCCATGGGAGACCAGGAAAAGTACCTGGCTCCTGCCATCGGATCAGCGCGGTGCGCCGGCCGCAGCGCGCCGGCCATGGTGACCATTGGAGGGTGAACCAACGGCAAAGGAAGACCTTTCTCTCTGTCTCTCTCTCTCTCACTGTCCACTCTGCCTGTCAAAAAATAAAAAATAAATAAATAAATAAACTAAAGACAGTTTTAACAATTCTATGATTCAAAGTGCTGATCAAAAATACCTAAAATAACATATTTTCTGACTAGGGAATTCCTTCCAAAGCTCAACTTTGTTGTGAACTTACAGATTAGCTTTATACCATGATCTCAGATTGAATTATCCAGAGAAACTACAAATTAGTCAATTTCATTGAGGAGATATTAACAACTATGAGAAATAACATTTTTAATAAATAGTGTTGGCACAACTGATAGCCATTGGAAAAAGTTGCTTCTATACTTAATGAACCAAGATAAAATCTACATGGATCAAAGATTTACATAAAAAATATAAAACCAGTTAATACCAACTTGGGATGCTTATATCCCATTTCAGAGTGCCTGAGCATCAGTCATAGCTCTACTCCTGATTTCAGTTTCCTGATAATGCAGATCTTGGGAGGTAGCAGTGATTACCCAAGTCGTTCGGTCCCTGCCACCTATGGGAGAGAGCTGGATTGAGTTTTTAGCTCCTGGTTTCAGCATCTGCAGCTGTTACAGGCACTTGGGTAATGGTACAGGGTTGGGGGATCTTTGTCTCTGCCTCTCTCTGCCTTTCAAATAAATAAAAATAATAAAAACATTTTAAAATATGGAATCATAAATATACTACAGGAACCATAGGCAAATTCACTTGGAGCTTCAAAGTGTGAAAGTCTTTGCTAAGATTCAAATTCTGGAAACTGTAACATGGAATTAATAAATTTGACCACATTTAAAATTTTTGCATGATAAAACTATCACAGAGTCAAAGACAAAAGGAAAACTGAAAAGAATATTAAAACAAACAAAAAGCTCATCCCCCTGGTATAGCATATTGCTTGTAGAAATTGATGGAAAAAGAAAGCAAGAACTCATAAAAAAGCAAAAAAAAAAAAAAAAATGAAGTTAACTCCCAGAAAGAGAAATATAAATAACCCTCAATCATGTGATGATTCCAACCTAATAATTAGAAAGAGGCAAATTAAAATTACATTGGAAAACCACTTGATTGGCAAAAGTCAAAAGAAACAAACACTGTCACATGTTTCAGATGAGAGTACAAAATGCTACAAACATTGAGGAGGAAATCTAGCAATACATAGCAAAATTATGTATATATATATATATCATTATCCTTTGACTCAGAGATACTGCTTCTAAAAATCTGTCCTAAAAATACATCTGCCTACAAATAAAATAACACTGGCATCATTTTTAATGAAAAAGATTGGAATTAGTCCAAATATACATCAATAGTTACAGATTAATATACAAAAAATACATATTATATTATTCCACTCATATAAAGTTCCAAATAATATAGGGTGATACTCATAGAGGTCAGGAAAATGATTAGAGATGAAGTCTGGGTCTGGTCATGACTATTATGTGGTGCTGGAAAAGGCTTATATGTTGATTTACATTGAAATGGAAATATTGATTGATATGCATGGTTCAGACTGGTATACTATACTGTATATACGTTTTACCTAAATTTTTGAAGTTTAAAATAGGATGCCAATCAAGGAAATGCAAATTAAAGCCATGTGATATCACTTAACACCCACTAGGATGGGTATAATGGAAAAGACAGAAAAATAGAGTAATTAGAATCCTCAGTCATTACTGCTGAGAAGGTAATGGAGAGTAGCCACATTGGAGAACAGTCTGGATGTGCTTCAGAAGGCTAAATGTTGAGTTAGAATCCAGCAGTTCTACTCTTAGATATATAAGCAAGAAAAATGGAAAAATACATTTACTAAAATTCAGTTGTTCACAGCAGCATTATTTGTAATAACCAACAAGTGAAAATGACCTGTGTCTATCCACTAATATGGGATATCCATACTGTGCAATATTATTTGTCAATAAAAAAGAATGAAGCACAGAAGCATGCTTTAATATGGATGAACCTTGTAACTTTATGCTAAGTGAAAAAAGCCATTCACAATATATAATATGTTGTATTATTTCATTTGTACACAATGTCAAAAGTAGGCCAATCTGTAGGGATGTGAAGTTGAGTGGGAGTAGTCTAGGACTGGGGATGGTGGGTGGGGCGGAATGCAGAGCACTGCTAGGGGTACAGAGTTTCTTTTAGGATTGATTACAATGTTCCAAACTTGATTGTGGTGATGATTTCCCATCTCCTGGAAATATACTAACAGTCACTGAGTTATATACTTTAAATGAAAGGAATATGTGCTGTGTTAATTCTATTACAATAAAGTTGTTACCCAAAAGCTAGGGGGCTGGTTGTACAGTATTGTACAGCCATGCAGCACAATGAGAAATTTTCCTAGGTCCTGACATGGAAGCACTCCCAGAATATATTGCTAAAAATTAAGTTGGATAATGGTGTATATTGTAGTCATACTTTTTGATTAGAAAAATAAATTCTCATTTACTTTTTTTGGCATGATGACACTAAATGGATAGAATAAACTATAATAAAAGTGGGGGTAGGATTGGGAATGTTAGGGGGACAGGTATGAATATGAGACTGCTTATCCCTTTTTATATGGTTTTGACTTTGAGCCATGTAAATATAGCACTTGTTATTAAAATATGAGCTGAGAGTTAATTAAATATACAACAGAAAATAAAGTTGGGACCATTAATTCATTGAATAGCTAAGCAGCTGAATGAGAACTAGCACACTTGATAAAAAGGACCAAACAGACCAAGTTGATTTTGAAAATTTTGATATAAGGTTGTAAATATCTTTGTTCATCAGGAAAATAATTATCAAATCATATCCTAATGGAGGCCAGGGCCAAGGTGTGTATATACGTGTATATATATCTATATATATATACACACACACATACACAAACGCACGCACACACACACATTTCTCTTCGTTGGAGGAAAATAAAAGCAAAACAGAATGATTTGACAGTTACCCTGTTTCTGTCATCACTCTGAGAAGGCCTGTGTTTTAGAACCATGTCTTAGATAGCCATGGTTAACATCTAAGAACTGTTGATTGGGAAGGAATATAAAATATTAATTGATAAGCTTCAATGAAGCCTCAGGCAGATGGCACAAAGCTGAAAGTTCTTTAGTATTTTAAAAGGAATCTCCAATGAAGAATTACACATGTAGGGCCAGCGCTGTGGCTCAGTGGGTTAATGCCCTGGCCTGAAGCGCTGGCATCCCATATGGGCACCAGTTCGAGACCCGGTTGTTCCACTTCTGATCCAGCTCTCTGCTATGGCCTGGGAAAGCAGTGGAAGATGGTCCAAGTCCTTGAGCCCCTGCACTAGTGTGGGAGACTTGGAGGAGGCTCCTGGCTCCTGACTTCGGAGTGGCACAGCTCCAGCCGTTGCAGCCATCTGGGGAGTGAACCAGCGGATGGGAGACTCTTTCTCTCTCTCTCTCTCTCTCTCTCTCTCTCTGCCTCACCTCTCTCTATGTAACTCTGACTTTCAAATATGATAAAATAAATCAAAAAAATCATCTAGAACTACTGGGAAAAATAAATGTGATTCAAAAAAAAAAAAAAAAGAATTACACATGTATGTCACAGTAAACCTGAACTAGCAAACTGTCTTTCTCCCATGGAAGAAAGAAAGAAAGGGCAGAAGACCGTCTGACTGATTTAGATAAATTACACCACACCTTACACTCACAGGTGCACACTCTGAACAGGGCTTGCTTTGCATGGGTGTGGTTTCTAGCAGACCCAGGAGGCCTGTGTAGCTGCGTGCTGCTTCAGTGCTTACCGGCATCACCGTGGAGTAAGCCTGCTGTGCCGTGAGCATCAGGTCCCTGAGCAGGGTGATGAAACTGCACAGACAGTTCAGCAGAATCTTCCGGGAAGCCTGGTTGAACACCTGGAGCTCTTCTACAAGCTGGGCGTTGAGGGCCTCATATTCCTTTTTGGCCAGATCTGACTCATCTCCTGCTGACCGCTGCAGGTAGCTATTGTAGTCGAGCAGTTTGTCATAGCGTTTCTGAATGAGTTTCAGAGGCCCCGGGAACAGGGACAGCAGAGCAGACAGGGGGCTCAGGACGAGTCTCTGTAAGTGAGTTGCCTGCCAGAAGACAAAGGGATACTGTTAGAGAGAGGAACAGCCCACACCATCTCCAGCGCAATGATCAGTAGGCTCATCTCCTTCATGCAAGAGTGCCAGGAAGCATCTAGCCAAGTTCAAAGGGGGTCTGATCATTTTTGAGTCTAGCAAAATCTATTTAAGAACTTAAAACAGGAACTCTCTTGATTCCAAAAAATGAGCAGGAAGAGGAATATGAAAGTGAAAGCCTGCTCACCCAAAACACAATTCCACTTTTCTCTCTAAAGCTATTGGTTTTGTCATTGGCACCAAATCCTTTAAAACTTTTGCTTCCCCTTCTTTCTAACTCAGAGTGAAGCTTAGCTAGTCGAGCACATGGGTTATCTCCAGCTTTTGACTATCAGGATCATGTACCTGACGCACGATGTCTTGCATCAAAAGGAACATACTTGGTCTTAGAAGAAACTGTTCCTATTCCTTCCACATCACCCCTAAATCCCTGGCTTCTTAGGGGTTCATTTTTGGTAGTGGAACTGCATTCCTTAGATGGATAGTAACCCTTGTAATATAAGAATTTTGCTCCTGTGACAGTAATGACCACATGATAGCTTCCTCTTGAAACACATTAAAGGACTAAATTGAAACTGGTCTTGTGTCTTAAATTGTAACAGATTTAAGTCTGAACCATTGAAAATGAACTTCATATTAATGCCCAGCACTCTGCTAGTACCTGAGTACCCTGGCTTTAATTTCTCCTTCCTTTCCCTCTATTCTGGTATGCTTTCCGGTGGTGCTCAATAAGTGTTTACTCCCTTCATTAAAGGATTGGAAATAACCTAAAGAGAAAACCTTTCAGAGCTTTTCTAAAATATGTTCCCTATAATTAATCCCAGAGAAAACTATGTACATACTTTTCATTAAAGCTGTGGTACATAAACTTCTATCCATATATCAATGTATTCATCCAAGTATAATTGAGCATCCTATCTGTTGTCTTAGGTCAGGTATAATCCTGACTTTCCAGTTCCCAGTACCAGAAAAACAAGATGCATCTTCATGGTTTCTTACTGGGCTAGGGGCTGTGTCATATCACATCCTAGGGTTCAGAAATACAAGAGTACCTCAAAAAGTTCATGGAAAATGGAACTAAAAGAAGTTTATGATGACACAAATAATTAGAGGTGAGGTGAATTTACTGAGATTTTCAGCCTGGTGAGCCAGGAATGTTAACCTTCTCCCAACACAAGGGCCGCTCAATGAAGACTTGTCTGACCCAAAATGCCAACATGAAAAATTCCACTTTCAACATGGTGAAGTCTATTATATCTGCTTTATAATATGTGAAATATTGCTATGAAATAATAATATCTATGGAAACTCAAGGCACCGAATTAAAATTAGTATTAATCAGATTAGCCTACCACTCAAATATTTTATTGGCTCAGACATACTTACATGATTCATAAGCAATATTGTATAGAACTCTTAGAAAACAAGTATTTTGAAGCTGTGATGTTGTGTGGCCTCTGTCTGCAACATATTGGTGCCACTTTGTGTACTGGCTGCTCCACTTTGAATCCACCTCCCTAATAATGGCAAGGGAAAGCAGAGGAGGATGTCCCAAGGCTTTGGGCCCCTGTACCCATGTGGGAGACCTGGATGAAGCTCCTGGCTCCTGGCTTCAGCTTGGCTCAGCGCTGGCTGTTGTGGCCATCTGAACCAGCAGATGGACGATCTCTCTCTCTCTCTCTCTCTCTCTGCCTCTTTGTCTCTCCCTCTCTCTGTAACTCTTTCAAAATCAAAAAATAAGTCTTAAAAGAAAACAGTATTTTTCCATGAAACGAAAGAACCATATACGATTCTTGAGTAATGAATGTCTTTTCTCAACGGGAAGGCTTGACTTCCAGTGTATACTGTGTTAATAAAAGTCATAGTCTCAGAGATTACCTGTGCTTCTTCGGTAAGAACTTGGGACATATCCAGAGACTCCTTTAAGAAAAATCACAGCTTTCTAACTTAATAAATCCTTGCTGTATTGCATGAAGATTTAAACTAAATATTGATTTTAAAATGCTGCGCAGACTCTGACTATCCCTAGAAACATAGTCTGGGGTCCTCTTAAATTTCAATTATAGTAAAATCCTCACTAATCCACTTTAAAAATATTTAATGATTTTTTAAAATCCCCTGTTTAAATCTACTAATTTTAACATTAGTATTTACTATAGTGCATGTTTTATTTCTAACTCCAGAAAAATAAATGAAAAGCAGCTTTCCTTCTAATTCCACTATTTAATTTGCATTTATCTGTGAATATAAATAACTTACAAAGTCATGACAGGGATTTGAGGCATTACTCGAAGAATCTGAATTGCCTTTCTCCTTCTCATCTTTGTTGTACGAAATTTCCTGGAGCTCGGTTACACTCTGCAGGGCAAAGGGCATGGCATCCTGGAACCCAAGAGCAAAGTTACAAAGAGGACAAGTTCTGAAGTCGGCAACTACTAAACCCATCCATGTGTCACTTCATCATAACCCTCCATTACCCCTGAGAGATAAAAAGGAACAACAATTTCAGGAATACTCTGTACAACCAGGTTACTTGTGCAGTAATCAATTTCCTCACTTTCCCCCTATGCCATGGTCTCATAAGACTGTATAAGAGCCTCTTTAATTAAATAGAATGTATCCTAAATTCCTCATTGGCCATTCAATTCTTTAAAATTCCTTATTTAAAAAATAAATCCTCTCTGGTTTATACTGTCTGCCTTCCTTAGTGAAGTTGATTCACTCTTTAGAGAAAAGGCTCACATTTCTGTTGAGTCAATGAATGGAAACAGAAAATTTTCCAGTAGGGGCAGGTGTTGTGCTGAAGCAGGCTAAGCCTCCACTTGACATTCCTGCATTCCATATCTGAGTGCCAGTTCAAATCTGGCTATCCCACTTCCTATCCAGCTTCCTGCTAGCATGCCTGGGAAGACAGTGGAGGATGACCCAAATGCTTGGGTCCCTGCTGTCCTTGTAGGAGACCTAGATGGAATTCCAGGCCCATGGAATTCTGGTCCAGCCCTGGCTGTTGTGGGTGTTTGGGGATTAAAATACTTAGTGGACAAGGTCTTTCTCTCCCTTTCCTTTTTTTTTCCTTCTCCCTTTTCCTCTTTCTTTCACTGTGGCTTTTGAGTAAATAAATAAAGCTTTTTTTAAAAGAAAGAAAACTTTTCTGTAGATGTTTCTAAGAAGCATTTATCTCTGAAAGGTACATAAAAGACGGGTTCCCACCGTCCTCTGACTGTTGTAACTCAGTTTGGGTTTTCTTTTCACAGAAAGCATCCTCTAGAGAAATATTAGCAAACCTGATTGTAAAATCAGTTTTTGCATCAGGTAATAAATAAGAATAGAGTGCTGCTTGTCTTTATATAATGTGGAACCTTGTCTTCAAATCATTGTACCTGTCAACTTAATCCTCTGCTGGTGTGATATTTTACCTTTGTGTACAAACATCTGCCTCCAAAAATAGATATCCAAGATAAAAACTTCTGGAAAATGGAAGGGAACCATTTATTAACTGATTTACATTTAACTTTACTAACTTCCTATATCTTGTAGTCACAACCACTGTCAAGATGTTGTTAAGGACACCTTGTCCTCCATACGATGCATAAGGAGAATCTCCTGACTGGCCATTCTACTGAGAATAACAGTACTGTGCTGCAACTGGTTTGTTGAAATCAGTGATTTGCAGGAAGGTTAGGACAATCTCCTTGGGGAGATTTAATAACATGGGAGAATTTGAATATTGTAGTTCATATTGTTTTATAGTTCAGTTCATTTTCCTTCAGACTGACTTTTATATTTATTTTAGGCATTAGGAAGAAATATGCTGGAATAATCAAACATATAAATAGGATTTCTGCCTAGTGCAATTTTGTGTTAATGAACTCATCTCCATTATAAAGAAAGCATGCTGATGGTTCATATGGCAATTGAGCAAAAGTCCTACAGTATGGTGCTTTGGGTTGAGGGAAGGTGGAAAAGGTAAGGAAAAAAAGAAGCAAAATCCAAGTCATTATTTTGGCTACCCTCTCCAGTGGTTTGTAGTCTTCTAAATCTGATACAGTGTCATTATATAATTTGGGTGAACTATTACATTTACTCTCCACAATAACCAAGGAAATCTATGCATTCTTGTAGACACATTGAAGAGTTCGTGGTTCACCCACCTGTATGTGCTGTAGACAGAAGGAAATATTCTTCACAGAATGCTTCACAGTCTTTTCTAAAGATCTAAATAGCTTTTCTTCTCTGTTAAATGTATTGTCTTTCACCTAAAATATATATAAAAATTATAACTCAAATGACTGTGTTTTTAAAAAATGTACACAGTATTGGCCCAGAAATTTACAAAGCTTCTAATTAATTGAAAACCCTCTATGATAGGCAGACTGAACACAGTACTTTCTGTGTTGGTACACAGTACAATTATGTTATATATAGAATTAATATAGCAAAGCATGTCATCAAATTCAATTTGCTGTTGTTTACTTTCGCATAGCTTACTCAATGTCACAGTAGCTATTGTGTTCTAAAATTTTGTTCTACAGTTGTAATGGCATGTATTATGTAGGTATATTATTGTGAGTTTATAAAATAGCTACATTTAATCTATTGCCCGGAATATATTGTTTTGCTTATATGCCTCATTCTAGTTTATTTCACACAGCTTATTTATAAAATATTCTTAGGCTCATGGTTAAAGAAATGCAATAAATCTCTATTAACTCAAATGTGAAGGATGACGTAAGCTTAGCAAAAATAGTTCTACTGGGATAGACCATCAGAGTTAAGATAACAGTTCAAAACTATACTGTTTTTTGTCATCTTATATATGTATCTATTAGCATTTAGCAAAAATACACTTTTTATGTGTTTGTGACAATTCCTGGGAGCACGCAGTTACTAATTCTGTATACGATGAACTATTACTCATCAATCAAAATGGCTACAAAATAAGGTCAGCACCATTTCATGCTGGCAAAATCTGTGTGAAAATGGAAATGTTTCATGGAATTGGGTATTTATTATTCAGTCTGGCACTGAGGCTTAACTGTAGCCAGTCTTAGTTCATATGTTTTCTAATTTCAAATAGTTGACCTTGGAGTTCATATGTTTTCTAATTTCAGATAGTTGACCTTAGAACTGAATGGGTAGAAATAGTGACATTTTATTTAAGTTTTAAACCCTGAGTATTCTTTTTGTCTGAAAAACTTTTGATTAAACAGGAAGCAGAGTTTTCATAATCCACACAAAACTCAATGCCCTGCAACTCACTCAGTTGTATATAACTATATTCTGGAGCAGATTTTTTAAATTGCAATTTGCAAGGACCTATCCAGATATGCAAATTTATATATTGGCTGGGACCCAGATGATTTTAAGCAGGAGGTTAAAGGTCCGTACTATAAGAAATACTGCCAAATTCTACTTCTGTGTACCAAGCCTTTATCCTGCTTCTTTCTTTTGCTGGCATATTTTGTCATCCCTTCTCTGCCTTACAAAATCGTGTTTGTTTTTTGAGGACTAGTGCAACTGTCACCCAGCCTGTGAATGCTCCCTCTTTTCATCATTTTCCAACTATAGACAATTGCTCCTTCCCTTGTGCTGTCATAATCCTACTGAGGTATTTAAGCAATTCTCTCCATTGGTGGATTTCAAGTGTTTGAAATTAAGTATTTTTGTCTTAATAATAATAGCTATGTTTCAAAGACTGTCCCAACACCTGTCTTCCATTCTCTCATTTTCTTTCTTATCCAGCCCTATGGCATGGGTATTATGATTGATCCCATTTTATATATGAAGAAATAGAAGCTTCAGGAGATGTAGCAGAAATTGTTAACATTCCACCCGGTGCTTTTACTGACAGAACCTGCACTTCTAGTTTAAATTGGGTGCATCACTGCCCTACTAGAGACTACATTTAGAGACTCCCTTGCAGATGGCTCTGGCCTTCTAACTCGGTTTGGGCAAATAGGATGTGAGCCAACTGTTGTCTTTTGTTTCTGAGTCTTGGCCTTATACTATTTCCCTTGGGATTTAACTGAATACATAGTAGTGACCCAGTTTCAGTCAGACAGAGCTGACAATATATTAGGGAAACACTATATAAAATTGGGGGAACTGGCCGGCACCGCTTGGTAATCCTCTGCCTGTAGCGCTGGCACCCCAGGTTCTAGTCCCGATCGGGGAGCCGGATTCTGTCCCGGTTGCTCCTCTTCCAGTCCAGCTCTCTGCTGTGGCCCGGGAGGGCAGTGGAGGATGGCCCAAGGGCTTGGGCCCTGCACCTGCATGGGAGACCAGGAGGAAGCACCTGGCTCCTGGCTTGGGATTGGCACAGCGCGCCAGCCATAGCAGCCAACTGGGGGGTGAACCAGCGGAAGGAAGACCTTTCTCTCTGTCTCTCTCTCACTGTCTAACTCTGCCTGTCAAAAAAAAAAAAAAAAAAAAAAATTGGGGGAACTATGTTCCTGAAGGGTCTCGTGAAACAGAGCTCATCTGGACTCACATCTCATGAGTATACATGACTACTTGATTTAAGCTAGTATCCTTTGTGACAGAGATGTGACCTTTACCCTTACTAATAGTGAAGGCTAATAAAACTTACCCACACTATGGGTATATACAGGATTCAAACCCTAACAGTCTGAATTCAGAACCTATATTTGTTCATCTTCATGTTCCTGTTTTCTAACACAGTATCTAGTACGTGATAGTTCAATAAATGTGTAATGAATTGAATAGAAACTTCTTTTGGGGTAATAGCTTTATACCCTAACTCTACCAATATTTATCCTGAGCTGCTGACAAGTGCACAATTGATTGATTTGATATTTATCTCTTCTCCAGTTCAGCATGTGCAGCTGATTTTCTGATTAACAGTGAAATGCCTCATTGCTGACAGGACATCTTCTCAAAAGATTAAGGAGAAAATCTAATTAATAATCCTTCCTGCTAGTTTAAACACAGTTCACTTTTAGCTCACAAATGAAAAATAAAAGAAGCTGATGATAAACATGTTAAAGGATATAACAGCTTAAACAAAAAGCTGCTCAAAAATAGAACCTGCCTAATATTGCTCAGTAGAATTGTCATGAGTCAGAAGCAAAATCCTAAAGAATGGGGAGAATTGTTTGCACCTTTACACATGCCAATAGGGGCTACAATCTTTTCTTAAATAAATTCCCAATTTGCTTTTATCACAGCTGTCTTTAGTTGAAATGTATTGATTGTCCTTTACCTCATCAGTGACTATCTACCATGAATGTTCCTTCCAAATTATAGCTGCACACTGAGAGGAGAATCCTTTTATATGCAGTGGGTAGAGAGCCCCCAGAATGCAGAAGCAAGTACAGAATGATCCAAGCTGTGTGCTCCAAAAATATACATGTTAGCTATGCGATGGCCATGTCATTGCAGCTTGTAAGAAGTTGATTATATTCACAGTCCCAGAGAGGGAGTCATCATGTGCCACACAGGGCTGCAGGGGAAGACCAGGTCTGGGTCAGGTGGCAGAAGAAGAGAGTGAAGAGGAAGTCTAGGCCAGAGCCTTTACTGGGGTTTCCACAGGAAAGCCAGGGTAGGGCAGAGTAAGTTTAGGATTGGTTACTTTGAATCATTCTCAAGGCCTTTGTGCCATAGGTTTGGTTTCTAATTGCCTGGGACCTCACCCCAGGTTTAATTAGGGCAGGGTATATACTGGGAGGTAGTTGGGGCCCCGGACTTAAGATTGGTTGGTTTGATTATGAAAGTTGCTCTAAGAACAGAGGAACTCTGTAAGGTACACTTTCTCCTCACCAGTGAGGCATTTTAACATGCCAAAGAATTGTATAATACAGAAAGTAAAACCCATGATTAATAACATACCATGTATTAAGGAATCTACATCCACAGGAGAAGTAAGAAGTCCACATAATCAAAGGTAAATGATAATATAAGACAATGGTGCAAAATAACAATGATGATTATGATAATAATGACAGCCTATATATATTGAGTGCTTATGCACTGTTAGGTGCTTTCTTTGTATACAAACCTTCTCATTTAATCCTTAGAACAGCCCATATCATAGATATTAGTATAACCCCCAGTTTGCAGATGATTATGTTGAACTTAAGTTATGTAATCCAAGGGAAAAATTTACTAAGTGGCAGAGGTAGAGTTCAAACTCACACTTATATAACTTCAAAGACCTTGCTCATAATTTCTGCCCTGTTCTAATTTCTGCAAATATGAACACTGTCCAAAATGGGAGACAGAAAGTAAGTGTCCTAGGCATTCAGTGGAGGAAGAGACCACTTCTACCTAAGTGGTCAGAAACAGCCAAGACTCAACAGAAGAAGGGAAAGAGCACACAGCCGCTAAATAGATAGGTAGACATAAGAGTCCTCTAAGCCCAAAGTCGAACCATCATACAGTTGCCTCTAGTTCAAACAAAAATCGTAATTACAGATGTTGACATAAGTGAGGAAAGCAGGCAAATGAGAAGGAATGAAAAGCAAAGACCACATAGTGGGCTAAGAATCATCCTTCCTAATTTTGCCCTAGAAGCCCACCATGTTATAACCTCAGGACCATGGCTTTTCTCCAAGTGGGTTTCTTTGATCACTTACTTTGGGCTAATGAACTACAAAACACCTGGAGTGTTTGCAGACTTTTAGTTTGTACCCTTGAACCAGGAAGAATCCCAGAAGCTATCTTTCCGTAAGTTCCTCTGGTAATTCTCATGCCCTTGCTAATCCATCCATTATTTTTTTTTAATTTTGTAATATTTTATTTTATTTTTTAATTTTATTTAAGCTATAGAAGTTTCATGTATTTCATATATACAAATTTAGGAATATAGTGACACTTCCCCTCCCACCTTCCCTCTTGCCCACACTCCAATCCATCTTCCTCCTCCCTCTCCCATTCCCACTCTTAATTTTTACAAAGATCTATTTTCGGTTTACTTAATGATTGTATAGTTAGCCCTATACTAAATAAAAAAGTTCAACAAATAGTATGAAGAGGAAAAAAAAAAAAAAACAACACTGTTCCTCAACAGAAGAGACAAGGGCTGTAAACAATCATTGAATCTCAAAATGTTCATTTCACTCCAATACATTACATTTCAGGTACTCCATTATTTACTAAAGATTGACATGAAAGTGGTTCAAGCCAGGCTAAACAGCTGACACAGAACAGTTTGCCACTGGTCCGCAATGGGCATCTGGGGAGTAGGAGGAGAGCTGGGGGGATACAGCATAGAAAAAACAAATCACACCAACTTTTGCATCTAAACGCTTTTTTTTTTGATAGATGAAACAAAGATAAAATGAACCCTGAAGGAAAGTGAGATTTTTAAAAGCAGAAGTAAAACAAAGATGGAAGGAGGACAGTGCCTTGGGGGTGAGTATATGCCAGTGGATGGCAAATGTCAGGACTTCTGAGCATCCTGTGTCCCATGTCCTTATGTCTTTATTTGCCCCTTGCTTCGAATGGAAACGCTACAGCAAAGACCATGTCGGTACCACCCCCGCTGTTACTCCCGGGGCGGAGACATGACAAGAAGAGAAGAACAGACATCAATTACCTTGATTATCAGTGATTCTCTAGAAGTTGTCATAATAAGAAAACAAAACCTCATAAAAATATAAGTGTTCACGTTCCCCAGGAAAACATGCAAGTATGTGGCCCAAGAAGAAAAATTACCTGCGATTCTCCTCTGGTCAGAATCTTTAGATGATTTGTCATTCGTTTTGATTTCTTGCTAATTGAATGAATATTTAGTTTAGACAGTTTGTCTTTAAGTGATTCATCCTCATCATTCTTCTTATATTTTAGAACTGAAAAGGAAGAATGCAGTAACATGTTTAAAATGTGCAGCATAGGAAGTGTGCACTTCTCCCAATGTTTTCAAGGTCAATATTTATATTCGAGATTCATATATATCTACATGACTCTTGACCTTTCTCTGCAGATGCTACTTGCTCCAACCCCACTATCTATTCATGGCCTACACACTATGACCCCGCTGACCGTCAGACCGCTGTTCAAAAGCATGAGCTCCTCAAAGTCCAAGATTCATTTACCTCTCATATTAAAGAAATCCCTGATACTAGGAGAAATGCTCTGCTTCTCTTCTCACATATAATCGTATCTATTATCTGGGGTCTCTGGAGTAGGAAATCAGGACCCAACTAACAATGAAAAGACAACTGCATCCAATGTTGAGACAACTAACAATGAAAAGATAACTGTACACAATGACCATCTGTTGCACCATTGATAAGGATTAAACTCACACAGATTTTGTGAAGAACATGTTGTCAGAATCTAACAAAAATGAGAATGTTATTAGTCCATGACCAGATAGTTCATGCAGAGAAATCTGCTTCCCATAATCAAGACTACTAAACAGCTTACATCACTGTTTTTTTTAGCAGCAAGGTATTGAAAGCAATAGAAAAATTTATTCGTAGAAGAATGATTTAATAAATTATGGTACATTCATAAATACTAGGAATCAGTAAAATGAAGGCAATATTAATCACTAGAACGTTCATGATACATAATTAGATTTGAAAAATACTCTAGTACCATACATATGGCTGACAGGAAGGAAAGAAGAAATGGTGGTAATGTAGGGAGCAGACACAGAGAGAGGCACAGTGGGAAAAAAAGAGTTTGAAAGCAACATGATATGTTAGCTATGTACACTGGAATACTGGAGTCTTGGGAATTGGACCATTTTACTCTTTAAAACAATTTAAGCAAACAAAAAAGTGTAAATACTATAGCAATCATGATTCACCTAGCTTTGTCAACTCTTTAACAGTTTACGTTCCTTTTTCTTTAAAAAAAAATTGTGTAACAGTTGAAGATGTCCTGATCTCCATCTTTGATCCCTAAAGGAAATTTTGATCCTAAATAATAGGGTCTGTTATATTTGTATCTATCTCTCTGCCTTTACTATGTCTGCTTGGATTCATATAATACATAGTATTACTTTGAATTTTTTCAAATCTTCTATACTTGATCTTAGCCAAAAGGCCAAGAAGTGATTCAAGTCTTCTAAAAATAGAGTATTACACATATTTTCTAACTTGCTAATTTACCTTCTTTCTAAACTCAAGGGTATATTTTTTCTATTGATATATGTACTTTTATTAATTTTTATCTACCTATGATATCATACCATATAATAGACTATCTATTACCTGGACAAATATGTAATCTCTTTTGTTTTATAAAAAATACTAATTACGGCCAGTGCCGCGGCTCACTAGGCTAAGCCTCCACCTGCGGCGCCAGCACACCGGGTTCTAGTCCCAGTCAGGGCGCCAGATTCTGTCCCGGTTGCCCCCCTTCCAGGCCAGCTCTCTGCTGTGGCCAGGGAGTGCAGTGGAGGATGGCCCAAGTGCTTGGGCCCTGCACCCCATGGGAGACCAGGAGAAGCACCTGGCTCCTGCCATAGGATCAGTGCGGGGCGCTGGCCACAGCGCACCGGCTGCGGCGGCCATTGGAGGGTGAACCAACGGCAAAGGAAGACCTTTCTCTCTGTTTCTCTCTCTCTCTCTCACTGTCCACTCTGTCTGTCAAAAAAAAAAAAATACTAATTACTAGAACATATCTCTTTGATCACATGGGCAAGCTTCTCTAGAGCAAATCCCTAAAAACTGACTTTCTCTCTGCCCGGTGTGTGCCTCCTTACTAGATTTTTCCAAACTGTTCTCTAAAACAGCAATTCCAATTCATATCCTCCTCTACGGACTAAAGGACAGCACTTAGCATTATCCAGTAAGTTTTTTTGCCAATCCAATGGACTGGGTATCGTCTATCATGGTTATTTGAATTAGCATTTCTCCAAATACTAATGGAGCTTAGCATTTTATAGTTTTTTTTTTATCTTTCTGTGACTTGCTTATTTACTATAAACCTTTTTCATATTAGAATATTTTTTATTATTGATTTAATATCAACAATTATATATTCTAGAAGTAATACTTCATGTGCTGTCTTCTCACTTTGTTCATGGTGTCTTTTACTCTATAGCCTTTACTAATTGCTCTGTGTCCTTCTTCATAAGTTTATTAATACAAATACATTACTTTTGAATAAATATTAGAAATGAAAAATAAAAATAAATGAAGGTTGGACTGGTTAGCTCTAAAGTTCTGCCATTGCTTTGATGTCAAATTGGGATTTAATATTAGGAGGACAAAGCCAATGAAAAACTTTATGGATATAAATCAGCTTGAGGAAGGTCCTATGGTCTATCCAAATAAATTATTTAGTGACATAGTCCTCTGGAACATTTAGGAACCATGTAATTGTCTCCATTTTTTTGAAATCTATATTTTACATTATATGTTAATTGTATAATTTAGTTTACACATAGTTAACAATAATTTGATAATTCTAGAAAGAAATAGATCCGCTTCCATTAGTAGAGCAATAATTGCCAATACAGTCTCCAAATGAAAGGCCACCTCACCTGGATCTGCCCTTTGCCCAGCATTTTCCATGCTACTTCCTATTGTGGTTACCTGGCCGTGTCTCCCTGTCACCACACAGACCACAGATGACAGGAGGACCACATGCTGTGGTGTGTAGTCAGGCCACAGTACATCACCCAGTGTGCAGTGGCCGAATGAGGTTAAGCATACTGCTGTTTGGTAAAATCAAATTGTCAGTTTTGTGAGCCTCATAATCTTCTCCCCAGCCAGCAAGGCAAAACCACACTCTCCTCCTCGGTCACAACTTCAGATTTTAAATAATCGTGTTCACTGCAGCTGCCACGACTCCCCTGACAGTCTTATTCTCAGCGGTATACACAGACCTCTCCAATCGTGGGAACATCCCATCCATTGTGTCTGTTCCTACCTAAATCTTTCCTTCTTTTCAGTTCATTGATGTTAACATTAATGTCCTTCACAGCAGCAAAGGCATCCCCCAGTGCGCTGTAATCTGGGTGGCAAGGAGGGGTAGAATTCCGAAGTTCACACAGTAATAGGGGGTACTTCATCACACGCTGAATTGGTTTGATCATCAAAGAGCCCATGTCCAGTAAGTTCGGTTTGCCTCTACAATAGAGAGAAATCATATCAGTGTTGCAAACATTTATTAACTCCTTTTCATTTCTGTGATTTTTAAAAATTATTACTGCTAGAACTATTTTCTCCTTTAATTTTTCCATGTGACTACACAAACTTTCTAAATGAAAGCACAAACAAATGATGATAGGAAGAAGCAAGACTGATAGATCCTACTACTCAACTGAAACCTGACAGAAGACAAAAGTGTAGACCTCTCTGCCAAGAGCAACTTAAAGCATGATGTTTGCCCATTTTCCATGTCATGCTTTGTAATATAGTGTGAAACTATTTCAGAATCTGTTTTCCCTTGACAATTAAGAAAACAAATTTTCCTAATGGCGTTTTTGTGATTATTAGTGAGAAAAATTGATTCATAATTTAAAAATCTAAACAAATGACTTGCAAAGTAGACTCAAAGAATTGCTCTCTCTTTCACCAAATTGAGAAGTTGCATTTACAATGTTTCAGAGGTTTCACCACAGTTACGCAAAGAGACGTAGATAACTGCAATTAATTCTGTAATCGTTGTTATAATCACTAATGATTGTTCTCACACAATGACTTCTTATGTGGCATTGTTAGACAGAGGACTTTCAAATGATGATACTAAATGGAGCACCCATGCTTCTGTGCAGGCAGTTCACAGGAGGGCAAAGGATACAAGCTTGGTCATGTTATTGCTCAGCCTATGGCCCTTGATCTGTCATCCAGAAAGTAGTGTTTTCCAAAAACCTCTTTATGCAAAGTCAAATAAAGCGACACTATGGTTAAGAAGTACGGATATTGTTTTCAAATTTTGATAGGGAGTTTTTTCATATTTCAATTATTTTTAGAATCTAATATGGATAGATAATAGACCACATAATTAGAATAGTAAAAAAGAGCTAAATGTGGAACAAAATCTTAAAACTTGCATCATTAGGTCTGAAGGCAACTTAAAGACCATAAAATTTATCTTGATAAATGAAGAACTGAAGAACTTGATAAATGAAGAACTGAAGGACTTGATAAATGAAGAACTGTATGTATGTTTATCATACATACACGCACACATATGTGCAGGCACACAAATACACACTCATGTGCACACACATGTACACACTGGTTACTATACATCTCCTCTATTTTGTTTGTACCATAGTACTTATCCCTCTCTGGAACTGTCTTGGTTATCTTTTTGCTAGTTTAGAATTGATTTATCTATCATCATTCTATCTCCACCATGATATAATATTTTCTTTGAATGCATATTTGTAAACTAAGAAATTATATAGGTCTCAGATTTTCCATAATATGTTTTTATTTTAGCATTTTTTCCAAAAATTGCATAATGTTTCTAAATAAATGACTGAGGAATATTATTTATATGCTGACACAATGAGGGTAGCATAATACCCACAAATACAGAAGCAAATCAAAAGACAACATTGTTTTGGAGGTAAATCAGAATAAATGAAGGTTTGCAAGGGAGTAAAAAGTTGCATCAATATGTTGTATTGTGGACTTCCTACTCATTTGCACCAAGTCAAGGATAGAAAGGTTTGAGGTAAGGAGAGATGGTGACATAGAGGAAAGAGGGGGGAGAAAAGAGCAGAGTGGTAGAGAGAGAATGACTGCTAACTGATTTCTAAGAGGACTGAGTGAAGCGGCTTTAAAAATGTAAATATAACATGAATACTAAAATTAAGTAAAAAACTATTTTCTGACTGTAGCAGAAAATTTGAATATCAAAGATATCATATCTTTGTGTATTTTACGCAGAATTTTTTCAAGAATATAATAGTTTAGACACTTAAGTAGAAACAAGTCAGGGAAATGGAAGATATTAACTTGATTAAAGGAAACCATATTATATACATATTAATATATTCAGATTTAGAATTTCTTCTGGTTTTTAATATGAAATATTAATTTACTTTATCTTTGATAAAATCACCCAAAGTTCTATCAAAATATAAATAAAGGAAAACATTTCAAAGAAAAACAAGCATTAGCAAGATGTTTATTAATATGGTATATGTTAATTTTTAATTACAAAAAACAAAATTCAGATGTATTCAAGTATAAAATTGTGATGTATTTTTGAGCTGCCCCCCTTTATCCCTTATCTAGATTAAGTCACAAAATCCACCTAGACTCTTAGTAGTGTCCAAATCATCACTATTTTTTTTCTATCACTGTTTAGCATAAAAGCTTTATTCCCTTTGATATTTCAAATAGCAACAATTATAAATGATTATCATTTCTCTTTAAAGCATTATAAGTGCAAGTTTTTAACAAGTTTCAAAATTGAGAACTCTCCCACTGTTGTCTTCAGACACACACTATGGTTAGTTGTTTGAGTGATGAGCAATGAATGATGTTCTGTGGTTCAGATGAACCACACTAACAAGCAACGTGGTAGAAAATATACAGGATGTGTCACACGGTAACCATACTCTTGGCATTCAGTCTAAAAGTTCACTCAGTTAGACTCAGGTCTCATAACCATGTGAGGCAGAAGAATGCTATGTGCAGCGTAAATCTTCTCAGCCAAGAAACCAGCTATCACCTACCTCTCCTGCCATAAGTAACCAAAAGTGTAAAAATTTCCCATACATATTTGGCTAAAGACTATAGTAATTATTAATTTATAATTCTGTTTCATCTTCTGTCTAAACATAAGTACTTTGGCAAATATTTATTTTAAACATTTGTTTACTTACTTGGAGGTCAGAGTGAGAGAGAGATTGGTAGAAAGAGAGACAGAGATCTTCCTCCCGCTGGTTCATTCCCCAAATGGCCACAATAGCCAAGTCTGGGCCATGCCAAATCTAGGAGCCATAAACTCCATCTGGGTCTTCCTTGTGGGTGGCAGAGGGACACTCTGATATATGCCAACATTGTATGCAGTGGCTTAAAGACCTATACTACAAAACCAACCATTTTGGCAGTATTTAATGCCATAAATAGTACACTAATATCATTACAAATTATTGTTGAGATGTTAGAAAGTCAAGTACACAGAACTGGCTTTGTTTTAGCAGCATCCCATGTGGGCACCAGTTCATGCCTCAGCTGCTCCTCTTCGGATCCAGCTTTCTGTTAGTGGCCTGGAAAAACAGTGGAAGATGGCCCAACTCCTTGGGCCCCTTCACCCACATGGGAGACACGGAAGTAGCTCCTGATTCCTGGCTTTGGATTGGCCCAGCTTCCGCCATTGTGGCCATTTAAGGAGTGAAACAGTGGATGGAAGACCTGTCTCTCTGTCGAGGTGCCATATAATTTCCAAGTGGCTTCACACCTGGAGAGGCACCACTGCAACTTCAAAAAGGAGACCAACAGTTGGAGGGACCCTCTCTTTGGCTGCAGACCATGGCTGGAGGGGCTGCCAGGTGTTCTCTCTGCTTCTTCTCTCCCAACCCCTTTTCCTTTGGGGCAATCTCCTGGCCCATGGCCCACTCATGACAGATATTTCTGTGTGAGGCATGTGTGTGTGTGCTCACTCTCTCACCTTTAAAATAAATGTTATCACTTTGGGTACCTTATTTGTGTCAGCACTTAGAATGTGTGTCTTTGTGCATGATAAAATCTTTTAGGAAAATTCATATTCCCCTTGCCCACATCAATAAGAAATTGATATAGGAAGGAAATATATGGTGATTCTATAGTGGCTTATGTTTTTAATAGGTGTGTGTGTAAAGAAAAAACTGCAATGGATTCAGAGATACTGTGATGTTACAATGGTGAACTCGGGAATATAACTACCAATTATATTTCCCATCTTCATTTTTATTTTATAGCATTTCTTTAATAATTTTAAAAGTACAAGGAAAAGAGAAAATAATCTATAAGATTTACAGATTAATAGGAGCTGTGAAGTCCAGAAGTAAGCATAGCTGGCTAGACAGGGAACACAAATAGAAAAGAGGAAAAAAACGTGAAAATAACAAAACACTGCATTTCTGGGGATAAATTTCTAATAGGCATCTTTCTCTCGATTTAGAATGTGGGACTTGTATCACCTGTATCACTCTTTAGTGGGTGATCCTCTGGTTCTTGTCACGCATTCGGTTTTTGATGTTTGCAAAAGGTAATTCAAAGTAAATATTTTAGGTGTTATCTTCAGCTTTCTTTGTATAGCTTAAAATGTAGATTGTAACACACACACACAGTCAATTTTCAGTAACTGTAAGTAAGAGATTTTTTTGGATGCCCTTTAAAAACCCACATCTCTTAAATGCAATCTTGATTGCAACATTCCCGGCCTTAACCACTAAAGCTCCCAACAGTTACGCAGCTCTTGACATTGCCTTTTACCCCTTTCTGTAGCAGCATGTGTGCTTCAGGACCCAAGAGAAAGGAACAGGAAGGAAAATAACTCATGGCAAATGTGGCTTTGATGTCCCTCCAGCCACATGCTGTGATTGCCCTTCCTCTTTTTAGTTCTTGATGTATAGAACAGACTAGAGGGGCTAACTCCCACACAGTGGGAGAGCAAGGGCCATTTTTAAAGCCAGCATTTCAATACAGTGTACTGTTTGTTTAAAATACTCTGTCAGTAGGAATCTGTGCATGCTAACTGCACTCAAAATTTCTCTCCCTTTCCTCTCAATCTCTGTCTCCCTTTCCCCTCTCTTTATTGTTTGTTTTTGTTAAAGACCTATGCCTTACAGGGAAAAACATAGCAGAATTCATAGCATATGGAGTTCTTCTCCAGCCACCCAGCCATGTGAAACACCAGTCCTTGGCACAATGTCAGGGGCACAGGCTTTGTGCTGAGGCAATTCTTTTCCTAACCCCCATCAACTATCACTGAGAGCAGCTGGGAAGGCTGTGGTGTGTGGATAGGACCAAAAACGCTCCTGCACCTCACAAAACAAATGTACTCATATCTATTTATCCCATGGCCTGTTTTTACTTTTGAAAGAAAAGATTTATAGAGTGAGAGAACTGAGTGCCTGTTTGATATCCCAAAAATCAACTTCTCAACCTGGCCTATGTCTTGTGTCTCCTGCATAAAACCTACTTCCTCCACTTCACCTTTGAATGCTGTCTTTTCTCAAGGTAGCTCTGCACCAAGCATGACTGACAGGTATTTCTGGCTTACATTAATATAATTTCTGTTTTGTAAACTTTATCCTCTTTGATGTAAACTCTCAAGAGTTTAAAATACACATGCATGCACACAGCCCCTATGAACTCAGAATCTTTGGTGCTGCCCGTGCTAAGCCAAACACATGCTTTTCAAAGTCCTCATAAATTTTAGTTTGTTTGTTCTTTCAGCAGTAAACAGGCAAGGAATACTTTTCTCTTAGAAAAGTGGCTATCTTCCAGAGTCTGCATGTATATTGTTTTACAAAACAATTTCTACCTAGTGGCCAACTATTTATCATTAATATTTCACTTCTGTACTATGCATGCATGACTTTTGCTTCATAAATAATATAAGGATCCAAGTTAGAGAAAACTCAATATTTTACTATAATGCATAAGGAAATATTTTGTTATCTATTATCTATGAAATCTTAAAAAGTATTATGTACTAATCTCTGGCTTTTTAAACTAGTATGCTTAGGAAGAAATGTTTTTTGGACACATTAAAAGATTCCTAAGCACATGGACGATTCCCATTCCTGAAGAGTTCTTAGCACCAACAAATGTAAGTAAACTATATATCAGTATTTCTCTAAAAATTTCAATAAAAAACATGTGGTAATTTAAGATATGAGGCCATCTCAGGCAAATCGGAAATGTGGTAACAGTGAAATCTGATGCACCAATTATGTCTGTTGTAAATGCATTCACAATATTTATTGATTTATTAAAATCAGTTAATTATAAAAACTAAAAATTCCATTAGACAAGACTATTCAGCACTTTTCCTCATGAATTTTATACTTGATTTCTTTTAGTAAAAAGGGGGATACTTACTATATACATCACCTCTAACTACCTGGATATGATCAATATACGAAATATGCATGTATTAAAAATCAGATTTTATCCCATAAATATGTGCAATTATAAAGTGTAAATTTAAAAAGGTACTTACTCTTGCATGTATATTTGCCTGTAAGAGAGAAAAAAATGAAATTTATGTAAATCCACATATCTGAAATAATATGCAAACATTATAAAACATCCTAATTTGTATTTTGTAAATTTCATGATGCCCTGTAGAATTAGTCTCATTATTTTAAAGCCATATCCTTAAAATCTTATTTCAACATATAAACCATTTCATTTCATGCTTTATGTAAGAATAAAAACTCTTGGCAGGTGTTTGGCGCAGCAGTTGAGATACGACTTGGTATGCCTGCATCCCATACCGGAGAGTCTCGGTTTGAGTCTCAGCTTTGCTCCTGCTTCCAGCTTCCTGTTACTGTGCACCCTGGGAGGCAGCAGGTGATCACTCAAGCCACTCACATAGGAGACCTGCACTGACCTGACTTTAGCCACTTGTGGTCATTTGGTAAAGGAACCTAGAGGATGGAAGATCTCTCTCTCTCTCTCTCAAATAAATAATAAGGAAAAATTTAAACTTTTGATTCAGATTATAGTTAGTAAATTTCGATAATTAGGAAGTGGAGTTCAATTTAAATGTTCATTTACATTATGAAAAAATGATCTGTTAAACATGGTAATGGAAGAAGCCAAAATTGTAAGATTACAAAGGAAATGTTTACTGGCTTGCAGAAAACTATTATCAAAAGCTCTGCAACACCTCTGTGTATAATGACATGCAGATGATGAACAATTCCCATTCAACGACTAATTCTCACAAAAGACTTCACTAGGTGTTTCCAAGTTTTGTGTAAAACTGATGTCATTCCAATGAAAAGCAAAGTTCATTTATGATCTGCCTCTTCTTCCATCTCCTCTCTACCCATTCCTTTTTATTCTCATCCTCCTTAAATTGCTGACATTAACACAGCTTTGCACTGGCCTCTCAGTCTCTATACATGCTGTTCCTCCTGCCTGCATTGCTTTTCCTCCAGATATCTGGTTTAATGCCTTTGCTCTTTTTTTTTCTGTTGTTTTGTTTTGTTTTAAGATTTAATTATTTGAAAGTCAGAGTAATACAGAAAGAGATGGAGAGGCAGGGAGAGAGAGGTCTTCCATCCCCACTGGTTTACTTCTCAAAAGGCCACAATAGCCGGAATTGGGCTGATCCAATGCCAGGAGCCAGGAGCTTCTTCCAGGTCTCCCACGTAGGTGCAGGGGACCAAGGTCTTGGGCCATCCACTGCTACTTTCCTAGGCCATAGCAGAGAGCTGAATTAGAAGTGGAGCGGCCAGAACTCAAACCGGTGCCTGTATGGGATGCTGGCACTGCAGGCGGTGGCTTTACCCGCATTGCCCCTGCCTTAGCTCTTTTGGGTCTTTTCTCAAACCTCACTTCCCAGGGAAGCCTTCCATGACCAAGCTTTTAAAACTTGTCCCCTGCTTCATGCCATACTCTTTATCCGCAATGCCCTATGCATTTCTCTCCAGAACACTTGACACTTTCTGGTATACTACAAAACTTTTTTATTTAGTTTGTCATCTACCTCCCCTCTCCACCACTCCAGACAAGAATTTATGGTTGATTTCTTCACTGCTGTGCACTTGGTAGGAGCTCAAACTATATTTAAGGAATAAGAAAGATGGAAATTTTTCTCCAAAAGCCTCATGTTGCTGTAGAGAAATAGAATAATAGCCTGTGTTTATCACCTGACCACCATGACCACTGGGACTAACCTTTTGGAAACAATGAATATTTTCTTTTTTCTTTGTTTCAAACAATTTTTATCTATAGAATATAAATCTCTTTAAAAAGATGCATTCATTCATTTAATCAATGGTAAAAAACCTTATTAAACAGAAACCAAAGCTAAACATCATCACTTACATTTAAACAGAAATGCAGATCATTAAAAGTGTATAAGCACAGAACGCAAAATGTAGTTTTTACTTAAGCAATTACATGACAACAAAAAGCAATTTACTGACAACCCCATTTTAACCATTGAACAAACTGAACTTAACAGTAGTAAAAATGTAAAAATTCAATTTAAACAAGAAAATATGGAACAACAACAAAAGAAGAGAAGTATCTTCATTACCAAACAGATTAACAAATTTTCAGATATAGATACTTTCTGAGACATATCAAAACACCTACATCAAAGGTTGCATTCATTTGAGAGGTATCAACACATCTTCAGTGCTGAGACTATTTGCAGCATTTACAATATACAAAGCAGCATTAGACTACTATGGTTCACATTTGAGAAACACAGATTTAAGCTTTATGCTACAACTTGCCAATTTAACATTATAGCTAATGCAGTGGCAATTAGTCATTTCATATTTTTTCTTTTGAAACTCAATAAGCAAGTTATCATTTAAGCACATGGAATAATACCATGTCTTTTTCCTTATAATATAAATTTTAACATCCAAATACTTTGTACCATGGAAATTTTACCTAGCTGTACAAAGGCTCCCAAATACAGTACAATCATACAGTTTCTTTAGTTACTTTAGTACAGATAAGTGCAGGACACTATTTCAGAGTATTGGGCAACAAAAATGTCGGTGTGTCACTACCTGTATTTAAGTATGAGCACACTACAACCACAGCCACGGCAAGTAAATGCCCTCACATGTCCTCCACTGCTTTCCATGTCCTAGGAGCTAGTTTAATGGATACCATTGGGGTTCAACCTATCTCCGAAAGCTCTTTTATTAAACATTTTGAAATTTAACTAATAGAACATCTACAGTCTCAGTAAGCTAGTTTTTTTCCTTACTCTTCACTAATTAGTTCAAATACAATATGTAATGTTTTAAATTTTTATAGACACCTTATTTTTTAAAGATTTATTTTATTTATTTGAAAGACAGAGAGAGGTAGAGACAGAGAGAGAGAGGTCTTCCATCCGCTGGTTCACTCCCCAGATGGCCGCAACGGCTGGAGTTGCACCAATCTGAAGCCAGGAGCCAGGACCTTCCTCCGGGTCACCCATGTGGGTACAGGGGCCCAATGACTTGGACCATCTTTTACTGCTGTCCCAGGCCATAGCAGAGGGCTGGATCAGAAGAGAAGCAGCCAGGATTAGAACTGATGCCCATATGGGATGCTGGCGCTTCAGGCCAGGGCTTTAACCCGCTATGCCACAGTGCCAGCCCCAACACCTTATTAAAATGATTAAAGGTATCTAAAATACCATTAGTGAGTAAAATATTAACCAAAAAAATGACACAAAGAGTATTTTTGAGACTATTTTTTCCTTAACTAGAAAAGCTATGGGATTCATAAAGAACACAGATATAATGACACTTGAACCCTGCTATTTTACAATGTCAATAATAAGAGTAATGGATGAGGGGCTGGCACTGTGGCATAGCAGGTAAAGCCAGTGCCTTCAGTGCCAGCATCCCATATGAGTGCCAGTTCGAGTACTGGCTGCTCCACTTCCAATCCAGCTCTCTGCTATGGCCTCGGACAGCAGTAAAAGATGGCCCAAGTCCTTGGGCCCCTGCACCCACATGGGAGACCCAGAAGAAGCTCCTGGCTCCTGGCTTTGGATCAGCTCAGCTCTGGCTGTTGCAGCCAACTGAGGAGTGAACCAGGGGGTGGAAGACTGACTTTCTCTCTCTCTCTCTGACTTTTCTTCTGCCTTTCTGTAACACTGCCTTTCAAATAAATAAATAAATAAATCTTAAAAAAAAAGAGTAAAAAAAAAGCATGAAGCACAGAAAAAAAGAGCAGGATTTCAGGCAAAAAAATCTAGTAAACACTTGACTTTTGGATGCCTCAAACACAAAAGGGTTCACAGCGCTTATAAATGCTATCATTATTTTCATCCTTTAAGTAGTTCAAATTTTTATTTCATTTCTAATTTTATCCAGAAATAAAAACCTAATTCATTACATAATATATCTTATCACTTTCAGTTTTCAAGTATTCAAGTAATGCAAACCCAGGCATTTTCTTTTATGGCAACAACACAGAGACTGAGCTTCAAAGACAGGGAAAATTCATTTAAAATAGCTGATGCACTCTTTTGCCCAAAGACATAAGCACTAAGACTTAACACTGTAATCACACAAATGGTATGTAAAACGAGAAGGGAAAAGCAAGATGGTCTAATATTATCTATTTCTTCTTTTTAAAAAGATTTGAAGAGAGATTGTCTTAATATGTGGGTAGGTTCCCAGTAACAGGATATTCTGCAACCTCAGGAACTACACAAGAAAAACCAGAGCGAGGTCAATTTCCCTGCTGTTTTTTCATAAATGCTTCTATTGCTTACTCTGGATTTCCTTTGCACTTTCACTGGGAGATTTTCTGCATTCACCTTCTTTCATAGTGATGACCATGTTTCTGTGTGTAGCACATCCTTAAGCATCTTTTGTAAGGCTGGATGAGTGGTGACAAATTCTTTTAATTTCTGTTTGTTATGGAAGGTATTTATTTCACCTTCATTCATAAATGAGAGCTTTGCAGGGTACAGTATTCTGGGTTGACAGTTTGTTTCTCTGAAGACTTGGACTATGTATCTGCATTCTCTCCTAGCCTGTAGAGTTTCTTCTGAGAAGTCAGCTGTGAGTCTAATTGCAGATCCTCTGAAAGTAATCTGGTGTTTCTCCTGTGCATATTTTAGAATCTTTTCTTTATGTTTTACTGTGGAGAGTGTGACTACAGTATGTCGTGGTGAGTATCTTTTCTGGTCACATCTGTTAGGAGTTCTATGTGCTTCCTGTACTTGGACATCCCTTTCTTTCTCCAAATTAGGGAAGATTTCTGTAATTATTTTACTAAAAAGGCCTTCTAATCCATTCTTTCTTTCTGTGCCTTCAGGAACTCCTAAGACCCATATGTTGGGTCATTTGATAATATCCCAGAAATCTCCAACACTGTTTTTTTTTTTGTTCTAATTTTTTTTGGTCTGATTGTAAAATTTCCCAAGATTTGTTTTCTAACTCAGATATTCTTTCTTCTGCCTCACCGAGTCTGTTGTTAAGGCTTTCCACTGCATTTTTTATTTGTTCTATTGAATTCTTCATTTCCAGTATTTCATTTTGATTTCTCTTTAAAAATCTCAATTTCATGTGAAATATGTTCATTCATGTCATGTATGGATTTAATTCATGGATTTGCTTCTGATTACTTTTAAGTAATCCTACAATTAATTTTTTGAGTTTCATTTTGAGCATGTCTTCAATCTCTTCATCTTCACATTCTAGTATTGAAATGTTGTGTGTTCCTTTGGGGTGTCATATTGTCTTCCTTTCTTGAACTCATGCATTTATTTTGGGCATTTGTGGAGATACTTGGTTTTGTTTGTTTTTTTCCCTCTGATGGCTTTTATCTTTGGACTATGCCTTTGTGGCTTAGTGGCTTCTGCTCTTTCAGTGAATACCCTGAGGTGTGTGCTGGGTGTGGCTAGGGAGCTCTATTCAGTGCTGTAGGGTGAGGGGAGTGTCCAAGGTGACACCCAAATTGGGTGTGGTAAATTTCTTTTTTTCTGTTTTTAATCAGAGGGGAGGGTTAATCTGCTCACATTTACCTCCTCTCCTCCAAGGAGGCCCATGCTTGGTTGCTAGCCCCAGTGGGTAAAATATTCGTTCGCACTGCCACAAAAACCACACAAAGGATCCCTGAAGTCCTCTGTGTGAGCACAGATCCCGTGACAATGATCCTCACCAGGGAACTGGGGAGCCCTGAGAGTGTGGAGTCACAGTGACTACCCAAAGACACAGCCACACCCTGTATCCTCACACACAGCCACAGTGTTTTCACAGTCCCAGTACACAAGGGTCCCATAGTCAAGAGTACCCAAGCCCCTTGTCAATTCTCCCAGCCAGGCTCAGGCATCTCCTTTCAGCTGGTTTTTTGGGCACGTGGACATGAGCTGGTACAGCTGTTACATACGTCCAAAATGGCTCCTGCCCTCTCTTGGCTGGTTACAGGAAGCTGGTGCTGGGTGGTTGGGGAGAGAGAAACGTGCCCCCTTTTTTTCCCTTTAGGTTGGCAGGTCCACTGTCCTCCACAGGGCTCCAAGCTATTCTCAAGCAAGGCTCTTTCTGCAACTCTATTGCCAGTGGCTTTGGCTGCTGCAGTCTGGTCTCACCTCACTCTCTAAAGCTGGTGCTGAGGCTCTCGGCTGCTGGGGTCCTGAGTTGTACACGTCCACACCTGCCACGTGGGTCCACAAAATCCATCTAATTTGTGTGGAGTTTTCTCTGACATTTTCTCCCTAATTATTCTCTGAGAATGCACTCTCTCCTTTTCTTTTCTTTTCTTTTCTTTTCTTTTCTTTTCTTTTCTTTTCTTTTCTTTTCTTTTCTTTTCTTTTCTTTTCTTTTCTTTTCTTTTCTTTTCTTTTCTTTTCTTTTCTTTTCTTTTCTTTTCTTTTCTTTTTTTCTTTTCACTATCCTCTCCTAAACTAGAGCAATAAGCTCCCTCCCTATTCCACCATCCTGGGGTTGCTCCATTGTCAACAATGAATATTTTCATAAGAGTAGACGGCCCTTTTATATTCAATGATTAAGGAAAAATTTAAAGATAAGTACCTATATGGAATTTAATAAATTTTTTTAAAGATTTATTTTATTCATTTGAAAGACAGAGTTACAGAGAGAGGTAGAGACAGAGAGAGGTCTTCCACCCACTGGTTCACTCCCCAGATGGCCGTAATGGCCAGAGCTGCACCAATCTGAAGCCAGGAGCTAGGAGCTTCCTCCAGGTCTCCCACGTGGGTGCAGGGGCCCAAGAACTTAGGCCATCTTCTACTGCTTTCCCAGGCCATAGCAGAGAGCTGGATTGGAAGAGGAGCAGCCGGGACTACAACCAGCACCCATATGGGATGCAGGCACTTCAGGCCAGGGTTTT
Organism: Oryctolagus cuniculus; assembly: GCF_964237555.1. Classification (NCBI taxonomy): domain Eukaryota; kingdom Metazoa; phylum Chordata; class Mammalia; order Lagomorpha; family Leporidae; genus Oryctolagus; species Oryctolagus cuniculus. Next base: position 59,556,667 of record NC_091439.1, read on the forward strand.
AAGCCCCTGCACCACAGCGCCAGCCCCAAATTTAATAAATTTTAATAAACAATTAGTTTTTTCATTAATACTAGTATTCTATATATATGGGGGCTTCAAAAAGTTCATAGCCCAGAGCAGACATTTGGTACAGCAGTGAGGTCACTCCTTGGGATGCCTGCATCTCCTACCAAAGTTCCTGGTTTGAGTATTGACTCTGTTTGAAATACAGCTTCCTACTGATGCAAACCCTGGGAGACTGCAGAAGATGGCTCAAAGTACTTGGGCCTCTGCTACCTACACAAGAGACCCAGATCGGGTTCCTGGCTCCTGGATTTGGCCTGCTCAGTCCGAGCTGTTGAGGGCATTTAGAGAGTGAATCAGTGGATAGAAGATTCTCTCTTTCTATCTCTGTCTCCCTCTCACTGGCTCTTTCTGTCTTTCATATATACACACATACATAAAAAAATTTTTTTCAAGTTAATAATCAAGTGGAATTAAAAGATAAATTTATTTAGGTGTAAAACATTTTTGAAATCCCTGCATATGAAGAAACTGTCAAAAAGTTCAGGGAAAATGCATATTATGAAAAAACTATGCATGCCTTTCAAAGAGTTTTTGCACCACGATAAAATTACCTTTTAATTCCATGTTCCAAGAACTTTTTGATGTCCCCTCATGTGGAAAACAATGTCACACACATGTGAAGCAATGTTTCACCAGTCTTCAGACACAACATATCAGTGGATGCCTAGACATCTGGAAATAACTAAGTTCTGTCTGCTGATTCCAAGACTTCCTAAATGGGAAACATGCACAGAATTATAATTTCCTTGGTATCAGCAGCTGCCTTAATTTTAGCCAATTATTAACTGCTGTTTAAAGAACTCTTCCTCTGCAATGCAAGAAATTGCACCACCATCCCTCCCTCCCTCCACAATATTTCCTTCCACCCATTTCCATTAAAGTCATATTCTTTCCCTAATTTCTATTTCCTTCTAATGAGAAATCTCATTTTCCCAATATACTTTGTAGATCTGAGATCAGAAAATTTGAGGAAGAACTTGAATAAAAATTAAAATATATGATTTTCCATGGGAAAAAACAAGTGAACAGTATGTTCATTTAGGAACAAAAACATTGAAGTTAAAAGAAAACAATTGCTCTTTTAACTCTTAAAGAAGGCATGGAATTTTTTTGTTTATTCCATTTATTTCAACTAAATCAAACATAAACATTATACCATAAATTAAACACTGTGTTTAATGTAATGTAACATTTTCATAAAAAGAAACCCGAGAGACTTTCCAACAGGAGAAACCACAATCTGTATGGTAGGGGCACTACATTATAAATTTCCTTTTTTATTTGCTCACCATTTAAAAAAAAAGTCTCTTTTAGTGCAAAACTTTCATAAATTAATCCCAGCCAAAGACAATGCAGGCAAGAGGAAGTTAACCTGTTCCCATTTGTCCTTTTATGGGATAAAATTGTTTAATGTATCTACCATGTACCTTGTACCCTCATGGGCTCATTATAATTTGACTCACAGTTAGCAAAAATTTTTCTGTGATTAGTCCTTGAGGAATTTCATCATTGTTTAAACATGGTGTCATGTAACAAGGAACCAAAAGAATTTCCAAAAATTATTTTATTTTTTTACTCAGAGTACTCTATTAAAATACTAAGTATATGGCCGGTGCTGTGGCTCACTAGGCTAATCCTCCACCTGCGGCTCTGGCACACCAGGTTCTAGTCCCGGTCGGGGCGCCGGATTCTGTCCCAGTTGTCCCTCTTTCGGGCCAGCTCTCTGCTGTGGCCCGGGAGTGCAGTGGAGGATGGCCCAAGTCCTGGGGCCCTGCACCCACATGGGAGACCAGGATAAGGACCTGGCTCCTGCCATCGGATCAGCGCGGTGCGCCGGCCACAGCGCGCCAGCCGCAGCAGCCATTGGAGGTTGAACCAACGGCAAAAAGGAAGACCTTTCTCTCTGTCTTTCTCCTTCTCTCACTATCCACTCTGCCTGTCCAAAAAAAAAAAAAAAAACTAAGTATAGAGGCAGACAGTAATAAATTTGGTACAATGGTTAAGACCCACCCACTTGGGATACTCACATGCCTTATTAGGGTGCCTGAGTTCAAGCCCCAGCTTTCCTTCCAATTTCAGCTTCCTGTGAATGTGCACCCTGGGAGATAACAAGTCATGGCTCAAGTAGCTGGGGCTCTACCATCCAACGAGAAAGGACTAACTTGAGTTCCAGGCTCCTGGCTTCAGCCCGGCCCAGTCCTGGCTGTTGTGGGTAATTGAAGAGTGAACCAACAACTAGGAGAGCTTTGTGTATCTGACTGTCTCTACCTTTCAAATAAATAAAACTAAATAAATAAATGTTTTAAACACTAGAAGAAGTATATGGTATAGTGAACAAGTTGAAATGTATTCCTTTAGAGTGCGTGTAGCAGGCATGAGCTTTCCACTTCCTCTCTGAATGGAGAAGCTACAGGAGTCATGTGAGCAGGCAACATGCCCAGGAAACTAGAAGTGAGTTTTCCTCCCGATGATGGTGGCCTTGGTTAGTGAGAAAATGAAAATAAATGTATATGACAAGTGAATGTGAAGCTAGAGATGTGTCTTCCATCTCAGAAAACTTTGACTAACCTCTACATTCTTTGTTTAAATTGCAAAATAAACAAATCTCTGGTGCCTCTGAAATGTAGTAGGTACTTTGTGAGTATTTATAACTGAAAAAAACAGAAAGGAGGCAACAGACAAACTATTCTTATTATAGCAATGCTTATATTTATAGCAATCCTGGTTTTTATTTTCCTCATACAGATCAGAAACCTTAAATAACCACCAAAGAGGCTAAGTAATCAGATCCTTAGCAAACAACTTTGATACCCTTGGAGACTGTGGTAATACACTATTTTACATAATCTTAGGGGTCCCTAGTGCAACTCTATAAACACTCCTTGTTAAATAAGCAAATTCCCAACTTGTAGACTATAGATGCAGATGTGTATTGTATTTCTGGATAGTTTGGAGTCTTTTCTTTCTAAAGGTCTCCAAACCCTGAGATTACTGCTTAGATTGTATCTAGATTGATGGAAGCAGTGGATAGGCACTGTGGTCATGATTTCTGCCCCCAAAATAGTTGGTAACTTCAGCATGTATCAAAACACTCAAGAGTGTTTATTAAAGTGCAAATTCCTGGCTGGATCATAAGGGATCCTATTTTTGTTTTGTTTTGTTTAGTCTGGGGCAGAGCATAGGAATCTGCACTTTTAATATATACCACTGGAGGAGCGGGGACTCACACACTGCTCTAGCATTTCAAAGCATTTTAAAATTCTTTGCTGGATACGAATATTATTTTCTCTTTTGAAAGATAACAGTTTCAGAGATCAACTAAAGTTTCTGATCCTCAGTTTGTTATAGAACTAGGCTCTATCTCTCCCACCATATTGGAAATTGTCTTAAACTGTACCCACTATGTTATTTAAATAAACTCTTGCAATATTATTAAACTTCCTAGATAGTTTTGTTTATCTCTCCAACAAGTTTGTGTTCCTGGGAGGCAAGAAATTTACTTATAAATTTTTAAAAACATTTTCAACATTATCTAGTGTTGTTAATAAATATTTATTAGGCCCTCAATAAACACATTTAATTTTGGTTAAAATGCAGCAAGAGTTGCTTTAAAATCCGCTTTAGCTTCTGAGGCGTGAAGCCACCTGTCTTGTGGATATCGCTCCAAACCAAGTAGTTCTAATATTCGCTTACATGGTAGAAAATGGAGGCCACACCTAATATTCATTAGAAATTGGCAACTGCACTGGGGCTCCCTTATTTAGCCACAAGGAAAAGGCAGAATGACAGTAATAGCTTTGACTGATTACTTGGCAAGGGAAACCAAGCCCTTAGGGTGTTCCAGGCTCTCTTTGGCCTATAAACCTGTTTGAAAACCTGTTTCTCAGAATTTAAAGCTCAGCTCAATTGAGGTCAGTATTACAGTAACGTCAATAATTCTAGTGCTTTCAGCCTTTAGGCAGACCAGTACAATTCATCACTAACTTTATTTTCATGGAAAGGCAACTTTTGGGAAAATGGCTCTAACTTGAGCTATTTTATTTTGATTTTCTTTCCCTTAAGAAATAGTTCTGCCAATATTGCTTCTTTTGGATTTTGTGCTTTCTAAAGCTTAACACCTTCCAGTGCCTGAAATTATTCCCTAAAATCAGAATGGTTCTGAATACATAAAATGTGGGGCACCACCAGAGCCATAACTCGAAGCTTGCAGAAAAGGACCAAATAAGCTACTGGGCCCGAAAGTAATTTTCAGTAATTGGGACTTCATGAGGTTTAAAAATTGCCCCTGCCTTTTGCTGGATTTTAGGGGAATGATACTGAGCTACACTGCCTAGTGGAATATTCTGACGGGGCCTATTTCTTTCTCTTAGAAGCCAGAGGATGAATGAATAATCAGCTAATGTTCATTCTCCTCACCACTCGGTGCACAATCAGGAGTACAGGCTCCAAGTAGATTAACCACATCCTCTCCAGGTAAGGACCTCCATGCCGTGGGCTGGCAGTGAGGTGATGAGCCAAGGTGTGGGTTGGTTGTTCATTTGCTATGAGATTTCCCTCTTTTGTTTTTAGAAACTGAAGAAGGAAAACAATTCTCAAGATGAGTATTTATTGAATTAGATCATGTAATTAGTTTAAGGTAGAAAAGGCATTCATTCACACCCAGATAACACTATTATTTTCCTGTGAAAAACTGTACCTGTACATTTAGAGGATTTTGCTCCTAATAGATGAATTTATTAAGATGGATATAACTTCAAGGTTTAATATTTCTCTGAATTGATATACTAACATGAAACTAAGCTGAACACAGTAAGAAATAATCAAGTGGAGCTACTCATCCTATATTAAAGACTTATTTGATCATCTTGAGCTCCCTGTGGGCAGAGCCTAGGTCTTATTTATTTTTCTGTTGTTAGCACCCAGAACTCTGCTTGCACAGTACAGCATTAAATAAATAATTTCATGCTTGCAATTTAGTGACTTCAATATATTCTTTTCTATGGAATGGAGAATGGTTTAAATTTGCAATAATTTAAGGGCCAGTAGAGGGCAATAGAGCTGAATTTTTTTTAAATGTATGTATGTATGTATTTAAATAATTCATCAGACCCAGTTTCTTTTTTCTTTTCTTTTTGTATGTGTGGGTTTTTTTTTTTTTTTAAGATTTATTTATTTATTTGAGAGGCAGAGTTATGGACAGAGAAAGGGAGGGACAGAGAGAAAGGTCTTCCAGCCACTGGTTCCCTCCTCAAATGGCTGCAACAGCCAGAGCTGGGCCAATTCAAGCCAAAAGCCAAGAGCTTCTTCCAGGTCTCCCATGAGGGCCCAAAAACTTGGGCCGTCTACCACTGCTTTCCCAGGCACATTAGCAGACAGCTGGATCAGAAGTGGAGCAGTCGGGACTCAAACAGGTGCCCATATGGGATGCTAGTGCTGCTGATGGAGGCTTAGCCTACTATGACACAGCCAGGCCCTGTTTAAATCCACATTCAAATCCAGTTCTTGCCAGGAAAGATTTCCCTCAAAGTTTAGTCTCCTGACTGTACTATAGCACAACTACAAACCTCTGTACCACATTGGGACCCCCATTTCTGCGCCATTCCCCTCCCCGCAGCAGCATATGTAAGGAATGTGTGCTAGGGAGTCTGAGAAGTGAGCATTGGTTTGCACACAGCAGCTGTCTGGTGGTTAATTAGTTGCCTAGTCAAGGTCATTTGATGGTCGGACAATTCCTAAAAGCAAAAGCACAAAAGGAAACCACTGGGTAAAATGTGAAGTAAGATAGCAATTTGGGCTTTAAGCATCTTAAGGAAAATGTATATACAACTAGATGGCAATTTCATTGACAAGAAACAGTTTAAATATGTGTCTATATTCGTGTACATGAATAAGATCAGAAGACAATGCAAATGGATTATTAATAGATGATAAAATATCAAGGGTTTATTTTTTACAAAAATCTTATTCACACTTCTATTTTTCACCTTTTTATAGTGCATAGATATTCCTTCTAGAGAGAAAATATGTGTTATGTAGCAACCCTCACCAATATTTTAGGGATGAGAAAGAAAGGCATAATCTTATGTTAGTAGGGCCTAACTTGTATTTACCAATCTTTCCTCTTCCACTACAGTAAGTTTGGAGAAAGAAAAGAACCATTCAGAGGTCATGGAACATTCCACCAACCTGATTAGCTCATGTGCTCTGGTGCTCATACAAGCTCACCTGTTTTCAAGTATGCCTGCCCTAAAACTGTGTGAGAGCAGACAAGCTGCAGTCGCTGGTGGGGGAGGAGACTGTCCACTTCTCATTTTTTGGAATTGCATATTTCCATTCCATGTTATATTTAGTCAATCCTCACACAGAAAAAGAAAAAAATAAAACCTGTTTTCCAGACTTCTGGCATGCCAGCTTTTCATCAAGGGAATGCAAAGCAGAGTGCCCAGCGAGCCTCACAAAATTTAGGGATTTATGTGAGACCTTTCATCTGTGTCCATTTGAAATGTTCCCTGCAAGGCAGCTGCGAAGAGCTGGGATTCACCGTTTGAAAAGGCCTTACCTTAAGGACTGGATACACTGGCTCAAGTGTTGCTTCAGCTCCTCTTCCTTCTCGTAGGACTCCAGGACACTGTGTGCTTCATCGTGGTGGTAGCAGTAGATTTTATAAATATCTTCCAGTGGCCCTTTAATCTGCAGGAACACTTCTCCTGCGAAATGCAAAACACAGGCAAATGACATCAGTTCTGATCAAACTGGAACTCCACATTATTCAACAACGCTGACTAGTGTAAGAGTTGGATGGGTCCCACCTTATCCCTGGGGTTTTCAGGAGGTGTAGAAGTCATAGAGTGATTTTCTTCTCTTTCCCTTCCGTTCCTCTCCTCTTCCTTCTTTCCGCTCTCGCCTGTCCCTCCCCCCTTACTTTCTTTCATAAAGCAAAGAATGAAGAACTTAACAGAAATAGGCAGCAGAAGAAAGCTGGGGTTCTCTCAGAGGTGACTTTGCACGGTAGGACAGTGTGTAGGATTGTGGCTAGGCCAGTTGTGGGTTTGTCCAAGTGGGTATGGATGGGCTGTGTATTAGACTGGCTTTGATATTTGAGCAATTTATTTTAATTCCTTGAATCTATTTCCTGTTTTAGAAAATTATGGCAATAACAGATTCAATTTCATAGATTCATAATAAAATTAAAAGAGATCGTGTTTGGAAAGTTCAGAGTTAATTATGTACATAGTAAATGCTTAAAAGGGAGCAGTATTTGCTAATTTTCTAGTAGGATAGGATTTCAGGTGTTATTTTTCAATATTTATTTCACTAACGTTGCCTGAGGTTTCTGAAAATCAGCATTGGAGTTCAGCAAAATGAAATATTTCTGTATATGGGATAATAAAAGGTCATTATTTTTTAAAATGTCAATTGGATAACATTATGAACAAAGGTTATGACTGTATCCTCATAAAGCAGCCTGAGCTAATTGTGTCCAGCCATTTAATGAATCCTCTTTGAAATTATAGTAAAATTGGGTCTATGACTGGTTGCCTACGTAGCTTTTGAATTGGTTTGATTTAAACACCCACTGCATCACTTACAGATGAATGCTAAGCATCCTCGACCCAACCCAGCACCACGTGAGATGATTTGGGAGATGCAAGAGGATGTGATGGCACGTGCTTGCATTAACTGTTTAACTCCCCATGTATATGAAGAGATAAGGAGTCATTCATTTATGTTACTTAAGGAGGAACGAATCTGGGTTCGAAAGAAATGATGACTTTCACAAAGTCCTGTCAGGAGGTGAAAGGCCAGAAATGAAGGCCATATTCTTATCAGTTTTTCCCTTGGGTTTTAACCCTCCACACATCAGAGCACTGGACACTGTGCCAGATGATATGGTTGGAAAGAATCTGAAACCATTTAGAGTTTGTATGATGACTTTGAAAATGACCTTTACAAAATTGTTTCAGTATCTTCATTTCAATTGTAAAACGAAAGTAAGGTAGCTATGGAGATGAATTTGAGAATAAAATTGAATGACAGATATTAAATGTGGCAGCCACTAAGTTGCTCGGTAATAATCAATTGTCTTTTAAGTCTACTTTACTATCACTAGAACCAAAATATGAGTACTTTTAAAAGTATCACATCCTTTTCTCATTTACATTAATATAAGACTTTTCTTTCTTCTTCTTTATTTATAGAGATTTTTTCCTGTGATTATAGTTAGCCCCCAAGGTAATGTGAAGGGAGTGTATGTGTATTTTAAAGTTTTTGTTTGTTTTAATAGCACTTTTGGGGGCCTGTAAGAAGAGAATGAACATCTTTGGAGCTTAGGGGAAGAGCAATTCTGATTTTATTTCTGAGACTTTACTGAGTTGATCCTTGTAGATGCTATAGATTTTTTTCTTTAAGACAGCAGCACAAACAGTAAGAAATAGAGCAGTTAAGAAGAGAAAATAAAATAGGCCAGTAACTGAGTTTAGGTTTGGGAGTTAGGAAAACAAGGCTCCAGCAGCAGACCCAGTCAGTGGGGTTTCCAAAGGGAGGGAATACAGGCCCAGAAGTGGGCATGGGTGACAGGCGGGTAGGCAGGCTCAGCAGCAGGTTGGGAACAGAGGATCTGAGTGCACACAGCCACACACAAGAAGTTATAAATATGTATGCTCAGTATAAAGGTGCCACGATTAGAGACAAAAAAAAAAAAAAAAAGGTAAAGACAACTCCATGGATCCATAATATGATCAAATCAGAAAGTCAAAAAACAAAAAAGAACAATGACACTAATTTTCTGCACAATGAAACCATTATATTTTCTTTAACAGGTGTTGTCTAGTTTGAGAGAATTTATAGCTCTCGGCTTAAGAGCAGGATCAGTTTTTTCCCCCTCTTTTCCAAGTAAAACTCAGTTGGGGCTTGAATAGTAATTATTAAAGTTAAAAGATATTTAAGTGCTCTAATTGAAAGTCATTTATTCAGCCCAAGGCCAAATACAACGCTAGTGGGAAGAATATTTGATTCCCCTCCCAACCCTCCCCATGTATTCTGCTTCATAATAGTGCAGACGAAGCGAGGTGTCTCACAGCAAAAGTGATTCTGTTTCCACGGTAACGTAAGAATCCACTGCGTTTCTTTAGTATCGAAGGACAACTGCTCTAATGTGCGTGGGTTTGAAGGGATGATTGGGAGCAGAGAAGGGACTGAACCACTGAAGATAATTTCACTTCTGACTGCCTGACACAAAGGCACCAGAATCCTATTAAATAAATAAAACTACCATGTTCTTTCTAAAAATTCTACAAGAATTTCTGCGTTGGCTTCCCCACAAAGCTCCCCCACAAAGCTCTGCAAAAGAGAAAGGAAAAATACATCCTTTTACATTTAATTTGTTACTTCCTTTAAAAACAACCCCTCCCACCACCACTAAAACTGAACATTTTCAATGTCCTGGTGTTGTTACTCTTATATTTCACATTATTTCCTTAGTGATTAAATATAATAAAGGTTATTTTCCTGACCACCTCTCCTGTTTTCCCAGGCCCTCATGTCCATCCCCATGAGGTGTCATACCAAACAACATGGCTTCTATATTATTCTGGGCTAGGCTTTGTTTAGGAAAGTGGCATAAAGTAGTCATACTTTTTAGTTCATTTTCTTTGACAGTTTTCTGGATGACTATTATGTACCAAATACCTTGGTTGGTACTACAAATACTAAGAACCACATTTCACTCAAGGAACTTATACAGGTCAGCAAGGAAGAGAGAGAAGACTCAACTCTCATTTACTCTACCTTTTTTTTTTTTTTGAAAGATTTTATTTATTGTGAAAAGTACAATAATAGAGCTATGAAGCACATATAGGTAGCTTTTCTACCCTTGGGGATCTTTGAGCTATTACATAATAACTTGACCTTGAAATTTGAGCTATGAGTGAGAGCAAAAGCAAGGAAAGAAGGCAGGCTTTTGGCACAGTGTTTAATTCTATTTGGGATGCCTGCATCCCATAGGAGAGTGCCTGGGTTTGAGTTCCAGCTCCCCTCAAGATTCTACCTTCCTGCTGGTATACACTTGGGAGGCAGCAGGTGATGGCTCAAGTAATGTGGGAGACTTGGGTTCGGGCCTGGCTTCTGGCTTCAGCCTGTTCCGGCCCAGCCTATTGCAGGCATCTGTGAAGTGAACCACCAGATGGAAGATCTCTGTCTCACTGCCTTTCAAATAAATATATAAGTAAATGAATAAATAACTAATATAGTTTATAGCAAGGAAATAGGTGCACTAAGGGGTAAGGTGAGTTGAGGAACTTTGAGAGATCTGATATGGTGTTCGGGACTGTGTCTGTGAAGTTTCAGAGGAGGTTATAGGGCTGGGCAGGGGCTGGGTCAGGAAGGACCTTGTAGGTTATTATGGAGCTTGAACTTTAACCAGGTGGTGATGGAGAAGCACTGGTGCACTTTAGGCGACAGATCAAGATCATTAGATCATGTTTTAGAAAGATTACTCTGGTAGTCCTAAGGAAGAAGTTAGGAGAGGAGTTAGTGAAACTGAGTAAGAGAGAATAAACCAGTCGGAAGGCTTTGAGAATAATCAAGCAATAAACGAGAAGGGCTAAAGTGGGAAGTCATCACAGTTGAAAAAGAGACTGTTCCAGCCTCACAGGCCTGGAATCAAACCCCCGTTTTGCCATTGATCTGATGTATGTCACTTGGGAGAGGTACCTGACTTCTGTTTGGTCATTTCCTCACCTGTAACATGGGGATAAAAGTAACAGTATTTAATAATAATAATAGTAACAGTATTTCAAACAGTTTTCTGTTTGAAAACTACATGAGTTAAAATATGTTGTGTGTATCAGGACAGTAGGTGGCATGTGCCAGTGCTCCATAACTGCTCTAATTCCGAAGGCGTAGTCACGGAGGATGGCTAAGAGGGAGGAAACGGCCACTGAACACGTGAGGGATGAAAACTCCACAGCGAGCCAGGACCCTGGTTGCAGGGGTCATGTGGGTAAACAGTGATGACATGAGAAGGAGAGCGTTTAGATGGGAGAGGTGATGAGTTTAATTGTAAATAGACTGAGTTTGAGTTGCCCATTCTGTATTCAAGTGGACAACTCTTCCGTAGAATTGGATATTTGAATCTGGGATTCAGGAAGATAATATCTGAGAGAAAATGTAGATTTTAAAAAATCAAGTAGAAGCCACAGATTTGATGTGGTCTTGCCAGAAAGTCTACACAGTGAGAAATAAAGAGGTTCTGAGGGTCAAATGCCAGTGAATGCAAACAATGAGGGGCTTCTAGAAGAAAATGTATGCAGAGAGGCCTGAGATGGCATAGCCAGAGAGAAGAGAGAGAAACTAGGAGTGGTGTCAGGAAAACCAAGTTCAATATGAGAAATACTGCAGAGGCTGAATATGTTTATGGGTGACAGAGCATGCTTATTATCCACTAGGAGTGGTGCTTTTTTCTTCTGAAACAATACAATTTTTGGCTACCCCAAAATAAAACTACATTGTCCAGCCTCTCTTGCATTCAGTGTGGCCATATAATTAAAGCCCAGCAATGGGATATAAGTGATAATGTCCAGATTTTGTTTTTGTTTGAGAAGGATGGAGGGAGAGGGAGAGGGAGAGGGAGTGGGAAAGGGAGAGGGAGAGAAAAAGGGAGAAAGCTCTCATTTACTGGTTCACTCCTCAAATGTCTGCAATGCTGCAATGGCCAGAGCTGAGGCAGGACAAAAACTATGCTCTAGTGTCGCTCCCCGTCTTCGTGGAGGAACGACACAGGACCCTGCGCTGTTCTTTTGTCTGCTCGGCCCTCCCCGGGTTTGCTGCTGGTTCTTCCTGGGTTGGCTACCGACCCTTCCACCTCCGTGGAAGGGCGGTTCCCCCTGCCACTTTCCCCACTTCCGCGGGGGAGCGGCACACCGCTGGCCGGCTCTCTCGGGGGCTGCACAGGTGTTCCTTCAGATAGATGTTCCCCTTAGATGTTCCTGGTGCATGTTGTCTCTCTCCTCCTTTATAGTCCTCTTCCACCAATCCCAACTCTGCTACCCACACGCCGAGTACGCTGCTCTCCTGCAATCAGGAGCAGGATCAGCTCCTGCAGGTCATCACTCAAGTTGGTGAGAGGCAGCTGTGTAGAAGCTGTTTACTCCTCTCCCAGCGCCATATTGTGGGAGAGCAGATGCATAGAATAAGTCTTAATTCCAGTAACTTAGTCTAGTCCAAGTTGCTCCCAGTTGCTCCCCACACTCTAGGATTGAAATTCAGGTCTCCAACATGGGTGGGAAGGACCCAGTCACTTGAGCCAAAATCACCACTGCTTCCCAGGACATACATTGTCAAGAAACTGGAGTCAAGAGTTGGAGCTGATAATTGAACCCAGGTACTCCAACATGGGATTGAATATCTTATCTCATGCCTCAACGGCTAGGCTAAATGCTCACCATGGATATTCCTTAGATTATCAAATTATGCAATAATTTCAACCCTAAAAGCCAACTAAGAAGACATTAATAAAGATTTTTAGTTAAAATTCATATTTTTTTAAAGATTTTATTTATTTGAGAGGCAGAGTTATAGACAGCAGGAGAGACAGAGAGAAGGTTTTTCATCTGCTGGTCCATTCCCCAAATGGCCACAACACTGGAGCCAGGAGCATCCTCTGGGTCTCCATACAGGCGCTGGGGCACAAGCACCCAGGACATTCTCGACTGCCCTCCCAGGCCACAGCAGAGAGCTGGATCGGAAGAGGAGCAGCCGGGACTCCCAACAGCTCCCATATGGAATGCCAGCGCCACAGGTGGAGGCCCAGCCCACTACACCACAGTGCAGCTTCTTTAGTTAAAATGTTAAGTAGAAATTGAAGTCTGAAATATATCCCAAAAGAAAGCCATCTGTAGTTCTAAGTAAAATTTGCTTACAGAGTATTCAGAATACAGAGAAAGGGGCAGTATAGTTCTAAGGACAGAGGTGAGGTGTGATACCCCTAGAAAGAAGTTCTGAGAACAGAGTGCCCTGGTACAGGCATTGGGTCATCCTTTCCTTGAATGACACACACAATGGAGTGAAAGAGCTCTGGGGTGGTGTCATCCCCACTTGAAAGTGCTTTGCGGGCAGCTTGCATCCAGGAGTTCCAAGGAGCACTCCCCACTGTCTGCTTATCCTCCCTGGCTGGGAGCCGGGCTGCCAGGGTTAAACAAGGCAGTAGCTTAGGCAGCCAAAGTGCCGGATCACTTGTATTCTTTCCTGTGTCCTTGATTCTGTTCTCCAGGGGAGAGTGAAGTGAGGAGGGGCAGTGAGAAGGAAGATGTTGGAAGAGTAAATGCCACTTGAAGAAGCCACACTCCTTTGCCTTTCATCTCACATAGTTCCTACCTAGCCTGCAGAAAAAACTGCTGAGGATGCCCCAAGAACCTGGTTAGAGTAAAAAATTCACATCAAATACAGGCAGCAAAGGGGATATGCAGCCATGAAATTAAAACAAGTGTATCCCTTGAGTAACAATCTTATTAAGTTATCTGGAGGAAAAAGCATTGTTTTCATATAGCAGTAGAATGAAAAACTTACATGAAGTCATAAGATAAAATGAGACTTCAAAGTTCTTTCTTGCCTGTGGCTATGACTTCAAGTCATACCTCCACATTTCCTAGAGCTCATGATATATTTCTTCTGATATCAGGAATATTTTGGTAAAAAATGTCAGAAGCACTGGAGGAAGATATGTTCAGAAAACTGGGTCCACTGATTTGACAATGCTGAGCTCCCTCTGTGCCAGCCAGTGCACTGTACTGACTTCATATTTAGATTAATCCAGTAGGTAAATATTGAGGACACTGTTCCGGGCGCTGGTGATGCAACAGTCACAAAAGACAAGAATTCCCTTCACTCTGCTTGCCTTCTGGAGGGGATATACTCTGTATTGTAAACTTCTGCTCTGGAGCTTTTGCCATCCCCATTTAAAATATGAATAAGTGAATGTGGCATCCATTGCTAGTTGCTTATCCATTCTTCCTGCTTCCAGACTCACTGAATTTGTACTAATCATGCATCCAGTTGAAAATATTGCCCATTGTCCAAATCTCTGATATTTAGATAGCCAGCTGCATGTACAAGGGTATGTTTTGTATTACGTATGTGTGCAAAATGCAACAAGATATGGATAGATGTCATTGGGCAAGGGTTCTAGTCTCCCCACCCCCAAATGAAGAAACCCTCACATGGAGATGGCTTTGCTTTATTGCCTGCAGGAAGTGAATCGAGGAAGTGGAGTGGCCATCCTGAGGCCATGATATCAACAACTACACGTTGAGGATTAAGAAGGAAAAAGCTGTAGGGAGCTAGCGAGGAGCTTCACCAGTTCTGAACTGTCCAGTTACAGGTTTCTTGTTATGTGAGAAAAGAAGCTTTTTGGGTAAGCCTTTTTGGCCAAATTTCTATTCCAGGCAAGCCAGTGTAATCCCCACAAGTCCATGTGACTTGCTCACAGCCACAGAGCCAGTGGGGACACCAATTAAAACTGGAATTGAGGGGCTGGCTCTGTGGTGTGGCAGGTAAAACCACTGACTACAGGGCCAGCATTCCATATGGGCGCTGGTTTCAAGTCCAGGCTGCTCTACTTCCAATCCAGCTCTCTGCTAATGGCCTGGGAAAGCAGTGGAAGATGGCCCAAGTCCTTGGGCCCCTGCACCCGTGTGGGAGACCCAGATGAAGCTCCTGACTCCTAGCTTCAGCCTGGCCCAGCCCTGGCCATGGTGGCCACTTGGCGAGTGAACCAGAGGATGAAAGATCTCTTTCTCTCTCTACCTCTGCCTCTCCTTCTCTGTAACTCTTTCAAATCAGGAAATAAATCTTAAAAAAAAAGTGGGAATTAAAACACAGGTCTGTCCTTTTCAAAGGTACTCTGTTTCTGGGTTTTTCCCCCTTGCCTCAGTTTAGCTTTCTGGAGGCTGGGAATCTAGAACTTTACTTACATGTGCAGTCTATGCAATATTTGGCTTTTCACAGATCTAGCTGTGAAATCTGACTCCAACTCTCCAGTGCTCCTCCCTGCTTAGCTAAACCACTGACCTCCACTACCCAGGCCCTCAGCACAACATCCTAGATCTCAACATGCGCCTCAGAAAATAGAACTTTCGGAACTTTTTACTAAGCCACCTTTGTTCGGTTTCTATCCCAAGAAATAAGTCTTAGCAGCCCTGGGACCCTTCTTGGCCTCACTCCGGAGAGTGAGTGTTGCAGCCTGGTGACTGTTTCCTGCTGATTTGTCCTTTTCTGTGTGGATCTGTGTATCACTAACCCTGAAGCACCCAAGTTTTTTCCTGTCATGTAAATCCCAGAAGCAGGCAGCTTTCTTGTTACTGCCAACATCTGGAATGAAATGTCCTGACTTCTACCAGTGGGTATTAGGATCTACCCCTAGGCCCAAATGGCCTCCCACATTCCAGGGTGCAGGCCTGTGACACCCACAACCTGTCCCATTTGGCAAGAAGGACTAAGTCATACCTGTCTACATCCTGAGTCAAACACACACGTGTGCGCACACACACACACACAGACAATAATGATACAGTAACACTCATTCATGTAAGCCATACTGTGGCACCTCCCACAGAGCATTTTGACTTGAATCGTCAATGACTAAAACTCTTCTCAAAAAGTCACTGCCAAAAGACACAGATTCCTGCTTCAGAGACCTACAAGAGACTTTTCTTTCAAACAAAGCACTGTTATAGGATGACAGCGCATTATCTACTACACTTTCTAAAAGCTCTAAATTGTTTTTCTTTCTGAGGATAAACTCAACCTTAGGAAAAATAAATCTGCGAAGTTAAAAAATCCTTTATATAAACTTTACTCATCTTGGAAAGCAGACTCAAATGTATTCTTGCCTCTATAGTTTGAAACATTACAAAGTATTAACACATATAAAGGACATGATTGCTGTTTTGGTTAACTACTGCTATGTAACAAAACATCCCAAAGCTTCATGGCTTAAAACATCCATCATTTTGATTCTCTCTCACAATTAGATGAGTTGACTGGGCTCAGCTTTGTGATTCTTCTGCCCCACTTGATGTCTTTGGAGCTGCAGTCATCCAATGCTTGAACTCGGCTGTACTATCCAAACTTGCACACTCACAAGTCTGGTGCCTTGGCAGGGACAGCTGCAAGTTTAGCCTCATCCTGGATGCTGGTAAAGCCAGGCCACATTTCTTATTTAATGTCATCACAGGTCTTCTCTCTGCATGGCCTCGCCACATGGTATTTCCAGCAGGCCATTTCTGAAATGGTAGGCATCCAGCTCACAGAATTCGAATTGTCAGGCTTACTTAAGGCTTAGGCCCAGTAGTTGGCGCTGTATCATTTCCACTGCCTTGTATTCATGAGTCAGAACTACTCTTGAGTCAGTCTGGAACTGGACTACACTGCAGAATATCCTAGGAGGCACAGTCTAGTGAGGGCCATTTTGGGGGACTAGCTTTTGTGATTGCTATTTACTCTATCAGATTTGGAGATGAAACTTGATATATTAAATCTGCCTTCATACAAGAAAACTCATCCCCCTAATGGGAAAATGAAGCACAAATTTCATAGATATGGGAGCACTCGGAAACCACACACATATAGCAAATCTGATGTGCTTGGAAAACGTGATCAGGGTCTTTAGATTTTATCTAATTATTACGTACACAGGAAATCAAGCTTGGTAAATAGATGGGTAAATTTAATATTCACAGGAAAATAACAACTTACTGACATCATATATTGAATATTTATTAAAGATAGGAATTACATTATCATTCATTATATGTGATTTTATTTAATCTTCCTAACAACCATGTGGGGTAGGTGTTATTGCCTCTGACTTTACATGAGAAAATAAATTCAGTGGGGTTTTGTAACTTGCTAAGATCACACATCTAGCAACAGAGTGATCCAGGATATAATCCAAGTCAACTTATCAAAACCAATTTATTCTTAAATTCTAAATGCTCATCTTACTTATTTTGTCCTTGCTTACTATTTGCTTTAAGTGTTACAGAATAAAGTTCAACTTAAGTGGAAACAAGAACCACATCTTAATCCTCTCTCTAGATTTAAAACACATTTCTTATCTAGACACTCTGTTTAAG
Organism: Oryctolagus cuniculus; assembly: GCF_964237555.1. NCBI lineage: Eukaryota > Metazoa > Chordata > Mammalia > Lagomorpha > Leporidae > Oryctolagus > Oryctolagus cuniculus. The sequence continues at coordinate 59,573,862 of NC_091439.1, forward strand.
TCAAGATTTGAAAATCTACTTTCTATGCCAGCATGGTGGTCCAGATATTTCCACCAGAGCTTTCAGATCTGTAAGCATTTGTCTGTGTTTAAACTTGAACCTCATCCAAACCCCAAGGTTGTTTTTGAGTAAAATTCTTCCCCTGGTTTATCTAGGTATCAGGCACTAGAGTTATGAATCATGAACTTATTCCTGCCATCTAAGGACAGAGAAATGGGACACCTGTGCTTTTCATTTTGTGGTAAGTGATTTTGAAAACACCTCACCAAAAATCAGTTTATTTTGTGAAATGTAAGTGCTTTGAGGAGAGATTTCCTGAAGGCAATTGCCAAGGAACTCTGTACTGATATCCACACCAAACAGGTAATTGGAAGCCCCCTAGCAGGTCCTGTGCTCCAGCCACATCGGGCCGCCACTGTCCTTGTTCCCCATATTCTCCTTTCTTGATGCTGTGACCCTACTTCTTTCTCATTTAGAAAGCCTTTTGTCCTCAACTCCAGCTTTCTAAATCCTTCAAATCCAAGCTCAAAAGTTATCTTCCAAATCAAGTTTTCCTCATCATCTAGGTGGAAACAGATTAGTTTTTCTTCTATGAATTTGTATTAGTTAGCCATTACTGCAAGAAAAAAAAGGTTATCTCCAAATTAAAAAGACTCCGAACACTATGTTTGTTTGTTTATAATTCTGTGGGCAAGGCTCAGCTGAGCAGCTTGGCTCCACGAGGCGTGGATGTGGTTGCCTCATATGTGCACAGTTAATTGCTGAGTCTGCTGGGGGCTGGGTGGCCTCACATGCTCACAGCCTTGGCTATGCTACCTGGAAAGACTGAGTAGTTTCAGCCTCCCACTTCCTGAGCAGGGAATAGAAGTCATAATACTGCCATAGAATTTCATTTTGTCAGTCAAAACAAGTCAAAAGGCCAGCCCTAGATACAAAGGGTAAGGATATTAAAACAAGACTCTGACATATCTTTCAGATATTGCCTAATGCTTTAATTTTTTTCATAAAGTAACATTCCTTAAGGTTGCAATTAAGGATTTATTAATTTAAATTATGACCATCTTCAATTGCATTTTCTCTATAAACCATGTTTTCAATATTTTATTTTGAATTAATTAGAGATTTACAGGTAAGTTGTAAAAAAGAGTACAAATACTTTTCAAATATCCCTCACTCAGCTTCCTCATTATTGTCATATTACATAACCATAATACAACTGTCAGATGAGGAAATTAATTTTGAAGAAATTCATTTAACTAAACACCTTATTTGGATATACACGCTAATGTTCTTTTACTGTTCTTTTACTGTTCCAGTGTCCCACTTGCATCTGTTTTGTTTGTTTTTCATGTTTTTTTAAGATTTATTTATTTATTTGAAAGGCAGAATTACAGAGAGGCAGAGAGAGAGAGAGAGAGAGAGAGAGAGAGAGGTCTTCCATCTGCGGGTTCACTCCCCAAATGGCCGCAAAGGCCAGAGCTGAGCTGATCTGAAACCAATAGTCAGGAACTTCTTCGGGGTCTCCCATGTGGGTGCAGTGACCCAAGTACTTAGACCATCTTCTACAGCTTTCCCAGCCCATAGCAGAGAGCTGGATCAGAAGTGGAGCAGCCAGGACTTGAAACAATGCCCACATGGGATGCTGGCACTGCAGACAGGGGCTTCAACCCTCTGCACCACCGTGCTGGCCCCTTGCATTTGTTTTATTCCTGTTTAGCTTGCTGCCGTCCATAACAGTACTTTATTCTTTCCTTATCCTTTATGACCTTTATGCTTTAGACGAGTATTGATCAATTACATTGTCTCGTGTCCTTCATTTGCGTTTGATGATGTCTAATAATTTCTCCTGATTGCTCATTTTTGTGGCTAAATTACAACAGATATGATGCTGCATCCCCCTCAGTGTACAACGTTCAGGATGTATCTGTTTCCTAATGTTATTGACCTTGATAACTTGGTTAAGGTGGCCTCTGCTGGGTTTCTCACTGTATCATTAGTATCTTTCATAACTACTTGAAGAGGGAGAGGGCAGGCCGGCGCCGCGGCTCACTTGGCTAGTCCTCTGCCTGCGGCACCGGCACCCCGGGTTCTAGTCCCGGTCGGAGTGCCGGATTCTGTCCCGGTTGCTCCTCTTCCAGTCCAGCTCTCTGCTGTGGCCAGGGAGTGCAGTGGAGGATGGCCCAAGTGCTTGGGCCCTGCACCTGCATGGGAGACCAGGAGGAAGCACCTGGCTCCTGGTTTCGGATCAGCACAGAGCTGGCCTTGGTGGCCATTTGAGGGGTGAACCAATGGAAAGGAAGACCTTTCTCTCTCTCTCACTGTCTAACTCTGCCTGTCAGAAAAAAAAAAAAAAAAAAAAAAAAAAGAGGTAGAGGGCATAGAAAGTGGTTGGCCAGCACTTTCCAAAATACAGTTAGATAGAAAGAATAAGTTCCAGTGTTCCACAGAACAACAGAATGGCTAGTTCACAATATCCTATTATATATTTTATAGACTAGAGGAGAGGAACTTGAAAAACTGCAGGCTTAAAGAAATGCTAAGGAGATGAAATGCTAACACCCTGATTTGATCAACATATGTTGTATACCTGTATTGAACTATCACAATCACACTGTACCTCCATAAATATGTACAATTATTGTTATTTAAAAAGAAAAATAAATGCTGATGATTAAAAGTAAAAAAAAAAAAACCACTTTTTCCTAACCCAATTTAAAATAATCATAATAATAATTACTTGCAGCAAAAATTTGAGACTATGAAAAAATATATTTCTCTTCCATTGCTCACTCATTAAATGCGACATTGACCAGCGGATTTTGTTTGCAACAATTATGGCTGTGGCATTCACCAAATGATGATTTTCTACTCTATCCCTCTGTATTTACCAATTGAAATCTACTGTAACGAAGAGCTGTTCTTTCTCCTCAGTTATTTATATCAGTAAGGACTCATTGATATTTAGTTAATTCTGTGATTTATAACATAGTGGTTTTTTTTTTATTTTGCTACTCAAATTAGTAAACTATATATTTCAAATTAAGAAAATATTCTGGGGCTGGTTTCGTTTGCACAGTGGGTTAAGCCGCCACCTGCAATGCAGACATCCTTTATGAAGACAGTATAGAGTTCTGCCTGCTCCACTTCTAATGATACGCCTGGGAAAGCAACAGAAGCTAGTTTGGGCCACTGCCATCCGTGTGGGAGACCCAGACAAAACTTTGGGCTTTCTCCTGGCCCATCCTTGATCTCTGCAGCCATTTAGGGAGTGAATCAGCAGATGGAAGGTCTGTCGCTCACTCTCTCTCTAGCTCCCTCTCTATATGTAACTCTGCCTTTCAGATACATGAAAAATCTTTTTTAAACAAAAGGAGAAAATACTGTTTATAAGCACAGAGGCATCAGAGAAAGATCAGGGAAAATTCTGATTAAAAATACTAAAATTCTAATTTTATATCTACGTGTATTAAAATATGTAACTGAGCTCAATTACTTTATAGATATTTTTGTCTCAGTTTACATTATTACCTTAATTTTTGCAAAACAAAACATTAATAAGTTGCTTCTATTTATGATTGTTGAGTTTTTGTCCAAATGCAGATATTGTAAAGCATGGTACAGAATATAATTTTATCCTATCAAAGAGGAGCTCAATCAATAGCTTTTTCCCCCAAGTCAAATTTTCCAAAGTACAATTATATAATTTTAAAATTAAATATTTTGCCCAACATGAGCTCTTATTAATTTTTTCTTAGTTCATTGCTTGTTTTTGAAGGGAGAAGGAAACTTCCACTTTTTTTTTTGACAGGCAGAGTGGACAGTGAGAGAGACAGAGAGAAAGGTCTTCCTTTTGCCGTTGGTTCACCCTCCAATGGCCGCCGCGGCCTGCGCGCTGCGGCCAGCGCACTGCGCTGATCCGGTGGCAGGAGCCAGGAGCCAGGTGCTTTTCCTGGTCTCCCATGGGGTGCAGGGCCCAAGGACTTGGGCCATCCTCCACTGCACTCCCTGGCCACAGCAGAGGGCTGGCCTGGAAGAGGGGCAACCGGGACAGAATCCGGCGCCCCGACCGGGACTAGAACCCGGTGTGCCAGCGCCGCTAGGCGGAGGATTAGCCTAGTGAGCTGTGGCGCCGGCCACATTGCTTGTTTTTGTAGGAATAAATTTCAATGTTTTCCTGTTTATAATTTTATTTTTAATATTATCATTTGCAAAGATTAAAAATATGAAGTTAATTTTTCCTTTGTTTGTTGGATGCTTTAAAGACTTAAATTAATTTTGAACAAAACTCAATATAATTTCAGAGGCCTTATTTGCAAAAATAGCCCAGTGCCACTGCAGGATACTTTGGTTCATTTATAAGGTGGTGCTTCAAGGAATCAAAAATTTCTAAAAGTGCTTAAAGACCAGTAGTGCACAAAGTATGTACTGTCATGCATAAGATTAGTTCTGAATTCAGCATCAACTTTATCCTCCAAATGGTTCATTCAACTGTAATTTTGTATATTTAAAAGTATGTATAAATTTTGACTACTTTCCATTTAAATTAATAAAATATCGTGGTTTTATTATATGTGCAGCACAATTAATTTCAAGTATACTTCTGCTCCATAGATTTTAGTAAAGATGTTGTTTTACTGTGATGCTTTGCTCAACCAGTATTTATATTCATATTACCATTGTATTCACAACATTTAACTTCTAAGTTAAAGAGACAGAAACATTTAAAATAAGAGCAGACAATTCACCTTAAACAAAACAAAGTTTTTCTTTGGTTTTGTGAATTGGTTTTAAAAAAATTGAACTATTATTGAAATGAGCTGATTTTCTATTTTATTTTGTCTTCTCATTTTGCCATAAAACAGTCATCATTTAACTGTTTGGAGAACACTTCTACTAATGGTATTAGCTCATTGGTAGTCATTACTTGCAGATCTAAGGCACCTCTTGTAATTAAAAAACAATGAGTAAAATTAATTTAGGGTAATTGTCATTTTACCTTAATGAAAATTCTGCTGCATGGAATGATATGTAAATATATATTAAGCAGCTGAATGTGTTAGATTCCTTACTTTGAGCACAGTCTTTTAAAATAAGGACTAGCTTTTGACATAGTGGTTGCTACTTCTTCATATTTCTGTTTTCTAGTTGTCTTAACAGTCAGTGATAGCATTAAAGACCAGCATTGTGGCATAGTAGGTAAAATGCCACGTGCGAAACTGGCAGCAGTTCAAGTCTCGACTGCTCTATTTCCGATTCAGCTCCCCGCTAATGGTCTGGGGAAAGCAGTAGAAGATGGCCCCAGTGCTTGGGCCCTCGCCACCCACACGGGAGATCCAGAAGCTCCTGGCTGCCAGTCCTTGCAGCCATCTGGGGAGTGAACCAGAAGATGGGAGGTTTCTCTCTCTCTCTCTCTCTCTCTCTTCCTTTCTCTCTCACTCTCTCCCAATTTCTCTCATCCCTCCCTTTTTCTCTGTAACTCTGAGTTTCACATAAATAAATAAATCTTAAAAAAATAAAAACCCTCATGGTGTATGTTATTCCTTATGTTATATGCTCATCAACATTCTTGAGAAACAGAAAATCGATATTTAATTTTCATTGAACATGAATACATTAAACTATTGCTTCGGAAGTGGCTTATTGCAAAATAAAATAAGCATAACTAAACATGAAAGTAGTTGTAGATTTGTACTAGAAAACACATAAACTACCATAGCAAGAGTATACTGATGCCCATAGCAGAGCTCCTCAGGCTCCCTTTCCCATACATGTTTCACCTCCATCTAATCCATGATTCCACACGTGTCCCACTAACCTCACTGCATCCTGGCAGCCTCATGCTTCTCACCAGTCATGGCACGAGTCACATGGCAAGGGCGATGACACATAGCTGTTGCATCCAATGAGCAGTAGAGTCTGCAGCACTAATATCTTTTCCACCACCACCAGGCAGGAAAGAGTGAGCTGTTTATAGCTTCTAGTGCTCAACTCTCATCGTTTTATCAGCCAGTGCTGTGCATGTGGTACTCCATAGGAAAATATGCATTTCCTTGAGACTAGAAAGGGTTAGGAGAGGAGGGGTGCACTGTTTCAGAGTTTACTATGCATCACAGTAACTGCACACGGCTCCTACACCATTCTAAAGGAGGCTTGTTAGGAGTTGAAGTAGGATACAGAAGTCTAATAAAACCTTGTGTGGTGGAACTGTTATTAACAACACTATTTTTAAAAGGAAAAATTCCAGGCAAATGCCAGGCTGAAAGCATAAACAATAAGCTAAAATTGTGTTGTTCTAACAGGGGTCTAGAATTTTTTTTCTGCCGAGGGCCATTTGGATATTTATATATAACACCATTTGCGGCCGTACAAAATTGTCAACTTAAAAATTAGCTGGCTATAGATTAATTGAGTTTCTAGTACCCCGCTGTGGTTACCTTGGCAGGCCCAGACCAAATGATTTGTGGGCCTGACAAGGCCCACAGGCCAGACATTCCCCACCCAGGTTAGGCAAACCAAAATACATGGTCAACTTAAACCTGGAATTGTCCTTGACTCTAGCACAGGGACCAACCCCTAAATATTGTTTATGCTTTCCTCTTTTTATTTATTCATGCTTTTCCATGTTTCTCTGAAGTGGCCTCTACTTTGTATTTTCACCATATCCACTTTGCCTAGATGCTTGCTACTACACACAGATATTATTTATAACAACCTATTTTCTGGCCGAGGACTCAAGTTCTTCTTCTCTCCATTCTCTTCGTACCAACCATATTTTTCTTTCTCTAGGAACTTTCGTGTCTCACCATATCCTTGCTGAAAAATCCTTTTCTAGTAGCTCAGTATTTCCAAACTTTGATTCTAAGTACAATCAGTCCCTCTTCAGTACTTTTAGACTCCTTTTTCAACTCATTTACATGAATCCTCCACTCCAGCTTGATCACTCAGCATTTCCTAATCATATCTTGCATTTGATATTTGTTTAGCATTTGTTGTTCAGGATTTTAGTTCCATTTAGAATCATTTCTCCCAGTCTGGACCGTACGTGTTGAAATCATACCTATACCTTTAAGCCCAAGTGAGATGTTCTTAAGAATCTTTCTTTGATTCTCCATCCAGGAAGGTTTTCTTTGTCCTCCAAGGTTCTGATTACTGTAGGAACTACTCTCATGGTGCATGCATATGAAGGCACCTCAAAATGTTTATGGAAAAATGCAATTAAAAGAGTAAATTTATTTGGTTACAAAAAAATTGAAATCTACACATAGTTTCTTCATGGTGTGCATTTTCCATGAACTTTCTGAAGATCCCTTAACCTTTGATTCAGGAGCTGTGTGCAAGTTGATGAAGGTCAGAGATGATCTTTTTCATCCTTTCAGTAGCCAACAAGGATATGTGACATCTTCTTCTTCGACCATGCTGCTACTTCATAACTATGCATTGAGTGCATTAATAAATGGCCAACAAATCTGTACTAAAGTGATAACATATTGAATCCTTCTCTTAGAAAATACTTTTTTCAATTTACAAGAGAATGTTTAATCATAAGGAATGCTTGAATTCAGCCCTATCAATGGGAAAAATCTCTCCGAATGAGCTAGCCTTTGCTCAGTAACAATATTATAAATGGCCAAGTTATTTCTTTGAGCGTTTTTATAAGATCATGCTTGCTTATCAAGTATGGGTTTCCATAAACACTATGGAGAGACAGTTTAATGCCATTTTATAATTCTTATTTCCACTAACAAGAAAGACATAATCACTAAAAAAAAAAGGTCTATATTTGTGTCTATATATCTGTATCTAAATAACCCACCTCAAACTGATAATAAAAGTTACCAAAGGGATGATAGTGGCTTCGAAGAATGGAATAAAAAGGACTTTTATGGTTTTCTATGTTTTCTGGAATTTGTTTTAATATTTTTGTAATGAGTATATATTATATATGATGTGTGAAATAGAAAACAATTTTTAAAAAGAGTTATTAGCTCACATGGCACTATGTATATGATATCTTAGATGTGGAAGCTGCCTTCCAGAGTTCTTTGGAACTCCCAAGAAACAGAAAGGATGGAAGTTTGGTTCCCTATTCAAAGAATATTGTTTGTAGCTATTTGTGAAATTCTTAGGAGTAAAGGGATAAATACAGCTATGACTGGGAGTCAGAATGTATTTGGAAAGCAAGTAACACAGAGGGAAAGAAAGGAAAAACATGGGAAAATAGAACATGGAATTTTTTAATAAATCATATAAACTCCTAATGCAAAACAATTACATTCTGTAAATCAGTTGATGCATGGGCACAAGTTCTGAAAAATATTGCAAATGAAAATGGTAAAACTATTAAAATATTTAAATAATTAATTCTTTAAAGATCAAGTAAGTGTTAGCCATAAAACAAAATGAAAGAACATCTGGAAGACGAAAGGGTTGAAAGATTGGAAATTAAAAAGCAAATGGTGTGCTTAGTGCTACAGTGGGACTCGGCAAATAGATATAAACCTATTTGAAAATAAATACAGTTTGTGTAATTACAATGAGCTGAAGATGAGTTTAGCATTTATGTATCTCCTGGGAAGCCTGATGAGTTAGAAGCATAAAACCAAAGCACTGGGAGGCAATAAAAACATTATTTCCTGTTGTATTGTAGAACTTGAGAAGAGAACAAACATACCGATTACTTGCATCGCCGGTTCCACGGCTGCTGTGGCCTCTTCCAACAACGACAGCAGCTTGGCCGATAGCTGATGCACCGACTCGATGTTGCTGAACAAGCTATCCACATCCAGCCTCGCAATCTGAAGAAACACAAACACTGAGCGCCAGCTGATGGACGGAGAAGCCTTTCCTTAGGCTGTTTTCTCCCACAAAACAGCAAGCATTTTCTGTGCCAGTCTGTACTATCTCCGTCAGCTGTTTCCATAAACATTCTCCTTTGGATTTCTAGAGTACGTGTATTGCTTTTCACTGGGAAATTGGAATGGTGATGGTTACCTCTGTCTTTTTCTTTATTTTGAATATGTTTTCAGCTGAGGTGTATGTCTGCTTATTCCTGTAAGAGCCAGAGTAGGGAGCAAATTTTGGCCTAATTGGTAATTTTATTGATTGCCTTCTAGGAAGGTATAGGCTAGTTTGCATGAATCTATATTTCACAGCATAAATATCTGTATAAAGCCATGCCTTGCCCTAGGTAAGTAACTATTTCAAAACCTGCATTTAAATCACACATGTTTGGAACATGATGATAAGTAGATGTATTAGGTTGTTTCTTCCTTTTTTCCTTGGAAGAAATATAAATGGAAATCCTCACCAAACAAATTCTACTAATTAAGAATTCAGCATTTAAAGAATTTTGTCATACCTTCAAACTCTGGTGTGACCATTCTTAGATCTCATAGCTAGTACGTACAATAAATCATTCATTCATTCAATCATCATTTCATCAAATGTTTTCTGAGCACCTTTTATGTACCAAGAATTGGAATAGAAGCCAGACTCTGTCATGGGCATTAGGAGATTACTGGGAGGATAGCCAGCTATTGTAGGTGATCTGAGTATAGTTAGAGAAGTGCTCAGATTTGCAAGATCTTAATCAAAAATTTTCTATTGAGTTTAAGTCAGATCTCCTTCCATTATCAAATAGTGGCTGTTAAAGGCACCACCCCAGTGGTAAAGGCTCTACTGTGTTACAGAAGAGTACATGCCATTTATCCATGACTTAGTGCGTAACAAAAGATTTAACTAACTAAGTCATCAATAATCAAGCCATGGAAGTTTCCCTTAGGTGTGCTAGATCTATTTGAGGGCAAGGAAGGAAGTAGCCTGCTCAGTGTTTTGTCCCATCCCTTTTGACACTGGTCCATCCATCATTCCCCATACTGGACACAGATATTTTGTTAAGGATATTTTGTCATCAAACTTGGAGGCACAGTTTCACGGGTTCCTTTTAAAAATGTGGGTTACTATGTCAGTCGTTTCTTATAAAAAAATTGGTTTTGCTGCTTAGAACATTTCTTCCAATCATCTTGGGAAATTCCTTATTTTCCTATTAGTCCTGTCCATAAAACAACTAGCCTCATTTATAATCAAATCCATATGATCATATGCAATGATTTATTTTTTTAAATATTATTTATTTATTTATTTGACAGGTAGAGTTACAGACAGTGAGAGAGAGAGACAGAGACAGAGAGACAGAGAGGCAGAGAGAAAGGTCTTCCTTCCATTGGTTCACTCCCCAAATGGCTGCTACAGCTGGCACTGCGCCGATCTGAAGCAAGGAGCCAGGTGCTTCCTCCCGGTCTCCCATGTGGGTGCAGGAGCCCAAGCACTTGGGCTATCCTCCACTGCCCTCCCCGGCCACAGCAGAGAGCTGGACTGGAAGAGGGGCAGCTGGGACTAGAACCTGGTGCCCATATGGGATGCCAGCACTGCAGAAGGAGGATTAACCAAGTGAACCATGCTGCTGGCCCCAATGATTTATTTTAATACAGGATTAGACAACTTTCTTAAAAACTGTTTTTACATATTCTGAAATAATCTATATACTAGTTATTACATTGCAATTACTATTGGCTCCTAGAGTCTTTAATCCAGTGTCTCAAAAAAAAAAAATGTTCCTTCATTAAGCACTCATTTTAGTACAGAGAATGGTGCTAGCATTGTGACGCAGCAGGTTGGGTCACTGCATGAGACACTGGCATGCCACATCAAAGGACTGGTTCAAGTTCTTTGCTGCTCTGTTTCTGATCCAGCTACTTGCTAATGTGCCTGGGGAGGCAGCAGAAGATGGTCCAAGTACTTGGGTCTCTGCCACTCATGTGGGAGACCCAGATGGAGTTCCTGGCAGACCCCGATAGATTTCAACCTGGCGTAGACCTGGCTGATGTGGTCATTTGGGGAGTAACCAGAAGATGCAAGATTCATTTTCTCTCTCTCTCCCTCTCTCTCTCCTTCTGTTACTCTGCCTTCCAAACAAATAAATAAATCTTTAAAAAATTAATAGGAGAGAACATATGTGGCTTTCACCTAAAATCTAGAGACATTCAAGACTTCTAGTTTCTATATTCACAAGTATATTTAATATTATGCAAAACATCTAAGAGGCATGTAGTGTTTATATTGCTCTTTGGTATTTATCATCTAATTATATTTAAGTTATAACCGAGTCAATTTGTGAAATTCTCACTTAATGAGAGTTTACAGGTTATCAGTGTTTCAGAAGTCATGAATCTCTGAGCACCACTAATTTAATGTACTAGTTACTCTAAAGAATTGCCTTATGTGTTGAGCAATAATTAAATCCACAATGATATGACTTTGTATGAGATATGTTTTCCAAAAGTTGTATATGAATCAAATTTTTGTAGATAAATTTATTTTTAAAATGTATTACTTATATATTTAGTTAAACAATTTTTTTAAAGATTTATATATTTATTTGAAAATCAGAGTGACAGGGGTAGGAGGGGATAGAGAGAAAGAGATCTTCAATCTGCAGGTTCAGTCCCAAATGGCCACAGTGGCAAAGGTTATAGTAGGCCAAAGCCAGGAGCTTAGAACTTCACCCAGGTCTCATGTGTGTGGCAGGGGCCCAAACACTTGGGCCATCTTCTGTTGCTTTCCCAAGTGCATTAGCGGAGAGCTGGATCACAAGTGAAGCAGTCAGGATTCAAATTGGGATGCCAGCATCATAAGTGGTACCTTAACACACTATGTCACAATGCCAGCCCATAGTCAAATCATTTTTTAAGTGATTCCTTCTAAAGTATGAAATTTCATCCCCTAATTTACTTGCTTTATGAGCTTAAAGATCAGATATAATGTATATCATGTACCCTTATTTTTTTGTTGTGGAAATTTTATTCTAATGAAAGTAAAGTGTTTCATATTTATTATTTCAAATGTTACTTCAATTTCTCTGTAAAGTATAAGCCAGTTTGAAGACAAGGAATTTGATGCCAACCAAAGACAGGAGCCACGCCCAAACTGATGCAAGAAGTTCAGGACAGAGCTGGAACTAGAAATTGACACTCTAGTTCCATGTCTTAGTCCTTTATCAGCAAATACTAGTATTAAGAATACTTTGCTATCTCTGCTTGGATTATTTAGATTTGTTCCTGAGTTTTTCACCAAGTTATTACTTATATAATTCATTTCCCATGGTTAGTACCCTGCCTAATTAAGATTATTTGGCAAGGATTTGATTCTGCATTCTATTTTTAATCTTAGCTCAGTGCAACAAATACTAAATAAAAACAGGTTTAATTCCATTTCTTCCTGAAGGACAGAAAGGATTAAAACATCAATTGGCCTGGTTCTGATCATATCACCATGGGCCCTTGGGAGTTTGTGAATCAAAAAGGATTCACATCTAGACACTATTATGCCAAGGAACAAGTGCCTGACCCAAATAGGCTTTTAAAACTCAAGGAAGCATAAATGTGAATGTATGTGTGAGTGTGTATATACATACATATATATGTACAGAAATATATATATAATTTACTAGAAATAAACAATGCCTTAAGAGCTTAAGTTGAATTGCATTTTAAGTAGATTAAAATTAATTTTGAAAGAAGATTTACTGTATACACTATTCTAAATGGAATCCATATATAATAACTAAAATTTATGAAACATAAAAATTAAAGGTCAATGTTTACATAGAATTTATCACTTTACAAAAATATTCAAATATCAAGTTCTAATTACATTTAAATAATTACTAGATTTTGAAATCAGGTAGTAATGATGTTTCTAGTTTTTTGGTTTTTTTTTTGGTTTTTTTTTTTTTTTTTTGCTCAAGGTTACTTTAGATATTCAGTATCTTTTGTTCCACATGAATTTTAGTATTTTTTTCTATTTCTGTAAAAATTGTCATTGAAATTTTGGTAAGGATTGAACTTAATTTGAATTGATTGCTCTGAGTTGTATGAACTCTTCAAAAAATATTTATTTATTTGAAAGGCAGAGTTACAGAGAGAAGGGAGGGGGAGAGAGAGAGAGAGAGAGAAATCTATCTATTCATTCACTCCCCAAATGGCCACAATGGCTAGGGCAGAGCCAGGCTGAATCCAGGAGTCTAGAACTCTATCATGGTTTCTCACATGTGTGGCAGGGCCCCAAGCACCTAGGCCATCTTGTTTTTGCTTTCCCAGGTGCTTAGCAGAGAACTGGATTGGAAGTGGAGCAGCCTGGATTAGAACTCGTACTCATAAGGGATGCTGGGATTGCAGGCAGTGGCTTAACCTGCTGGGCCACAATACTGACCCCCAGCCTTACAAGAAATTTTGAAGGGTGTCTTGCATTAGAAGTAAGCATCATGAAAACACATGACACAACCAAATTCACTAACAGAACAGCTTCCCATCCAGCTTCCTGCTGATGCTCCTGGAAGGCAGTGGATAATGCTCCTGCTACATATGTGAGAGACCAGGATGGAGTTCCTGGCTCCTGGTTTTAGCCTGGCCCAGCCCCAGCCATAGCAGCCTTTTGAGGAATGAACCAGCAGATGGAGATTTCTCTTCTTTTCTCTGTCACTTGGCTTTTCACATAAATATAAATAAATAAAAAAAGCAAAAACAAACAAATAATATCAAATCAAGCTATAAACTTATGAACAGCATAGGAAACAACCATCGAAGTGAAGAGACAACTGATAGAATAGAAAATGTATTTGTAAACCTTATACCTAATGAATGGTTAGTATCCAAAATGTACAGGAAACTCAAACAACTTAATAGGAAAAAAGTAAATAGCCTGATCTAAAGGTGGGCAAAGGACCCAAGTAGACATCTTTCAAAATATGACATAAAAATGACCAACAACGGTATGAAAATACCCAACATTGTTAGCCATCAGAGAAAGGCACAATGGGAGATCACCTCATACCTATTAAAATGGCTATTATCAAAAAGGTGAAAAATAAATATTGGTAAGGCAGTAGATAAAAGGCATCTTAGGTACACTGTGCGTGATAATGGACAGCCATTGTGGAAGGCAGTTTGGAGGCTCTTCAAAAAATTAAAAAACAGAACAGCCTGAAGGTCCAATAATCCCACCTCAGTATATTTATCCAAAGGAACTGAAGTCAGAATGTCAAAGAGATATCTGTTTTTCCATGCTTGTTACAGAATCATTCACAATAACCAAGATAAGGAATCCACTTAAGTGTTCATCCAACACACAAGTGCATAAAGCAAATGCGGTTTACATATACACAATGGAATACTATTGAACCTTTATAAACACTGGGAACTCTGTTATTGGTGGCAACATGAATGAACCTGGAGGATACCGTGTACTGCCAAGTAGTGCATGATCTCACTTTTATGTGGAGTGTAAAAAAGTCAAACCCATAGAAACAGAGAGTAAAGAGATGGTTACCAGAGGCCAGGAGTTAGAGGGATTAGGGAGATGTTGGTCATAGGACACAAACTTTCAGTTGAACAGTAGGAATAAATCAAGAGATCTGTTGCACATTATGGCTACTGAAGTTCATAACAATCTATTAAAAACTTGAAAATAGCTGAGAGTAGATTTTCAGTGTTCTCACCACAGAAATATATGTAAGGTAATGCATATATTAAATAGTTTCATTTAGCCATTCTACAATGTATATGTATATCAAAACATCAGACTGTCCACATACATATATAAGTATTCACTCTCTATATGTCAATTTAAAAAATAAATTTAAAACTTACTTAATGTATAGTTGTATATATGCAATACTTTCCAGGTATAAGTAAAGGAACACACACTTATAGAGTTACATAAATTCGGAGGTAGTAATCATTGGTACCAAATTACTTCATACCCCAGAAGTACCTCACACTCATTCTTTCCAAGGCAGTCCCTGATTTTTTCTACTTTTACATCCTAGCCCCACGTTGTCATTTGCTCAAAAATGGGTTGCTTCCCTGTTACCCATCAGATTCAACCCAATTGAAATGTAATCTGGTAATACAGTGTAGGTCCAAGAAAGACTTCTGCCTTTTCTTTTGCATTTTTTTAGGGAGAGAACCACAACTCCCAACCTCTATCTGATCCTGGCAGAATTCTGAATCAGGGTGCTCTGTCCCCTCCTTGTCCCTATAGTTGCCAGCATGTGATCTAGCTGACCACTGGATCCTATGATCCCAGACACAGTGGTTGGTCTAGGATGGACAGATTCTCAAACAGAATCAATGGGAATCTATAGTGAATTTTAGTAAGTGGTTGTTGGGAAACACAGGTCTGGACTTTGAGCCTAGGCCTAATACTTTTGCCCTTATAAATGAGGCCTGAAAGAGACCTCTTGTCCCTTCTACCATGGGAGGTTACAGCTAAAAGGTGGCTACCTAAGAAAATGGCCATCACCAGATACTGAATCTGCTAGTGTTTTGATGTTGGACTTCCCAGGTTCCAGGAATTTGTGACATAAATTTCTCTTACCTAAGCTCCCCAGTTTATACCAATACCTTATAGCAGCCCAAATGGACTAAGATAGTGTGTCAGTGTCCGTCTTTAGCAAATGTCTGTGGGAAAATTGACTTTGATAAACTCACCATGGAAGCTTCCTCTTATACCCTTCTGTGATTCTTATTCTATATCACTCACTGCTATATTGAAACCCATATTTTATATATATATATATAATAGATATAATACAATGAATATTTATGTATCTTAATACATAATTATATAATACATATAATATCAGAGATACTTATTAACTTATCTGAATTTATGTC
The DNA here is from genome assembly GCF_964237555.1 of Oryctolagus cuniculus. NCBI lineage: Eukaryota > Metazoa > Chordata > Mammalia > Lagomorpha > Leporidae > Oryctolagus > Oryctolagus cuniculus. The sequence continues at coordinate 59,589,596 of NC_091439.1, forward strand.
AAAACTGTGTCTTCCTCTAGGACATTTTCTGAATACCTACTGTGTCTGATATAGCGTTAGACAAGTACATACTCAGCAAAAGTTGACAATTTAAATTGGATTGGATTTCTATAATTCAAATGATCTGTTTAGGGGGAGTTATAAATAAATTTGTAATCACCCCACTGGGCTCTTAATAACAAGTCTGCAGAGATTGAAACTGATTTGAAGAAAGAAAAAATTGAAGCCTAATGTGGTTGTTCAAAATATATTGAGAAATTTTATAATATTCCACTTAATTTTGTCTACAGACACAACCAGTTGTACTTAGTTTGGCCATTGCTATGCCTAGCAAATTTGGTGGCAGAGGCCAAACCTCCCTCTTGCTTTATACTTGGCAAATGCTGTTTTTTTTTTTTTTTTTTTTTTTTTTTTTTGACAGGCAGAGTGGACAGTGAGAGAGAGACAGAGAGAAAGGTCTTCCTTTTTGCCATTGGTTCACCCTCCAATGGCCGCCACGGCCGGCGCGCTGTGGCTGGCGCGCACCGCGCTGATCTGATGGCAAGAGCCAGGTGCTTCTCCTGGTCTCCCATGGGGTGCAGGGCCCAAGCACTTGGGCCATCCTCCACTGCACTCCCGGGCCACAGCAGAGAGCTGGCCTAGAAGAGGGGCAACTGGGACAGAATCCGGCATCCCGACCGGGACTAGAACCCGGTGTGCCGGTGCCGCAAGGCAGAGGATTAGCCTAGTAAGCCGCGGCGCCGGCCTGCAAATGCTGGTTTACTCTTTCCACTTAAGGAGCATGAAGGCAACTGAGATAAATCCAATCACTGGGGAAATAACCAGACATTGATGGTTGTCAAGAAAAACTCAATTTACAAACACATTTAGAAGCAGATGCTGAAAAGAAGTATAGAGAAGAAAGGTTATTAAAATAATAATTCAGAGACAAGCATTTGGTGTAGCTGACTTGTTCATTCCCTAAATGCTCACATTAGCTGGGCCAGGCCAAATGAGAAGCCAAGAACTTAACTGGGATCTTGCACATGGGTAGAAGGGACCCACGTATTTGAACCATCACTGCAGCCTCCCAAGGTGTGCATTAGCACGAAACTGGGATCTGGAGTGGATCGAGGATTTGCATCTAGACACTCTCATATGGGATGTGAGCATCCCAAGAAGTAGCTTAACCTGCTGCACTACAATGCCTATCTATTTTTTTAAACTTAACATAGTAATTGAACATCATTCCATGTCATTACTTTTGCTCATTTTCACTATTTTTAATGTCAACATTTTATAGAAATAATGTAGTCTTTTTGGCCAGTTACAAAATCTTTGACGTTGAGGTAGCCTGTGATTTTCATCATTATTAATAACTCTTCTGGCTAAATTCTTGTTCATATCCATGATTATTTCTTCATGATAAGTTTTTCCCCAAAGAAACCTTTTATTTAATGAATACAAATTTCCTAAGTACAACTTTAGGAATATAGTTATTCTTCCCACCATACTCACCCTTACCAACCACATTCCCACCTCTCTCTCCCCTTCCCAGTTCCATTCTCTATTAAGGTTAATTTTCTATTAACTTTGTAAACAAAAGACTAACTCTATACTAAGTAAAGATTTCAACAATTTGCACACACACACACACACACAAACTGTTTGAGAGCAAGTTTTACAATTAACTCTCATAACACAACTCATTGAGGACAGAGGTCCTGCATGGGGAGTTAGTGCACATTGACTCCTGTTGTTAATTTAACAATTAACACTCATATGTGATGTCAGTGACCACCTGAGGCTTTTGATAGTAGCTGCTTAGGCTATGGAAGCCTTTTGAATTCACAATGCCATAAGCAATGTTCTCTCTTCCCTTCAGAGAAAAGCACATCCTTTTTTGATGGCCACTTCTTTTCACCGGGGTCTCACTCACAGATATCCCTCATGTAGAACATTTTTTGCCACGATGTCTTGGCTTTCCATGCCTGAAATGCTCTTGTGGGCTTTTCAGCCAAAGCAGGATCCCTTAAAGGCTGATTCTGAGTGCTTGTCATTCTATGAGTCTGCTGCATGGACTACTTCCCATGTTGGAACGTTCTCTCCGTTTTAATTCTATTATTACCAGACATTTGATCCTACTTATATGATCACTGTAACATTTAATCTCATCAATATGTTCACTTTAACACGTAATATGATCACTTTAACACTTAAGATGGCATTTTACCACCTAGCTTAATGGGATTTGGGGTCCCTTAACAAGTTTTTAAACTGTACCCTTAGAAGTAAGTCTGTAGGAATGTATGCAGAACTGTACAGCTTTCCAGTTACAAACTTAATCCTCTCTCTCTTATTCCCACTCTTACTTTTTAATGAGATCCTTCCTCAATTGACTTTATACACATATGACTGATTCGATGTTAACAGTTCAAATACTATTAAGAAGAAAAAATAAATAAAACCGAAACTGTTCCTCAACAGTCAAGACAAGGGCCACTCAAGTCATCCCTTCTCAAAGTGTCAATTTCACTTCTGCATATTTCTTTTTTAAGTGCCCATTTGGTTATCACAGATCAGGGAGAACATATGGTATTTGTCCCTTTGGGACTGGCTTATTTCACTAAATACGATGTTTTTCAGATTCATCTACTTTCTTACAAATGACCAGATTTCATTTTTTTTAACCACTGTGTGGTATTCCATAGAGTACATATCCCATAATTTCTATTTTATTTTATTTTTTTATTTTTATTTATTTTTTATTTTTTGACAGGCAGAGTGGACAGTGAGAGAGAGAGACAGAGAGAAAGGTCTTCCTTTGCCGTTGGTTCACCCTCCAATGGCTGCCACGGCTGGCGTGCTACGGCTGGTGCACCGCGCTGATCCGAAGGCAGGAGCCAGGTGCTTCTCCTGGTCTCCCATGGGGTGCAGGGCCCAAGCACTTGGGCCATCCTCCACTGCACTCCCTGGCCACAGCAGAGAGCTGGCCTGGAAGAGGGGCAACCGGGACAGAATCTGGCGCCCCGACCAGGACTAGAACCCAGTGTTCCGGCGCCGCAAGGCGGAGGATTAGCCCAGTGAGACGCGGCACCAGCCCCATAATTTCTTTATTCAGTCTTCGATTGATAGGCATTTAGATTGATTCCATGTCTTAGCTATTGTGGATTGGGCTGCAATAAACATGGAAGTGCAGATAACTCTTTTACTTACTGATTTCATTTCCCTTGGGTAAATTCCCAGGAATGGGATGGCTGGGTCATCATGATAAGTTTTATAATTACTGAGTAAAAATTATTACTATTTTTAAGAATTTTAACAAGTTATGGCAAATTATAAACCTTGTTTTTTTCCTAACCATCACTCAATTAAAATTCCTCAGTTGAATATTATTGCCCAAGCTTCAATTTGGATATTTTTAAGCTCATAATTTGATGACCAAAATCATACAACTTGAAAGTTCCAGATACGTGTACATGACATGTATACAACCATCACAAAAGAAGGCAAAAAATAAACAGACCTGTTTTTGAGGACCATGGTGATTACCACCAAACAAATTGCTCCTCCAGATGCTGTTTCTAGAAAATATTTCAGTGTTTCTATTTGGTTTGGGCTAGCAGTAAATCCAGGTTTCAAAACAGGTCCATTTCTTCCTCCTTTTTAAAGCTCTCAGAGGGCTTTGTGCAGATGGCCCACTGAGCCATCAAGAAAGGGCCGAGGGGCTGGTGTTGTGGCATAGCAGGTGAAACTACTGCCTGCAGTGCCAGATTCCCACATGGGTGCTTGTTTGTATCCCGGGTATCCTACTTCCAATCCAGCTCCCTGCTAATGGCCTGGGAATAGCAGCAGAAGGTGACCCAAGGGTTTGGGCTCCTTCCACTTATGTGGGAGATCCAGATGAAGCTCCTGGCTTCAGCCTGGCCCAGTCTTGGCCATTGCAGTCATTTGGGGCAGTGAACCAACAGATGGGACAACTCTCTCTCTCTCTCTCTCTCTCTCTCCCTGTAACTTCGCCTTTCAAATAAATAAAATAGCTCTTAAAAAAAAAAAAAAGGAAGGGGCAGAGCAGAAACACAGCTTTTGGGTGAAGCTGCAGCACATTGTATTGCTTTGCTTCAATCTGTGGTGTGACAAGGTAAAAGGTAAAACAAACAAAAAGGCCCATTTCTGGACTTGCTGCACTGATTCAAGTCATTACTAGGTCAAATCCCCATGGCCATCATCCGATGGTACCTAACAGAATTGTGGTCCCTTCTACCCTGGCCGTGAGGCAATTCCACACACATTAGGATGGGGTCTGGGTATATTCCCTGAAGTTGATCACCTCGTAATTAATGCTGAAGCTATCAAAGGCCAATGTACTGAGATGCTAACAAAGGGAACGAGGCAGACAGAGAGGGATGTAAAATATCTGTAAGAAATCGACACAATGAGAATATTCTGAGGGAACAACTAGGTCTTGTCTTATTTTTAGTGAGGAAATTGAGAAGGGGAATGCTTGTGAGACAGCAATGGCAGCAAGTGGAGAGAGAGGATGTTGGCAGAAAGCCCTGGCAACCGCTGTGCTAGGATAATTGCCTAATTACGATGGCATTTACTCAGACAGTTGGCTTTGAGACTACAAAGCTTTTCAGAGTAAACTGGCCATTATTTCATCAGGTTTCTCAAAACTGCTGATTTGTATGTGTGAAATTTCCTGCTATGAAACTAGATTCTAAACTGGGTAATTGAGTCAAACTACAAGTTGAATCAATATCACAGCTAGACAGCATCTTTTAACTAATCTTGCACCTAAATGATCAAGCCACTCTGGCCCAGAAGATATTCATGTGGACAGACATAATAATTAGAGCAGAGAGTCATTCCCTTTGCAGAAGGAAGTGTTGTAGCTTCTGGAACAGAAACCTCAACATGGGCAAGAGGAAGGGCAAAGCCAACAGAGGTGAACAAAGTCCAAAACAGAGACTGCGGTAAAAATCTAAGTCCATGAGTTAAGACGTTCACCTCAAAGAACTGCTGATAGGAGAGTAAGTTTTGTATTGATAATCTTGCATGAAAAGTAGGTTGTTGGCCAAAAGTTTCTTTCTGACTTTGTTTCCCCATTTGCCTAAACACAAGGACAGGCAGAAAAGAAGCTACTTGGTGGAGGCTTGGGGTAATCTTGAGGTTTGCCACCCTTTCTTTCTTTGAATGTAAGTGAAATGCTCAGAAGACAAACAGTACTGTTAGGAATCACCCTTATGAACTGAAGGGCCAGTACACTGTGTGATCCTTTCAGAAACTCCAAAAAAAGTATGAAATGAACTGTGGAGTTATATTGTCAAGGGACAGGAGAAAGTAATTTGGAACCCGGAACCATCAGGGAAATTAAATATACACATTATTCTATATACATTCACAAGCTAGTCAAGAAATTATAATTAGGGGCTTCTGATTGGCATTAGGGAATGAGGTCAATTGTGGTTGGAGCACTTGACTTTTCACTGTATGGATGTTTAAGTGTGTACATGCACATGTGTGTGTTTATTCTTTCTTCCTCCTACTTACAAACTCAAACAGAGCTTATAATAATATTCAGTTGTTTCAACAGAACATGCATGTCCCTCAGCTCTGATATCTGGAAGGAACTTCTAATGTTAGCAGTGATTTAGCTCCATGCTTACTCATTTTTCCCACTTAGTGTCACAAATGCAAAGTATTAATTTTCAGTAATACAACCAAATACTAGGAGAGAACTTGAGTCACTAAAAATAGTCTTGAAAAGTTACAAAAGACTTTTGAGAGGTAAAATGAAACAAAGAAAGGAACATTTGCTTGAGATGGTAAATGAAGAAAGAAAACAGGAGAAAAAGTATGAAAGAGGGATGTGGTTGGCAGGTGTGTGATGGCAGTCTGGAATAAGAGAGGAAAGGAGACAAAATTTATGAAATAGAAGTCCAGACATGTCATCAATTCTGGAGTTTTCATCTGTTAGTCATGTGGAAGTCTCACTTATATTAGCACTCTGTATTGATCCTACCTAGGTTAACATGACACTGAAATTTCCCATGGTTTTCTACACTCCTGGCCAGGGGCTCTACAAGGCTTGACTCAACACACCTATCCTGCTTTCTCTTCTGCAACCTGGCACACCATGTTAGTCCCTGTGGTGTTTCTTTTCCCAGGTTGTCTCCTTGAAATCCAATAATAATAGAAAATATACAATAGAAAGTTATAGTTGCACATCTCTCAATTTCAACCCTTACCTACCAAATACCAAGTTGAGTATGAGATGGTTTTCCATATGCAGAATTTACAGAGAGAATTTTGGTGAATGCTTTCAAAACCATCTGTGTCACCCTGTTTCCTAGAAACCAAAGGGGCTGTGGCAAAAGGAAAACTATGTCTAAATTGAGCAGAATGATAACTCCTGCAGCTTTTGAGCAAGGGATGCCTGAATGTTTACTGTGGACCACCAGTGGACCATGTGAGCTGGGGCGAGCTTATCTCTGATTCTGCCTATGGCACTGAGGGGCAGGGTGCTCACGTGGAGTTACGGTCTGGATGCCTAGGGCAGGAGGAAAGAGTGCAAGCCACCAACTGGAACAGAGATGCCACCTGGATCAAGTCATCTTCAAGAGAAAAACCTGTGCCACCCACACCATCATGAAAATTTCAGGAATAAAAGCCAGGAAATGGTGTCACATTTTCTTGTACATTTGGAGGGGCCAAAGAATGTACAGCCAGTCTACGAAAGTACCAGTGCAAGTACTTCTTCTCTCTCCTCCCAGGGGAATCACAAACTGGCTGTGGAACTGTTATAGAGAGAAGCAGCCTGTGCTCCCTCTTCCCCCTGCAGGTCCTCTTGGAGATCTTGGGGGAGAGTTGATGCCCAGATTGAAGTCCAGATTAGTATCTGCCACTCTAATTTGTAAGTTGAGATTGAGTTTGTTACTTAAGGTCTGTAACCTAAGTGTAAGAGAACAATCAGGGAGCTGCCAGAGGTTTCATGCAGAGGCAGGACAGAATTTCCCCACTGCGTACATTCTGAAGGGTGCAAGGAGCATATGCAAAGTTTTCTTTTGAGTATTACACCAGTTATACTCATTTGGCATACTGATTACAACAACAATGGTCATTTATTGTGCACCAGGAATTACGTTAGACTTTTAAATATATATTTTATTCCATTTACCCCTTATAAAATACTGTTCTACATATTTCTTCAATGGAAGAATCAAAACTCAGAGTTTAAAAGATTTGTCCAAAGAGACAGAGTTGTGAGTTTCTGAACCAAGGTCAAGTGTAGGGCTATCTTACATACACATACTAGAGCCTAACTATTATACTAGGTTGCCTCTTTGTTTGATAGGCTTGCTTGGAGTGATCCCTCAATATTCAGTCAGGGTGCACCTGCTCCAAAAAGCCTTTGATGACCGTGTTGGAAAGGCTAAGACACTCTGCTCCCTTAGTAATCAGCATGTACTTTTATCATAGTACTTAGTTATAATATTGTGAAAATATTCATGTGTGTGCCTGGCTCTCCTAAACGACTGTACATTTTAGGGGACAGCTCTCATGCTGGATTCATCTGTCTCCAGCCTTTAGCATTCAGCACCCATGTTTAATAAAGCACGAGGAGATGGGGTCAGCACTGTGAATTTAGTGGGTTAAGCCACCTCCTGCAATGGCCCACATATGGGTGCCGGTTCAAACCCTGGCTGCTCTATTTCCAATCCAGCTCTCTGCTAATGTGCCTGGGAAAGCAGCAGAGGATGGCACAAGATCTTAGGGCTCTATATTCATGTGGGATACCTGGATGAAGCTCCTGGCTCTGGTCTGGCCCATCCCTGGCTATTGTGGCCATTTAGTGAGTGAACCAGTGGTTGGAAGACCCCTCTCTCTGTAACTCTTTCAAATAAATTTTTAAAAATCTTAAGAAGAGAGAAAGCCAGGGAGAATTCAAATCAATGTATAGCAAGTTAAGTCTCCATGTGAGCTTCACTACACTTAAGAGCACTGTGGTTGAGCTCACAGCTTATAGAGTAGCAACTTTTTTTAAAAAAAGATATACTTTTATTTATTTGCAAGGCATAGTCACAGAGAGAGGGAGAGATAGAGACCTTCCATCTACTGATTCACTCCCCAAATGGCTACAACAGCAGGGGTGGGACCAGGATGAACCCAAGGGCCTGGAACTCCATCTGGGACTCCCACATGAATAGCAGGGGTCCAAGCATTTCAGTTGTCTTCCACTGCATCCCCAGGTGTAATAGCTTGGAGGGAGCATCTAGAACTCAAACCAGCACTTATGTGGGATTGCCAGTATTAGTGGCTTAACCCTCTGTGCCACAATGCCAACTCCCTGGCTATTAGGCTTGAAGGCCCTTTCTGTCATATTCTAGCTGTGTGATTTTGGGTAAGTTATTTAACTCCTCTGTGTTCGCTTTTCACATTAGCAAAGTAGGGACATTTAAAACTATTTCATGAGTTGATGTGGGAATTATATGAACTGTTGGTCAGGGAGAATGAGGGACCAACTCATGTGGGACATTGCCAGTCATCATGAGAGTGAGGTGGGAAGCCACTAGAGGATTTTGAGCAAGAGTGACATGATCTGACTGAACCTTCAAAACGATCACTCCAACTGCCTGATTCAGACAATAGTAGAGGAAGACATGTGGAACCTAAGGCAGTTTTAAGAATCCAGCTGATTATTTATGGATTTATGAACCAAGGTGGAAGTAATAGAGGAGGTGAGAAATGATTGAATTTTGGGTGTTTTAAAGGCAGAACTAGTAGGATTTGCTGATCAATCCAATATAGCGATTAACAGAGACGAATATCCAGGATGACTGCAGAGCAGCTGAAGAGTAGATCTACCATTTACTGAGAGGAGACTGCAAGAGCAGTGAGTTAGTCCATTTTGTGCTGCTGTAGCAGAATACTTGAGACCTGGTACTTGATAAAGAAGGATGTGTATTTCTTACTGTTTTCAAAGTTCAAGGTTGAGGGGGCAACTTCTGGCCAGGGCCTTCTTGCTATTATCCCATGGCAAAAGGCAGAGAGGCAAGAGAGCACATGCAAGAGAGGGCTACATTTGCTTTTATAACAAACCCATTGTCACGAAAACTGACCCAGTTCCACAATACTGCCATTAATCTAATCATTTCTTATTAGGCCCCCACCTCCCAACACTGTTGCATTGAGGATTAAGTTTCCAACACATGAATTTTGGGGCACACATTCAACCCATAGCAGGGAGCAAGTTTTAAAACAGAAAATTAAGAGCTCAGTTTTGAATGTGTTCAATTTGGCAATGCCTTGTAGACAACCATGTAGAGATTTGAGTGAGGAATTGCATAAAAAAGCAGGATTTCAGGGGGAAAGTCTAGGCTGGAGATAACAATGTGCCAGTCCCCAGCATAAAGATGGGATTTAAAGCTATGAAACGAGATCAGATCCCCAACACAGAGAAAACCCTGAACTCATTTGTTTAGAGTGGAGGCCCAACCAGCAAAGGAGATCGAGACGGAGCAGCCAGAGTAGTAGGGAGAAACCAGGATTACGGGGAGTCCTAGAAGACAAAAGTGCTGCTCACAGGTCAGGAAGTGAGTGCCTCCTTCTGCTGATGTCCAAAGCAATTATTTGCTGCACAGCTAATTAGCATACTAATCATGAACTGCCTTATGTCATAATCACGTCTAGCTTCGCCTGTGGTTATTTCTATTTTTGTCTGTTTATGAGTCATTTTCATGACCATATTACGAACTCTTCTGGGACAAGACTATGACATATTTCCTTGGTTCCCCCCTGCCCCAAGAACTCAGCAGCAGGCATTGCATACAATCAGCACACGACAGACGTTTAATCTTGCCATTTGCATGTTCAATTAAAATATCACATTCTCTATGAAATATTGCCCAGTGAATCTGTCTGGAAATGACCTGCCCCTCCTTTGAACTCTCACTGCATGTAGTATCTGCACTTACCAATATTGCTTTGCATTACAAGTTACCTTTCTGTCGCTTATTATGAGAAATGTAGCACCTCTAGCTAGGGGTTCTTAGTCTTGTGATGACAAGGAATAGATTCCATGTCTCCACATACTCCAAATAACCTAAAATTAATTAATTAATTAACTTGTGTGATCACTGACCCTGTGTCTAAAGTGCCTTTAGTAAGAGCTTGTTAGTAAAATATTAGTTTATCCACTACGTGTTTTTCTTCTGGCCCAGTGTTCTTCTTTGGAATCTGGGATTTATGGCCCTGAACTGATACGCTGAGTAAAACTGCTCCAATATAACTGATATTTCACTAGAGAGGTTTATAACATCTCTGTAATAATCAGTCGCTTAAAGCTTGTCATGGAGCTGGCGCTGTGGCATAGCAGATAAAGCCTCTGCCTGCAGTGCCCGCATCCCGTATGGGCACTGATTTGAGTCCCAGCTGCTCCACTTCTGATCCAACTCTGCTATGGCCTGGGAAAGCAGTGGAAGATGGCCCAAGTCCTTGGGCCCCTGCACGTGGGAGACCCAGAGGAAGCTGCTGGCTCCTGGCTTCGGATTAGCACTGCTCTGGCCGTTGTGGAGTGAGCCAGCAGATGGAAGATATCTCTCTCTCTCTCTCTCTCTCTCTGCCCCTGCCCTGCCTCTACCTCTACCTCTGCCTCTCTGTAACTCTGCCTTTCAAATAGATAAATAAATGTTAAAAAAAAAAAAAAAGCTTGTTGCTTCGTCTTCACAAATAAAAGTAAGTTAAAATAATGTATTATGCATCTTGGTTCTGGCAAGTGAGGGGATGAATGTAAATAAGATCATCTTATCCAAGCTGAAAAATAACTTTCCTGGATATTAAAACAGATCTGCATATCATATCGCTTTTTCAATTCTAGGCCTTCCAACCTCTGCCCTGAACTGGGAAATACATTCATGAACCTTCTCACTTGGCCCAGCAGGTTCTGATCTGGACTATGGAGTATAAAATCAGAAAAAACTGAAGCTGCCCTAAAATGGAGCTTAGGGGGTGATTATACATATAACAACAAGGAGATGAGTTTCCATCAGAAAACTAAAATACAAGGATTAACAAAAAGAACCTCATTTTTGTTATTTGAGCTGAGGCTTTCTGAACAAGGAAAAAAAAGTTTGTTCCCATAAAACCAAAGTTTCAACTACTAGAATATTGATGTATCAGTTTCATACCCAACTAAATCTGAATCCAATCTGACAACAAACCATGTGTCTTCCTGGATGACAAAACAGAAATGTCCCTCCTGGGAGAAATGGCCAAGTAGGTGAAGCATAATGATTCAGTCTTAGTACTTGAGAAAGAGGCAGTTAAATATTATATATTCACACAATTTATGGTCGGCTGCAGCATTTGCTCATGTGACTTTTATTTTTAAATTGATTCCAAAACTATATATAGTTTTAATATTTGTATTTAAATTTATTTCAAAACTATGAAATTTCCTGACCTAGGAACATGTCATATTAAGACATATTTTGAGGCCGACGCCATGGCTCACTAGGCTAATCCTCCGCCTGGCGGCGCTGGCACACCGGGTTCTAGTCCCGGTCGGGGTGCCGGATTCTGTCCTGTCCCGTTGCCCCTCTTCCAGGCCAGCTCTCTGCTGTGGCCAGGGAGTGCAGTGGAGGATGGCCCAAGTCTTTGGGCCCTGCACCCGAAGGGAGACCAGGAGAAGCACCTGGCTCCTGCCATCGGATCAGCGCGGTACGCTGGCCACAGCATGCCGGCCGTGGCGGCCATTGGAGGGTGAACCAATGGCAAAAAGGAAGACCTTTCTCTCTGTCTCTCTCTCACTGTCCACTCTGCCTGTCAAAAAAAAAAAAAAAAAAAAAAAAAAAAAAAAAGACATATTTTGAAAAGGAAATTTCAGCTGGCACCGCAGCTCAATAGGCTAATCCTCTGCCTGCGGCGCCAGCACCCAGGGTTCTAGTCCCGGTCCGGGTGCTGGATTCTGTCCTGGTTGCCCTTCTTCCAGTCCAGCTCTCTGCTGTGGCCTGGGAGGGCAGTAGAGGATGGCCCAGGTCCTTGGGCCCTGCACCCCATGGGAGACCAGGAGAAGCACCTGGCTCCTGGTGGATCAGCACGGTGTGCGGGCCGCGGCATGCTGGCCACAGCAGCCATTGGAGGGTGAACCAACGGCAAAAGGAAGACCTTTCTCTCTCTCTCTCTCTCTCTCTCATTGTCCACTCTGCCTGTCAAAAAAAAAAAAAGAAAGAAAAGGAAATTTCATTGTTTTGTTTTTTAACTTTTCCAATTTGACTTCAAGTATCTGACCTTATTTTAGAGAAACAATGGTCCAGATTATATTATAAAAGCTGGCATTCCACACATAGGGTAAAAACTAAGCCTTTGGATAGAAAAAGAAAAAGAAAAAGAAAAAGAAAAAGAAAAAGAAAAAGAAAAAGAAAAAGAAAAAGAAAAAGAAAAAGAAAAAGAAAAAGAAAAAGAAAAAGGTGGGCTCTAACCTGGCCATAAAGATCATAGGATTCTTTATTGTAATGTGATCTTACCCACCTTGAAAATTAGTATTTCTGAAAGGTTGAAGAGCATCTGTAATGATATTTAAAGCAGACTTCCAACAAGAGTAAAATATTTTGAAGCCAGCAAATTAGCTCCAAAAAAGCCACTACAAAGCAGAACCCGAAACTGAAGTATATTGCACTTGAGTAATTGCTCAATTATGGTTAGCAGGGATTGCTTTGACTTTCTCAGATTTTAATTTCATGTGGTAACCAAAATTCCTGTTTGAGCTCTGCTTTCTGGCCACCTTGTATTTTCATATCAGCAGCCTCACTTGGATTTCTGCACTCACTAAAGTCAGAGAGGTGTTGGGGGTGTGGAAGTGAAGAGAGGGATTTCATGGGCTTGGCCTTCAGTTTGTCTTAGAGTCTAGAAGGATGTCTAATATTCTAATAGCATGAGAAAGAGCTGAGATACACAGGAGATGGTTATACAGTTTACACATTACAAAATTTCTTATAAAAGGCTAATGTGTACCTCCATACTTAACAGTAGTCTCTACCTCTCTAAAATTATGATGAAAAGAGAATTAGAAACTTTGTGAGAGTAAACAAAGTTAAGGGTCAGAGGAAATGTTTTCATCCTTACATACAAAATTTTAATTGTCTTTTTTTAATTAAAAAATCTTAATTTGAGAGTCAGAGAGAGATTGACAGAGGAGTTACCATCTGATGGTTCACTCCCCAAATGCCCACAATAGCAAGGAAATTTATCCAGTAGTTGGTAGAAACCCAACTACTGGAGCCATCACCTGAAGTCTCCCAGGGTATGGATTAGCAAGAAGCTAGAATTGGAAGTGCAGTCCACTGGCTCCACTCCCAATATGGGATATGGAATCCCACACAGCCTCTTAACTACTGTACCAAATGAACTTATGGGAGCCGGTGCTGTGGTGTAGCAGGTAAAGTCGCCTTCTGATCCAACTCTCTGCTATGGCCTAGGAAAGCAGTGGAAGATGGCCTGGGTCCTTGGGCCCCTACACCCTTGTGGGAGACCCGGAGGAAGCTCCTGGGTTCAGATCTGCATAGCTCCGGCCATTGTGGCCAATTGAGGAGTGAACCAGTGGATGGAAGACCTCTTTCTCTCAGCCTCTCCTCTTTCTGTGTAACTCTGACTTTCAAATAAATAAATCTTAAAAAAATTAAAAAGAAGTTAAAGAGAATAAAAGAGGAGGATAAATAACATAAGGGCATATTTTTAATTAAGCTTTTTATCTTAAAAAATTATAGACTCACATGCAATTGTAAAAAAAAAAAAAAAACACACACACACAGAAGAATATTGTGTATTCTTTACCCAGTCTCCCCTAAGGGTAACATCTTACAATATTGGAGTACATGCGCATTTTTTTTGATAAGGTGAGGTAGGGTATGTTATAAATAGAGTATAGCAATTTATTTCCATAAATAAGACATGTCTATGAGAAATCAATACCAGAATTCCAGTTAGTTCAGAAGAATTTCATGGAAAAGATGGGATTTTGGAAAGTAATTTACTTTCTATAGTTGGTTATAAAGGAGAAATGACTAACAATTATTTCTGGAAACAGTAAAGGTCTCTTGGTGAAGGTGACAGCAGACAGGACAATTTTGACGAGAGTCCTCCCATTACATTAAAAATTCATGACCAGAGATATTTGTTACATACAGTTTCCTCTATTTGTTATGCAGGCAAAATTTTACCAATAGCTTTGAGAAGCCTAATTCATTCTCCCTCTCCCTCCCTCCCTCCCCCCCCCCCACATTGCCCTCTCTTTCTCTCTCTTCTGATCTGAAAGCTGCACATATGTTGATAATTACTAGATAAAATATTCCTGTCTGGGTCCTTTAATCTTACATGTTAGTGAGTTATTGTAACTGTAATTCTGTCTTTGTTCCATAAAAGTAGCAAAATTTCATTGTCTGGATTTCCATTACGACCAAATGGGAGTCTGAGCAGCTGGGCTTGAGTAGGAGAGTGGTGCGGGATGCAGACAGAGCTGAGGGTGATCTTAGAGTCCATCCAAGCAGCAACACTGAAATTGTAAGCCAAACAGGCAGTCTCCCAGGGCAGCTGCAGATCCCTCAAGCACTGTCCAACTTTCGGAAGTGCCACTCGCATAACAAGGCAGCCAGGGGCTGCACACAGAGGCACAGCCTACGTGGAGGTATCCTGACAGACAGCAGGGATGCCCATCCACCTGGAGAAGGCTTGGAAGGGGGCAGGAAATGCAACTCTGGAAGATCCCCAGAGCGTGTGCTGAAACTGTGGTCCCTTTAAATAAAACAAATAGGCTTGCTCTGGTGAAGAGGGAGCCACTAAGAACAGCAGACTCCAATGGGATGTAGAAGTCACTCACTGAACTCAAGTGTAGCAAATACAGCTTAACATTCCTATGCCATCAACTGGACTGTGGCCATCTTTTTGTTGTAAACAAATTTTCCTTGTAGTATATTATTTGAGCAGTTTTTTTGTTCTCACAGTGCGCTTATACCCTCTCCTGTCTCCTCTCAAGGGTTCTCTGACCTACACTGCACTCACTCTCAAGAAGTCTGCAAGTCCTCACATGTGACCTTTTCTGTTGTTGGGGGGGCAGAAGCAGGAAGCTGAATGCCCTGCACCAGCCCCCGCCCCCGCCGTCCCTCCTCTGCCCTCCCTAACTCCCCCTCACTCGTGTTTCCTTTTCCCAGGATTTGCCTTACCCACTTTGGATCCTGAGGGAGAAGCTTGCCAGATGTCAACCCAGTGAGCTATGTCACTCAAGTCACCTGCTCTACCTGGCCTTATGGTGTAGCACTAACACGGCCAATGTTAACCCAGCCACGTGTGACAACACCAATGGGTATCATTTGAAATTTAGGGATTTTGAATCTAGAGAGAGCACTAATATTATTCTCCTCAAATTTATGGTCCCTTAATAACTGAAACCTTTCTTCATTCAAATTAATATTTGATATTTATGGTTGCAGATAAAACATGTAAATAAATTTGTTGTGGGAGAAAGAGTCCACAATGGTATATTTAGTGTGATTCCAATTTCAGAAAATGAGAATAACTATATATGCCTAGACAGTAACCCAACATACTTACAGTGCTTGCTTCTAAGTGATAGGATAACAGGCGATTATTTATTTATATATATTTTCTAATGAAAATTCTTTATAAAATTATTGCCATATAGTGTATGTAGGTTTTAACAAAAATGCCAAACTCTTACCATTACAAAATTTCAGGTTTTTTTTAATCACCTTCCAGAAAAATGTAAATGATTTCAAGCATAATGCACACAATTAAACCAAGTATGAGCAAATTCAAAATAAAATACATACACCTTTGCTGTTAATTAAGTAAAAATCTACCAAGTGCGTATTCACACACACATACTTCTAAACAGATTGTCCTTGGGAAGGTAAAGGGAGACGTGTACTGAGGATTGCCTTTAAGGAAAGAATCCAAGTAGCTGAAATTCAAATAACCAAAAACTAGGAGACATAAAAACACATACTTAAATCCTTCTACTCTTTCAATCACTTTTTAATCCTTTCCTTACACATATAACCCTTTTCCATTGTTAAGACTAGTTTGCTCTGGTTTGATTTATTTTGACGTACTGCCAAAAACGGAGTGTCCCATCACCCTGTTTGTATAATAAATATGTGGAACCTGTCTTCCCACTAAATGTTTCAACACTGAATGTTGTGGATAACTTGCACCTTCTTTGCAAAACTTGTGAGCAATGGGGCTGCTAAAGAAGTAGCTGCTGAGTTTGACCCAGCTTTCAGTTAGTGAATGGCTGTTTTGAGAGAAAGCTTCTTTGAAATGAAGATTAAGATTTATAACCACTAGCATCACAAAGAATTGATCACTCAAGGGCTGGGGCTGGTCATTCATTTGTATGCTGATTAATTTATACAATTTAGATAGGTTAGAGAAGTCTAGTACTTTCCTCAGCTTTCAACTTCCTTTTTCCTATTTTCAAGTAACATAAAATGGAGTTCAATTTTGCATAGAGAAAAAGATGGATCAGATGATTTCCCAACGTTTTTTCCAGTCTAAACTGTACCTGGAAAATAGTTACTTACGTTTGCTCAGGTTAGGCCTAGCATGATTTGTCGTTCCCATGATTACTTGCAACTGTTTTAATTTACACATCTTTTGACACTAACTGATGACAGGTGGGTTGTGTGCAGAGCTTGAGGTATTTAAGTGGTTAGGAGGGAGGTGAGGACATGAAGGAGCTAATGAACATTGAAAAGGTGGTGAAGTTAATGAACTGGGGGATCAATTAACTACCGCAGCACTCATATAAATATTTATAAAAGTCATAAAGTTCTTGAGCCTTTTGGTTACTCAAAGGTTAAAAGCCTTTAGCAGTGGGAACAAGGAAGATTTGTCATGAAAATTCTGAAAGTCCTTTAAGGAGTCGCTATTACAACATCAGTGGGTAGGACCAGAAGGTAGCTAAAATGAAACTATTCCACAATGAGAAAGAACTCTGGAAGATACCTAAATCAAGAGAAATAAATAGCACATGTGAAAAATCAACAAGCTATGAGTGACCTGAATAGAATAGCATAGGAAATGTGAACTCGAATTGTGAGAACTGTAACTCAAAACACTGAAGAGCAAAGTTAAGCATGCCAAATAAACTGCTGTAAACATTACCATATTAGAAACCTTTCATTTGTTAGGGTCTGAGACTCCAGTTCTGGCAACTGCTTATGAGTTAGGAGCAGGAAGCAGAAAACAGGAAAAGCATAACAATAAAAACATAAGCAAAAATTAGAGGAGACATACAAGAGTACAACTCAGAATGGCATTCATGTTAGCGCAACAGTTAGGCTGCTGCTTGTGATGCCTGCATCACATATCAGAGAGCCTGAATTCAAGTCCCAGCGGCGCTCTGCATACCCTGGGAGGAGCAGGCAGTGGCTCAAATACTTAGGTTCCTCCCACCCATATGGGAGACCCAGATTGAGTTCTTAGCTACTGGTTTTAGCTTGGTTCAACTCTGGTTGATACAGGTATTTGGGGAGTGAATCGGCAGATGGGAGATCTCTCTTTCTCTCTCTTCCTTTCAATATAAATAAACTAATGATTTAATGACTGGCTACATTTTCATACAGAATATATGTCTTCTTCCACTTGATAAGGACTATGGCTTCAAAGAGGTAATTTTCTTTTTTATTTAGTCAATTTTATAAGAAGGCTAATGTGATTATTAGTTCATCACTGGAACAGATTTGGTAAATTATGTTTATTTTGAAATAGATTTTAGTCACAAATATGTTTAGGCATATTAAATAACATATTTAATTTTAAAAGATAAAGAGAAGTCCTTTAGGATCAAGAAAGGGTTTTCCTGCTTGTTTTAAGATAGCAGGTGAGGGGCCGGCGCCATGGTGCAGTGGGTTAATCCTCCGCTTGTGGCGCCAGAATCCCATGGGGGTGCTGGTTCTAATCCTGGTTGCCCTACTTCTGATCCAGCTCTCTACTGTGGTCTGGGAGAGCAGTAGAGGATTGAGCCCCCGCACCCGCGTGGGAGACCAGGAAGAAGCACCTGTTGTGGGAGACCAGGAAGAAGCACCTGTTGTGGGAGACCAGGAAGAAGCACCTGGCTCCTGGCTTCAGATGGGTGCAGTTGAGGCCATTTGGAGAGTGAACCAACGGAAGGAAGACCTTTCTCTCTGTCTTTCCCTCTTACTGTCTGTAACTCTACCTGTCAAATAAAATAAAATCTTTAAAAAAAAAAAAAAGATAGCAGGTGATGGTGACAAGAAGGATCCATGCCAAAGGGTAATGTTAATTATGTAGGAGAGAGAAAAGATACAAGTAGGAGTGAAAACCCTGAGTAAGCTAGAGGAGCCGAAGACACTGCATTTGTGGAGATACTATGTTTCAGTAGAATCAGAACTTTTGATTCTCGTAATAAACAGAAGCTGGGTTATATGAGCAGAGATGGAAGCAGGTTGGTAGATGTCGCATTGGGAGTATGTACATCTCTGCTATGTTGGAATTATTTTTTTAAAAGGACATTAATCAAGAGTTAGGAGAGAAGAGGCAGTGTTTGAGGTAAAAGGAAAAAGAAAGGGTGAAAGAAACTCAGAGACATTACTGGGGACCTCATAAAAAGAAAATGATCAGGAATTTCAGAAGAGGATGGGTTTTTGCTTCTTAGGGTAGTAAATGGAAAGAAAAAGAGACTTCAGTTCATATGCAAAGAGAGATTATAACAAAAGACACATGAAACTGAGCCAGGTATGGCCCTGATAAATGCTAACAGGATGGTAAGGTCTATAGCTTGACCGTCCAGGTGCTATCAAAGCGTTGTCAGGGACAGAGTACGAGTGAAGTGTGGTGAAAGAGTGCATCAGGCGCCGTGGCTCACTAGGTTAATCCTCTGCCTTGCAGCGCCGGCACACCAGGTTCTTGTCCCGGTTGCCCCTCTTCCAGGCCAGCTCTCTGCTGTGGCCAGGGAAGGCAGTGGAGGATGGCCCAAGTACTTGGGCCCTGCACCCCATGGGAGACCAGGAGAAGTACCTGGCTCCTGCCATCGGATCAGCGCGGTGCACCGGCCGCAGCGGCCATTGGAGGGTGAACCAATGGCAAGGGAAGACCTTTCTGTCTGTCTGTCTCTCTCACTGTCCACTCTGCCTGTCAAAAAAAAAAAAAAAAAAAAGTGCATCAGGGCCATCAAGCAGAAGGCTGGAAATTATGATTTTGTGAGGGTGAAATTACTGGTGCTGACAAGTTCCAGGTATGACACAGGGTAAGTGGCAAAGACAGGGGTGAGGAAATGCAACTGCAACTGCATATGAGCAAGTCAATGAACTTGTATGGGTTATTTGTGTGATTATTGAAAGCCCTGAAAAATATTGAAGTTGGGAGGTTGTGGGGGGAGAGAAAACCTCAAAACTTTACCCTGGTTGGCCTTAGCTGGTGTTCTGATGACTGGCTACCAATATTTTTATAATTGTGAGCCATATGTTAAGATACTAAACCCAGAATCAAAGTTGGATGTATTTGACTACTTAAAAATAGCAAAAACAAAATAAACACACATCTCAAACAAGGCTAGAAGGCCAAAGACAAGTTGGGAAAGTCATTGGCAACATGTTGGTTTGGAAAAAAAAATCCCTGATGTAAAAAAGTTCTTATAACAACAGATAAACAAGCATTTTTTAAAGGACAAAAGACACAGACATGAATAGGAATTGGAAAGAACAGAAAAGGCTAATGAATATTTGAGAGAATATTTGTCAGAGGGAATCAAAGGAACTTTTTAAAATCAACAATCTTTACCATTAAAGAGGATACACAGAAAAATGCCCTCTCATTCTTAATGGAAATCATTCTTAATGGAAATGAAAACTAGAACAGTATCAACTTTGTTTGGCTGTTGGAAATTTTTATCAAAATTTTAAATATGCATACCCTTTGATCTAACAATTCCACTTCTAGGGATTATTCAAAGGAGATAAGAGGACAAACACCCAAAAGATTAGTACATCTCAGCATCAGTAACAGTGGAAAAACATTTTAAAGTATTAGAAATCATGATCATATTTATGTAAAAAAATGTGTTTTGGGGGTGGGCATTTAGAATAGCAGTTAAGATACTGCTTGGAACCCCTGAATCCCAATGGAAGTGCCTGAGTTAGAGTCTTGGCTCACTCCCCACTCCAGTTTTCCCTGTTAATATGCACCCTGCAGGCAGCAGCCAATGGCTCAAGCACGTGGAGACCTGGGTGAGGTTCCAGGCTCCTGTCTTTGGCCTTGCCCTCCTGTTGTGGGCTTTGGGTGGTGAACCAGGGCGTAAGATGCTCTCTGTCTCTGTTGTGCGTGTGGGTGCATTCTCTCTCTCTGCCCCCTGCCCCTCCAATCTGTGCCTTTCAAACAAATGAAAATTTTTAAATATGTGTTTTTATGTGTGTAGATACGTTAATGTCCAAGTCGATGTCTGAGGGGATATTCCTAATCATGTTGGTGATTTTCTTTGAGTAGTGGAATTTCTGATCATTTTTACCTTCTAGTTTGTGTGTCTCTATATTACAACCTTGGACTAGATTCTCACTCCTTGGAGTCTATACTCTTGCTCTCTGCTCTGCCCACAACAGTTCATATCTCTTTCAGTTCTCTGCTCCCCCACAAGAAAAGTCTTCAGTTTCCAATCTAACAGTCCTCTGCACCATCCTTCTCTTTTCCCTGCTTTATCCCCCTCAGCTGTACTTAATGCCACCTAATGTATTCACATTTATTTATCCTTTGACTCCTCCCATTCTGCCCTAGGAAGCGAACCCCGCAAGGGTAGGACTTTGTTTTGTACTAAACTGTAACCCCAGTGCTGCAAACATCAGGTATCAGGAATGTATGCCAAATGAATGAAATAACCTAGGACATGTGTGTGTACCCAGCGAACCTCCTTGAACCTTTATTCTCATTCCCTACAACAAATTCTCTGAAAAGGCCTCCATGACAACGGTTAATTACAAACACTTCAAGTGTTGACTCAGGCCCACCTACTACTTTTTTACTTACTTTCAACTTAATTTCGAGGTTGAACTTTACTTAGCTAAATAGTTTTGAGTTGAATTGTGCTCTCAAGGTAGGGGCCCATGGAGCCCACATGTCTTTCTCTTCTACATCCATAATCACCATCAAATTCAACTAAATACCTTGTTCCTGGCGTGAGGAAAGCCTGTTGCTTAAATTTTGTTATCAATTCCATGGGCGTCCAAGGAAGAATGCATGAGAAATTCCAAAGTAGCAGAAGCTCAGAGTTTCCTTTATCTCTTATTTTAGAACATAGTTCCCTTGTGCCTGCTGACACAGAAGTTTAAGGCTAATGACCCCTGTGTGAACGCAAGCCTGGAGACCCTGGAAGCAAGGCACATCGCTTCCCTGATACACTCGCTGCTTCAATTTCATCATGCTAGTGAGCTTTTTTTAGGATGTAGGAGAAAAACTTTGAAAAACTGAAAAGCTCCACTTGCATTTACCTGCTTATTTCTCAGGGGCTGCACCACCTCCCTAAGGCACAGCTCTAGGTCGTTGAGATAGTCCTTCTCCGTCTGGATCAGCTCCTTGATGATCTTCGCCCGCTTCGCCATCATCCTCCTCACCTGGTGCTCTTCCTCCGGCGAGGAGGGCTCAGCTGCAGGACCCTCGGCCTGTGGCGTCATCTTTTCTGTTAAATGAAAACACGGGCAGGTGAGAGCGTCTGCTGACGTTTCTTTCATTACGGACAAGGCCACCGTAGGATTATTGTTGGCAAGGGAAGAGGGTAAGGTCCCTTGGCGTGTTCTGTGTTAGCTCACCCTAAGATCAGAATGTGACAAAACTGAGCAAAAAGGAAAAGTGAGAATGAACTCTTTCCAACAAGTGGGTAAAAGGCTACTCAGCTACTACGGCTTCCTGAAACGCCATATCCCAAGGTTAATATTTTAGGCTATGAAGTTGGTCTTCAGCCTGGAGGTAGAATGCACAAAGGCACTTCAAGACACTCGCAGGAAAATTGAATTATGAGAAAAGTTTATTTTGGTGAGGGGGGAAAAATTTAAATCCATGCAGTTTTTTCATAATATGTGTTTTCCGTGAACTTGTTAAGACCTTTCATATGAAAACAGAGTTCAGAAGTTCTGGATATTTGCTTTTAAATATGGAAAGATTTTTTAAATAAGGAAAAAAGTTATTAAAAAGTTGCCCCTGAATCCCTATAGTTAATATCCAAACTTCCGTGAAATAGAAAACAATTGCACATGATTGGTTTTTTTTCTTTTTAATTCACAATGAGAACCCGTGAAGAGTGAAACAGTGGTAGATTAAATAAATTTTAACTGTTTCCATGGTTCATTTGCAATACTCTTAGTATCTTGTTATCTCAAAATTCTTGAACTGCCAATTGGAAAGTTTTAATTAAAAAAAATCACAGTACTGAGAAGAGCTGCAATAAGTGAGAAGCCTCACACATAATCCAAGGTTTTATATGAGGTATTAAGGTAAGAAAGATAAATATCTTCAAGGTCAAGCTTCTCCTGCAGTGTAAAAATTTGGAAGCCAAAATCAGACCACAGACCATGATAGACATCAGGGAAGTGTGTTCGTGTGTGTATGTGTGAGTGTGTGTATAAATGGATTCGCTTCAAGCTTAGAGCTTCATTTTCATTTTAACCTCTGCAGTTGCAGAAGTAATTTCATTTAATGTTAATATGATTCTAGTAATTGATGTGGGAGACATTTTTAGTGTTGACACCACTTCCTGAGGTTGTAGAACTTTACAAAAAAAATGCAAGTGCAAAGGAAGAAAGGTGTTTCATGGCTGACTCCGAAAACAAAGCTAAAACAACTGGAGAACTGTTCTAGTAGAGGAATTAATATTTCAATGTAAAGAGACTGCTCTAAGAATGTGAACAGGCACTTTAAAAAGTAAAGCACATTCCTCTCTCCCTGGCCCACTAACTTCAAGAGTTCAGGCAAAGGATCACTAATCAAATATTAGTGGAGAATACTGTGAAGGTAATTCCAGCATCCAGCTGTAGCAGATTGAGCTTTGAACAACCCAGACTTGCAGGTGAGTATGTTCTGGACTATTTGTCATCCTTTATTCGAAAAGAAGGTTGTCTCTGACAAACAACATCAAAAGGAATGGTTTTGCAAAGCTTGGGCCATTTGGTACCAAAAAATAATCCCATGAGCTATATAAGAAGACAGACTGTATACACAAAAAGAGAAAGAATGATTGAGGTGTTTTGTAGATATGAACTTGATTTTTTTTTCTGAAAATGTTGTTGTGCTTGCTTATTTGTAACATTTTTATTTGAGAGTAGAAGGAACCCATCTCTCAGTGCCTTAAATCTGATTATTTTTATTCTAATTACAATCAGGTATCTTTATAAATTATTTTGGATATGAAAGAGGGAAGCAGGTCACTTCATGAGGAGAGATGCAGTGAGCAGACAGGATACACAACTGCTATGTTTTCTTAAAATCTTAAGAATTATGCCTAAGGTGTAAACGAAATTTTGATACATGCATATTTAGATTAATGATTGAGTGGGATTGGGAGGTTTAGGTCTACAGGTGTTTCTTTTTTCTTTTAAGCAGTTTTATAACTTTAATGAACAGTTAGTTCTCATGCACGTTGACTGTAGATTTTTGAAAGTGGTGACAGGTGCACAGGCAACCAAAGAATAGAGCTAGTTTGGTGACTCTTCGTCATCATTAAGCTTTCTGGACAATCTCTTGTGGATGTGGTAAGGCACGATCCTTATTCCTTTGGCCCAGGCAGCTTTGTTGAGCCTTGTATCAGTGTGCACACGTGGTGTCCCCATTTCCTTCATGGTAAACTTCCTGATCTCTTTGATTGCCCAGGGGACACACTTCCTGAAACCTACTCCACAAATGCGCTCGTGAATGTTAATGGTGTACTCTCTGGTCATCACTTTGATGGCAGAATAGCCCTTCTTGCCACCCTTCTGTGTGGGAGCTGTCCTTCAGGGCCCAGATCGAAAGGGAACTACAACAGTTCTTTATTCCTCTGAAACATGGATAGTGTACAGAAATATCGCTAGTAAAACACTGAAAAACCAAGAGATAGTGTCTAACTTTTACATAAAATTACCTTGACACTAAAGCAACTTGAAAAACTCTCTTTGATCAATGTTTGCTTTGCCAACTTCCAAACTTTTTAGTGCCTTATAAAAGGAATTTATCAATTGTTTGGGAGCCCAGCAAGGAAAGGGACTCTTTCCTGATCTTTGGCAAAGAATATCCTTAAAACACATTCTCAGATTTCTTTTAGTTCTAAATCCCAGGAATCAATTGCCATGTCAATTTAACTTACTTCACAGATGTTATAGTTGCTGTACTTTAAAATGTACCACATCAGATTTTGTCACAAACCTCTTAGATTTTCTAATACTGCTCAAAAACTTGTTCAGAACTAATCTGGAAAAACCAAGATGGTTGGAATAAAGTGTCAGTCAAGACATTCAATTGCAGAAACTTCTCCCTTCACACATAAAAGCCTTCTCCAGGAACATGGAGTTGAGTAACCTTGGGAGGTGTCTTTGTTTGCTCTTTTGACTCAAGTTTATTACAGGAACAAAGACTTGTCTTGCATCATTTTATGGTCAGGTCTGTAAACACTTTCCATGTTTACAGTTCTTAAACCAATAAGCTTTCCACTATGCATTGTGGACAGTTTTGTTTTTATAAGACCTTTCTCTGCTTTAAGAATTTTTTTCTTACTTATACTAAGCTTTTACATATCAAAATATTTGTTACACAACAATATAACCAATACGTATCACTTAAACCAGTAGTGAGGAATAACAATCTTCTATTTCCGGATAGAGCAACAGAAAAGCTAAATATTCCATGAAAAAAGAGAAATGGAGCTTTAGGAATGAATATTTCCCACTAGTTGGCATAAACTAAAAGATTCCATCAAAACCAAAATGAAACTGAAGTTAGAAAAAAATTTAGATTTTTGTATCCAAATACGCCACTGAGTCTGAAACAGTACCGTGTGTCTGACTCCCATCTATCCAGCCTCTATTTCTTTCATCCTCAACCTTTATTTTTCCAGCAGTGACGATGAATTTCTCACCCAGCTAGCCACAGATTTCTTTAATAATGTATGAGGAGATTCCTGGCCAAGGAATTGAATATAAAAGGAGGTTTCCATGATTCGAGGAATGGTTAATATGACTTAAGATCAGCTCCTCTGCCACCCTCAGCAGTGAGAACGTGGTGGACAAATTAGTTTTCCCTAGGTAATCATAGTTTTCCTCATCCATAAACCATGAATAACACCATCACAGGGCTATAATGGAAGTTGGATTAAATGATCAGCAAGATGTGGAAATTCCTTGTGATGAGCAAAATGATACTATCGCTCCCCTTCTTCGTGGAGGAACGACACTAAACCCTGCCTAGGCTTCATATCCGAGTCACGGCACCATTATGTCGCTCCCCCTCTTCGTGGAGGAGTGACACTGAGCCCTGCGTTGTTCTTTCGTCTGCTCGGCCCTTCCCGGGTTTGCTGCTGGTTCTTCCCGGGTTGGCTACCGACCCTTCCACCTCCATGGAAGGGCGGTTCCCCCTGCCACATTCCCCACTTCCGCGGGGGAGCGGCACACCGCCGGCCGGCTCTCTCGGGGGCTGCACAGGTGTTCCTTCAGATAGATGTTTCTCTTAGATGTTCCTGGTGCATGTTGTCTCTCTCCTCCTTTATAGTCCTCTTCCACCAATCCCAACTCTGCTACCCACAACGCCGAGTACGCTGCTCTCCTCCAATCAGGAGCAGGTCCTGCTGCTTATTGGTTGAACTGGAGGCAGCTGTGTAGAAGCTGTTTCCTCCTCTCCCAGCGCCATATTGTGGGAGAGCAGATGCATAGAATAAGTCTTAATTCCAGTAACTTAGTCTAGTCCGAGTTGCTCCCAGTTGCTCCCCACAGATACAAATGTTAAATATTTTTATAGGTATCTGAATGGCAGAATTCCTTTTTTTTTTTTTTTAAGATTTATTTATTTACTTTAAAGTCACAGTTACACAGATAGAGAAGAAGAGGCAGAGAGAGAGAGAGAGGTCTTCCATCCCCTTCCACTGGGGTTCACTCCCCAGTTGGCAACAATGGCCAGAGCTGCACTGATCTGGAGCCAGGAGTTTCTTCTGGGTCTTCCACGTGGGTGCAGGGGCCCAAGAACTTGGGCCATCTTTTACTGCTTTCCCAGGCCATAGCAGAGAGCTGGATCAGAAGTGGAGCAGCTGGGACTTGAAGCAGAGTCCACAATGGGATGATGGCACTGCAGGCGGTGGCTTTATCCACTACGCCACAGCGCTGACTTCAGAATTCCTTTCTATAACTGCATAATGTAACTGAAGTTCAATTGTTCAGTTGACAGTTTTTTAACTTTACGATGGTGTAAAAGTGTACCCCTATAACCGTTTTGGTTTCACTTTCAGAACAGTATTCAAAAAAGTTACATGAGATACTACTTTATTATAAAATAAGCTTCATGTTGGATGATTTTTCCTAACTGTAGACTAATGTAAAAAATCTGAGTTCTTTGAAGTTAGGCCAAGCTAATCTATAATGTTCAGTGGGTTGTGTATATTAATTGCATTTTCCATTTACCACATTTTCAAAATATGATGGATTTATTGGGACATCTATTCTCTCAAACTATAAAAGGCAAACAATTATCCCACTATTTTATAGTTACTAACTTGTCAAGAAAAAGATGAGACTCTAAAGTGTGTAGGCAGGTACATGCAGGTGGGAGAAGAAGAGGGGGATAAATGGAGGACACTGCATGGAGCCTGAGTTTGGAAGGCCGAGCAGCTTGGCAGTGTTGGGTGTATGCATGAGGACAACTTTGGTCGTTTAGGGAGATGAAAAACTGCTCAGAAGTAAAAGGATGACGGGCCAAAACTAAAGACAGTCCTCATTGGCAGCCAGGTTTTGCTTAGAATTACTTGTATCCTCTTTTTGTTTGGTTGTGGCTGCTGTTGTGGCTACTGCCATTTTGTGGTAGATTTAAGGAAAGGTGATTGCTTTATTTTTATAAGTATTTATAACAATATTATATATATATATGTATATCATGGGAGTTAAGGGCAGAGCATGTGAGTTCAAACTCCAACTCTGTCATTTATTAGATATGCTTCCCTAGGTAAGTTTAACTTTTCATGTGTCAGTTTCCTGATTTTAAATAACAGTAATGTTAGTAAAACCTGATAAAGGGGGTTTGAAGATTGAACAAGTTAATGTTTATTAAATACTTGCGACACTGTTAGCATTATAGTAGATACCATTTCAATGTTTGCCATTATTACTAGATCAATCCCTATTTATGTTTTAAGGTGATTCTCACTGTATATATTAGTTGTGTCCTAGTTTAGAATAAAACCTTCCCAACATATTTCAGCGACATAGCCAGCACACATAACTATAGCAGTTGTTTTGTTTGTTTGCTTTTAACAAAAAAGGGACTCACACAGGTATTCTGTATTCTTTTGCAACTTGCCTTTTCAACTTTAGCAGCACACTGTGGGGGTCTTTTTGTGTAAATATATACACATATAATATTCTTTGTCTTGTGGTATAATTATGTCAGACACTGCTATTGCCTGCCCCATATCTAGTCTGTCACTTGTTTTTCATGACCCAAACCTGGATAGATAAAAATACTTCTTGGAGTCTTCTAATCAAGAGCAGGTAAAGGGAGCCCACTCAAGAAAGGGATCAGGACAGGAAGTATACCAGGTAAAAATAATGCTCCAAAGGAAGAGACAGCAATAAAAATGATCTGTCTCAGCCTTGGCTCTGGGTGGTGCTAGAAAACAGCATGCCCTAATAATTCAGGAACACTGATGGGCTCTCACGTGGGATTGGGGTCTGAATTCATTGAATGTTTAACAGATAATTGTTACGGGTTTACTATGAGCCCAAAACCATTTTAGAAGCTGGAAACAAGCAATTTTTAGGACATCCAAATATAAATCTCTTTCCTTGTGGAGATTAATTTCTCAGGAAGGAAGAACATCAATAATGTGAGTGAGTTATTTAGTATACTGAAAGAAGCTAAGTGTCATGGAGAAAAATAAAGCAATGAGGGCTATTAGAAAGCAATGAAAAGATACGCAGTTGTGAGTAAGATGGCAGGGAGGGTCTGAAATTGAGCAAAGATTTGCAAGGTAAGGGAGCAAGTCATTCAGACATCTGGAATGATTTAGTCTTCAGCAGAACTAGCCAGTGGAAAAGGCTTAAATCAAAAATGTCAATGGACAATTCAAGATTCAGAAGGAGGTCAGTATGGCCAAAGCAGAACAGCCAGGAGGAAGGTAGCAGGAGAGCAAAGAGAATTGGAGGAAAGGACAATTTGAAGAGACCATGAAGCTTTTAAGTATTTTAAGCATTTAATATCTTTGTATTGTTGCAGAAAGATAGAAGCATTCATGAACTTCAGTTCTCTAAGGAAGCATGTTACAATTTCAAGGCCAATCATTAAAATAATAGAAATACCATGTAAATTTTCAAAACAGTAGAGGCAAAATGGAATGGGGGGAAAAAAGGCAATTCAAAATAAGGAGAAAACAGAAAAGAGACAAATAAAAGGCAGTATGTCCAAATATATGAGTAATCATAATAAATCATATGAGTTGACCACCAATCTGGACTTAAAAATGTATTTAAATGCTGCTTATAATAGGGATCAAAAATACATAGAAAATTGAAGACAAAAAAGACAGTGTAGCTAATGTTATATCAGAAAAACTAAGTTTTAAGGCAAATTTCAGAGTAGACGTGATACAATGATCGTGTCCAATTCATTAGGAAGATATGAATTCCAATTCTGTGTGTACTCAATAACATGGTTTCAAAAACTTGAAGCAAGGGGCCAGCACTGTGGCATAGCAGGTCATTGCCTGCAACACTGGTGTCCTTTATTGTCACCAGGTTAGAGACCTGACTGCTCCACTTTCTATCCAGCTCCCTGATAATACACCTGGAAAAGCAGCAGTGGATGGCCCAGGTGCTTGGGCCCCTACACCCCTATGGGAGACTCAGAAGAGGCTCCTGACTTTGGCCTGGCCCAGCCAGCCCCGGCCATCTGGGTAGTGAACCAGCAGATGGAAGTCTCTCTCTCTCTCTCTCTCTCTCTCTCTATTTCTCTTTCTCTCCCTCCCCCTCCCTTCCTTTCTCTCTCCCTCCTTCCATCTCTTGCTTTCTCTGTGTAACTCTGCCTTTCAAATAAATAAACAAATCTTAAGAAAAAAACCTTGAAGCAAAAAGCGAGAGGAGTTGCAAATAGAATATGACAAATCACTCATAGTAGTAATATTATTAACATAATTCTCTCCATAACTGATAGATCAATTAGAATAGAAAAGATCTGCACTTGATAATTAGAGATTGCACATTCTGTTTAAGAACACATGTAATTTTTATGAAAATGTATCAAATTACAAGTCATAAAATTTCAAAAATTAGCAAATAAGAACCAAAGCTATGATGCATTGTAGAAATAAATAACAAAAACAAAACTTAATGGCTCATTTACTCTGTAATTAAAAGAAAAACTCCTAGATAACTAATGGATTATAGGAGAGAGATTACACACACAACACACACACATGCATACACACAGAGAGAGAGAATATTAATTATAAATAAAAATTTGTGGGTGTAGCTAAAACATTGCTTACAGAAAATTTATATTCTTAAATTCACACATAAGAAAAACCAGAATGAAAATTATTTGGGTCTAACTAAAGAGGGAAAAAAAGGAAAATAATAGGCCAAGAGAAATAGAAGAAAGGAAATTAAGAACAAACCTTAGTGACATTGAGCAGATCTTATAGACTTATTCAAAGATTTCCCATAAGTAGGGATATATCCTGCAGATAGGCATTTAAGCTATATGTATCATACCTAAACATAGCATTTTGTTAGCATGAGAATAAAAAAAAAGAAAGAAATCCTCAAATGCACAAGGAAATGTTAATCAGATACAGGAAAAAAATTTACAGTACAGGACCCGGTGCTGTGGCTACTGCCTCAGTACTCACATCCCATATGGGTGCCGGTTTGGGTCCCAGCTGCTCTCCTTTCAATCCTGCTCCTTGCTAATGCACCTGGGAAAGCAGGGGAGTATGGCCTAAGTGCTTGGGCCCCTGCACCCACATGGGAGACCCAGAGGAAGCTCCTGGCTCTTGTGGCCATCTGGGGAGCAAACCAGCTGATGGAAGATCTCTCAATATCTCTGTCTCTCTCTCTGTCTCTCTCTCTCTCTAAATTTGCTTTTCAAATAAAAATAAATCTTTAAAAAAAGTGTGTGGAGGCCAAAAGAAGCCTGGAGTATAAGACTTAACGTGCAAGAGTTTTGAGGGAAACTGAAAGTGTCCGGAGTGGGAGGACACCATCAAGTTCACCAAGCACAAGGAGCATGCTCCCTACGATGAGAACTGGTTCTTGTGTGGCACCTGTACTCTGGGGTAGTGCTGGGGTTGGCTCCATGACCAAGACATAGGACATCAGTGAAATGGTGTCATGCCCAACTGCTTCAGCCAAGGCTCCAAGAGTGGCCCACCAGGTACTACAAGCCCTACAGGGGCTGAAAATGGTGGAAAAGGACCAGGAAGGACTGCAAACTGACACCACAGAGACTAAGAAATCAGGACAGGTGCCAGCAAGAAACATTAGAACAATGATGCTGGGTTAATAAATTGCCTCATTCATTTAAAAAAAAATTGAAAGGAGGAAAAAAGAGGCTAAAAAAGACCAAATAGTTTTTTTTTTTTTTTTTTTTTTTTTGGACAGGCAGAGTTAGACAGTGAGAGAGAGAGAGAGAGAGGAAGGTCTTCCTTCCGTTGGTTCACCCCTCAAATGACCACCATGGCTGGCGCACTGCGCCGATCCGAAGCCAGGAGCCAGGTGCCCCACCCCGGTCTCCCACGTGGCTGCAAGGCCCAAGCACTTGGGCCATCCTCCACTGCCTTTCTGGGCCACAACAGAGAGCTGGACTGGAAGAGGAGCAACCGGGACAGAATCCGGTACCCCAACTGGGACTAGAACCCGGGGCGCCGGCGCCACAGGTGGAGGATTAGCCAAGTGTTTTTTTTGTTTGTTTGTTTGTTTTGACAGAGTGGACAGTGAGAGAGAGAGAGAGAGAGAGAAAGGTCTTCCTTTGCCGTTGGTTCACCCTCCAATGGCTGCCCCGGCTGGCGTGCTGTGGCCGGCGCACCGTGCTGATCTGAAGCCAGGAGCCAGGTGCTTATCCTGGTCTCCTATGGGGTGCAGGGCCCAAGCACTTGGGCCATCCCCCACTGCACTCCCTGGCCACAGCAGAGAGCTGGCCTGGAAGAGGGGCAACCGGGACAGAATCCGGTGCCCTGACCAGGACTAGAAGCCGGTGTGCCGGTGCTGCAGGTGGAGGATTTAGCCTATTGAGCCGTGGGCCAGCCCCAAGTGGTTTTTAAAACAATAATCTACAACTTTGAAAAATAAAACTCGTAACAGCTTTAAAACTGAATGGAGTGAAAAAACTCAATGGAAGGGTAAACTAGTAAATTACATGACGCTGAATGGATTAGTGAGTCAAACCAAAGGGATTGCATAGAATGCCATGGAGAGTTATAAAATACGTGAGAGAGCTAGGAGACATTAGAAATTGGATAAGAAGGTGTAACAAATGTTTAATTGGAGTTCCAGAGAGTGTAATAGCGTATGCAAGGAAGAAACAGTATTTGAATTGCTAATAGCTGGGAATGTTTCAGAATTTTGGAAGACACGAATCCTCAGAGTCAGAAATTATAATGAATTTCTTTTTTTTTTTTTTTTTTTTTTTAATATGCCTGTGCCCCACGTTGGAGTCCCTAGATTGGGTCTGATTTCTGCTTTTCCTGACTCCAACTTCCCGCCAACGCACACCCCGAAAAGCTGTGACGCTGGCTCAAATCAATGGGTTTCTTTTTTTTTTTTTTTTTTTTTTATTATTATTATTTTTTTATTTGTATTTTTTAATTTTTTGACAGGCAGAGTGGACAGTGAGAGAGAGTGACAGAGAGAAAGGTCTTCCTTTGCCGTTGGTTCACCCTCCAATGGCCCCGCGGCCGGCGCACCACGCTGATCCGATGGCAGGAGCCAGGTACTTCTCCTGGTCTCCCATGGGGTGCAGGGCCCAAGCACTTGGGCCATCCTCCACTGCACTCCCTGGCCACAGCAGAGAGCTGGCCTGGAAGAGGGGCAACCGGGACAGAATCCGGTGCCCCGACCGGGACTAGAACCTGGTGTGCCGGCGCCGCAAGGCGGAGGATTAGCCTAGTGAGCCGCGGTGCCGGCCAGAAATTATAATGAATTTCAAACAAGATAAATAGAATTTAGAAAACTGTACCTAGAATTTTGAAATTTCAAGAGAATGAGAATAGAAGATAATAAGAATACTAAAGAAGAAAAGAAAAATTACCTACATAGAAATAATAAACTCATGGTTAACTTCATAACAGATTAATAAAGCCAGAAAATACTAGAATAATACCTCAGAGGGCTGAGAGAAGTAAGTCACCCTAGAATAGTTTGCTCAGTAAAATTCTCAATATAATGGTAAAGACATGTTTAGAAAAATAAGATCCAGCTTAAACGAGGTATATAGGAAACAAGAAAGTATGGCCCATTCAAAGGAAAATAAACTATCTCTGAAAAAGATCTGGTGAAAGATCTACTAGCAAAGACTTTAAAATAAGTGTCAAAAGGTACTCAAAGAATTAAGGGGGGGCAGCACTGTGGTGTATCAGGTAAAGCTACTGCCTGCAGTGCTGGCATCCCATATGGGCACCAGTTTGAGTCCTGGCTGCACCACTTCTGATCCAGCTCTCTGTTGTGGCCTGGGAAAGCAGTGGAGGATGATCCAAGTGCTTGGGCCCCTGCACCCATGTGGGAGACCTGGAAGAAGCTCCTGGCTTCAGATGGGTTCAGCTCTGGTCATTGTGGCCATTTAGGGAGAGAACCAGCAGATGGAAGACTCCCTGTTTCTCTCTCTCTCCCTCTCTCTCTGCCCCTCTGCCTCTGCCTCTCTGTAACTCTCCCTTTCAAATAAATAAATAAATCTTTTAAAACAATTAAAAGTGAGGAGGAAATTAAAACATTTCCAGATAAACAAAAGCCAATGGAGTTCATCACCACTACACTTGCCCTGAAAGAAAGGCTCAAAGAAGTTCTGTAGGGTAAAATGAAAAGGCACTAGAAAGTAACTCAAAGCCTTATGGAGAAATAGTTTATAGTACTGAAGCAATTTCTTTTCTCATCTGTTCTTGTATATATCCCATAATTGTATGGAATATAATACATAATTTCATAATATGTGTGTATTCCATAATTGTTTTCTTTTTAGTTACTAAGATGATTACATTTAAAACACTAAAGTTATAATACTCCATTTATATAGATTACCAACAAAAACATACAAAAAACATACATATAAGATGCCAGCACAGCAGGCAGCCACCTAACCTGCTACACCACAGTGCCAGCCAGGCTATTCAGCATTTAAAAGGAAGGGAATTCTGACATTTGTTACAACATGTATGAACCTTGGGTACGTGATGCTAAGTGGAATAAGCCATGCACAGAAAGGAAAATACATATGAATCCACTTGCATTAGTTTTTTTTTTTTTTTTTTTTTTTTTTTTTTTTTTTTTTTTGACAGGCAGAGTGGACAGTGAGAGAGAGAGACAGAGAGAAAGGTCTTCCTTTTTGCCATTGGTTCACCCTCCAATGGCCGCCACGGCTGGGCGGCCGGCGCACCGTGCTGATCAGATGGCAGGAGCCAGGTACTTCTGGTCTTCCATGGGGTGCAGGGCCCAAGCACTTGGGCCATCCTCCACTGCACTCCCGGGCCACAGCAGAGAGCTGGCCTGGAAGAGGGGCAACCAGGACAGAATCTGGCGCCCCGACCGGGACTAGAACCCAATGTGCCGGCGCCGCAAGGTGGAGGATTAGCCTAGTGAGCCGCGGCGCCGGCTGCATTAGGTGTTTAGAACAGTAAAAATCATTGAGACAGGAGATGGAAAGGACAGTGGGACTGAGAGGAGGGGGAAATGGAGACTTATTGTTGAATGGGTAGAGAACTTTTACAAGATGTAAAGAGCTCTGGGGCTAGATGGTGCTGATGATTGTACAACCTAATGGACGTATGTAATACCACTGAACTGGACACTTAAAAACGATTAAGACTGAATTTTTGTATAAGTGTTTTACCGCAATTTTTAAAAATTGGAAAAAAATGAAACAAAACCAGACAGTGAAGCAGATGTAATTAGAGCAGACACATAGAAGACCTTCCGTGTATAGTATTAGAGTAATTGAGAAGAAAGTTTCAATGTCAAATGCAATCATATTTTTTAAAATTCAAAATATTTTTGACCTGGGTTTAGAGTACAAGACAATTTAAACAAATAGACCTCCTTTTCTTAAAAAAAAAAAAAAAAAAGCCTTATGGGGGTTTTAAAAGTCATAGAGAAATGAAGACTTATAAAAATGAGGAGAAGAGGTATGAATAGTGTAAACAGCATCATGGAATACATCTTTGTTCTAAATATCATACAGGTGATGGAATGACCTTCACAGTTAATTATACCCTGTGTCTCACAGGCCATTCCACTATACATCATGTGCAGCACACATGACGAATGTACTTGAGCTTGGCTTTTTTCTATCATGTACCACGTGTATGCTGCATCAAATTTCCTGGCAAAAGTGTTATTTCAAGGTAATGTATATAATAAAAATGTTCTGTTGGTGTCATAACAATATTATTTCTCCTCTGACAGTATTGTTAGAGTGATGTCTACACTGATTAATACTCACCTGCCATTTCAAATAGGAACATATGTTGTGGATAAGAATAGTCACACACACTCTCTCACTCTCACAAAATGCACAGCCTGAAGTGACTTCTTGGTGAAATTCAATATCAAATGTTAAAAATATTGCTAAACAAGCATGAACTGATCTTAAGACTGATTTTTGACTCAATAATTTTTTGAATTTAAATGAGAGACAGAGAGAGAAGAGAGAATTAGAAAGAGAGACAGAGCTCCTGTTTGCTGGTTCATTCCTTAAACACCTGCCACAGCCTGGGTTGGACTGGGGCCAGGGCCAGAGCTGAGAGCACAGGTCTTCCACGTGGGTGTCAGGAACCCAGTTACTTGAGCCATCACTGCTGCTTCCCAGTATCTGCGTTGACAGGAAACTGGAGCCAGGAATCAAATCCAGGTAGTCTGATGTGTGATCAAGCTTCTTAATTGCCAAGCTAAATGCTCACTTCCAACTCAGTACTTTTAATAACAATTTTTCCTCTTATAAAACGGCATTATTTTCCCACCTATTTTCTCATTGTGGTAAAATACACACACATAAATTCAACCCTGAGCCACTCTGGCTCCTAAACCTGCATTTTAATCACTGCTTACTGCTAAGAGGGTGTGAGAATTGAGAAAAGCATGAAAATTACGTTATTCATTGTCTAACCCACGGAAACTCCTCCAACAACATCAATCATTGTTTATATGACTAAGATTTACTTTGCTGTTGTTCTGTATCTGGTTCTGAATGGCTGCACCTGCTTTTTACCTTATTTTTTTTTCCTTGCAAATGTTTAAAGGGCAGGTAGGGAGATGGAGCACCCATTATAAAATTCCTCTTTGCCTGGAAAAAGACAGAATAGGAAAAGTCTATAGCAACGACAGTTCAATACCAGCCCTAATGGGTGCTGTTATCCTTCAGGCTGGCTTTTTTTTTTTTAAGGTTTATTTATTTATTTGAAAGAGCTACAGAGAGACAAGGAGAGACACAGAGACAGAGAGAGATATCGTCTATCCATTGGTTCACTCCCTAAATGGCTGCAATAGCCCAGGCTGGGACAGGCCAAAGCCAGGAGCCAGGAATTTCTTCTGGGTCTCCCACGTGGATTCAGGGTCCCAAGCACTTGGGCCATCTTCCATTGCATTCTCAAGTGCATTAGCAGAGAGCTGGATCAGAAATTGAGCAGCTGTGTCTTAAACTGCTGCCCATATGGGATGCTAGCATCACAGGAGGCGGCTTTACCTCCTATGACATGATGCTGGCCACAGGGCTGACTTTAGATAAGCTGGGGGAGGGCAAGGATATAGCCTTTATGTGTTGTTGGCATAGGATAATAATGCCTGAATTTTAGAAATCTGATTATCTCACATTTACCCTAAAGTTAACCAATGCAATTACATTTCTGAGAATTTAATAAAAATGTTGTGTTCCTCAAGAAAGTTTAAAAAGCTAGGTAATGATAGGGCTAGTGTCATGGTGCAGCAGATTAAGCTGCTACCTGTGACACTGGCATCTGCTGTGGGCACCAGTTCATATCCTAGCTCCTCCACTTGTGATCCAGCTCCCTGCTACTGGCCTGGGAAAAAGCAGAGGATGGCCTAACTGCTTAGGCCCCTGCCACCCACATAGGAGAGCCAGGTGACTGGCAACAGCAATCTGGCAAGCAAACCAGCAATTGCAAAATCTTGTACACTCTCTATTGTAACTCTAACTTTCAAACAAATAAATCTTAAAAAAAAAAAAAAAACAACTAGATGATGACTAAACTATTTATGTTCTGCTAAAGTACATAGTTAATTAATACTTTGAAAATTCAAGGTCCTTATTTATTTAGAGTCCCTAGCTAATATTATTTTTCAGTGTCCACTAATAAAAAATGATGTTTTTTGATTTTATAGTTATTTTGAAGCTTTACTTATCTGTTATTTTTATTTATTTATTTACTTGAAAAGCAAAGAGACACAGAGCTCTCCCATCCACTTGTTTACTCCCCAATACCACAACAGCTGGGGCTGGGCCAAGATGAAAGTCTCCTACACCCCTGGCAGGGACCCAAGTACTTGGATCATCAGCACTGCCTTGCAGGGTGTGCACTAACAGGAGACTGGACAGGAAGTGGAGGCAGGACTCAGTCCTGTGTGCTACAATATAATAAGCAGATAACCCAAGCAGCTTCCTAACTACTGTGCCAAACACCCACTCACACTTACGTCTTACTAAAGAAGAAACTAATAATCTCATTTACGAACATTAAGGTTTTGCTTAACACCTGCTTGCCTCTACCCACATACCCTCAACACCAGATTAGGAGCTACATATACACCACTTGACACTTGTGTGCAAAGACACTTTGAAAGTTTATCTGGAAAACACAAAGTTAATACAACACAAGAACCTGACATTTAACTAATTTATAGTTTCATCATAACCATAGACATGGTTATAATTAAATAACAATCAAAAAATACCAGAATTTGAAGGTAAGTTAACAATTTTACAAATTCCATAGTTTTTGGAATTAAGGAAATCTTTTATCTAATATCAGTTTTTAAAATTATATACTGAGGGCCAGCGCTGTGGTGTAGTGGATAAAGCTACTGCCTGCAGTGCCGGCATCCCATATGGGGTGCTGGTTCAAGTCCTGGATGCTTCACTTCTGATCCAGCTCCCTGATATGGCCTGGAAAAGCAGCAAAAGGTGGCTCAAGTCCTTGGGCTTATGCACCTGTGTGGGAGACCAGGAAGAAGCTCCTGGCTCCTGGCTTCTGATCAGCTCAGCTCCAGCCATTGCGGCCATTTGGAGAGTGAACGAGTGGATGGAAGACCTCTTTCTCTCTCTCTGCTTCTGTTTCTGCCTCTCTGTAACTCTGCCTTTCAAATAAATGAATAAATCTTTTTAAAAAAATTATGTACTAGGTTTTGAGCTGGTACCATGCTTTGTGTTGTGTACACTGAGGTGAATAAAGCAATAATCCCTACCATCATGAAATGGATAGTCTAGCAGCAGGCTTTTGACTCAGGGATTAATATGCCATGTTGGGGCCTTTCCACCCACAGCAGAGACGAGAACTGAGTTCCCAGCTCCTGGCTTCAGTACAGCCCTGACGATTGCAGCCATTTGAGGAGTGAACCAGCGGATGGGATGTCTGTCTGCATATCTCTCTCTCTCTCTCAAATGAAATATATTTTTAGATTTTAAATGTAGCATCTGCAAGTACTTTACTTTAAAAGCAAAGACAGGTTATCATCATAAGATAAATCTATTTTCCATTTCCTCCCTAAAACATTTCAACTGATGTCCATTATAATTACATTAATTTAATGAAACTTATGTAAACTGATAAAATATGAGCATTAAAGAGTATGTGTGTTTACTTGAAAACTAATGACTTAAAATGATTTGATAAAGTTGCCAAAATACTGCTATTATCTTAAGAGTTGATTGAAACAAAAAGATTGATGAGAAAATTATGCTAGAAAGATTCTGCAAACCAGTCACCTTCCCATTTAGAATATCAGTCAATATTTAAAAACTGGTATACAAATATCATTAGAATCAACAGTGACCAATGTTTAACATTGCACAGACTAGATACAGGTCAGAGGGTAGTGATACATAGCTGAAATCTGAGAGAAACAGCATGAAGTGAAGAGAGACAGTGTGATGAGAAAAAGCAACTGTACATCCAAAGGCTTGGTAGAAGAAAAGATGTGAAAACATCTTCGTGTGATTGAAGTATAGATGTTACAAAATGTGGAAGAGAGTTTAGCGATAACTATCAAGAGACATCTTGAAGGTTTAGTTTTAAAGATCAGAGACTTTTAAGAGCAATTAGATATTAATGAGGAATTTTTCACCAAGTGACATGATCAGATTCTCTTAGGAAGATGACTTTGGCCCCTGTAGGACCAGATCTGGGAGTGGAAGGTAGAGATCAAAGCTGGAAGCCAAGCGATGTGTAACCTGGGCAGTCTAGACTCTAGGGGAGAGAGGGAGGTAGTTAAGCTCAACTCAGTTGCCAAGATGATCAAGAGAACTGAATAGATCAAGACAAGACTAGGAGATCAACTTAGCATGAACTGGTGAGCACTCATTGGGAGCACTCATAAGGAGAAAGGCCAAAAGCCAAAGCTGACCCTCAGATTTCCGACTTGGTGAACTGAATACTGATGCTGCTTACTGAAGTAAGGAATAACGAGAGGAGAATGAGGGGAGGAGAAGAAGTGATAACATCTACGCAGTTCTACCTCATTAAATAGAAAAGGAAGCTAATTTCCAGGAGAGGGTAATCTTTTTAAAAATACTTTATTTATTTGAGAGGTAGAGTTACAGAGAGAGAGGGAGAGGGAGAGAGGGAGAGGGAGAGAGGGAGAGAGGGAGAGAGGGAGAGAGGGAGAGAGGGAGAGAGGGAGAGAGAGAGAGAGAAAGAGAGAGAGAGAGAGAAAGAAAGAAAGAAAGAAAGAAAGAAAGGAAGGAAGGAAGGAAGGAAGGAAGGAAGGAAGGAAGGAAGGAAGGAAGGAAAGAAGGAAAGAAAGAAGAGAAAGAAAGAAAGAAAGAAGAGTAATAAG